>NC_063064.1:28536507-29136507 GCF_018812025.1 Megalobrama amblycephala
TCGCTCAGCTCCCAGATTGAAGTCCCATACATCATTTTCATTGCAGTAGTTTTCCTTCCTCTCACTCCTCTTGAGCGCGCCTACTAGATAATAAACTTTCTCGAAGAGAGTTATAATTCTCGAAGACAAATATGATATCTTTGGCTTTTGGAGAAGTTCCTGTTTGTTTAAATGTCCACCGAGCTCTAATGAAGAGAAGAGCTTTCTGCACACTGTCTAAAGTTGACTAACTCGCACGTTGGCCCATTCCAGTCACGTAACATGTGCCGGGCCCTCTGGCTTTCCCCTCTATGCACACCACTAACGGGATTTCATATGCGTCCACTCCAATTGGCCGGATAGAGATGCTCTATTGCCTTCCCGAACCCCTGAGGCGAGCCAACTTTAGGCTATGTTTTAATCAGTGCTCAGCCCGTCCTGTTTACTCCCCTATCAGGAGAGCATCTATAAATACCTACTAGAATGAATAATTGTAGCCCTTAGTGAGTTTCCAAGGGCTTCCTATAAGACAAAAAAAACAAAGCAGAGCGATATTAAAGTGGGAATATACAGTATCCATGGCTGTCTAGTGCAGAAAGCAGTCGTCTTTACTCTATAAACGTCCTGTCGGTGTCTCTCGAACAGTCTTGGATCGCACGTCGCTCTTTGAAACGATGTAGCAATTACATTGTCTCCATTTGCCCGAGGACCCCAAATTAAAACGAATGAGCCATCAAAGTTCTCCGCGAAACTGTGGGACAGCACAAGAGATGCATGGTGCTGTAGGTATAGGCTTTGTTTGGAAAGTCTAAACGACGCTGCTGCTGTTGTTGTTATTGATGCAATCTTGTCTTCAAGCTCCCACAGCGGAGAACAAAAAGGAAAAAAAGTACCAGCAGATTTTCCGACCGTGGAGAGCTGTTATCTGACAAACTATATCACAGTAACCACAATGAAATCAATAGTGCTGGATCTCTTTTTCTTTCATCTAAAATGGCACCGAGCAAGTTTACTTTGTTGTTGGATTGCATGTCGAAGTAATCAATGTATAAAACGATATAATGTGTGTAGTGATAGCCGAACAGTTACAAGCGATGTACAATTTAGACAGTTTTCAAACTACATTATACTGCAACATCAACATTTCAAACGCCTCAATTGTCATATGCGTGGACAGAAATTGTGCCGTTTTCTTTAATAATATGGCATTTGATTTTTAGATCTAATGTTTCCTCTTTCTCAAAGTCAACATGAAAGTGCATCCGCAACTGATTTGACTTTCATAATGTGATGCAGTGTAATGAAACAGGGTGTTTGAGAAGAAAAAATTGACTTGATTTTATCTATTGGGAATGTGGATACTGAAGTTCACACTTTAGAGCATCTTGATGTGTCCCAAAGGTAATGCTTATGAATCGAATCACTATTATTAATAACCAACATTAAACCCAAATAAGTTAGGCTAACTCAAAAAAAAATTGAGGTAATCAGTTACATAATTTTTTTTTTGAGTTACAATGTTCCTAATTTTAAGTAAGCAGAATATCAAGTTTTGAGTTTGTAGTACTCATGCATGTTAGGTGCCCCTAACTTGAAGTACTGAGTTAGCTAACTCATACATTTTGATAGCAAATAACATAAAAGATTTAGTTAATTATCTTTTTTTTTTTTTTTTGAGTTCTTGCAAATCAAATGAGTTATTTACTTCACTGTAAACCCAACCCACTGTAATAAGTTGTCAAAACTCAAAGTTGAATGAGATTTTTTTTTTTAAGAAATTCAAAGTTTAAGTAAGAGTTTTATCTTGTACTCATAATTTTTTTATTGTTCTTAACTTGAACTATTTGAGTACATTTATACATTTAACTCAAAATTCAGGTTATCTCAACGTAAATATTTTGCTAGTTATAACAAATTCAGAAAATACCAACTTGCTAGTTTGCTAGCATGTTAACAGTAGCATGGTATGAGTACAGCAACTTAAAACATGTAACTTACCTGCTCTCTTAAACTTGTTAGTCTAAATTAACAGAAATGAGTTCATACAACTTAAAACAATGAAACAGTTCAGTTTTCTTGAATGCAAAAGAAAAAGAAAGTTCCAAATACTCATAAAAGTTAATTTAACTGAGCTAATTTAATTTCAGTTTGTCCTAATCAAACCATTTAAGTATTTTGAGCATTAGGGTTTACAGTTAACTATTACTTTTTTCCTTATAAATCATGGTGCTAGCAACACTGAGGTCATGTGTGCATGAACTGATGTATACCTTGAATGCAATGTAAGCCGCTGTGGATAAAGGTGTATGCCAAATGTAAATGTAAACCTGTATTTACAGTAGACTAAAGTATTGCCTAACTATTTCGTGATTGGTTAAAATGTTTTTTTTTTCTGCCTGCATGGTCTAGGCCGGGGACATCAGGTGAAAAGGAAAGTAGTTTCACAAGAGGAGCAAGTATTTACCAGCTCTGTAAATCAATACACAATATGCATTCAGTTTCATTTCATGTAATTTCATGATATGCATTTTAAAGAAAGCATGTCAAGTTAAAATTTGAAACACTCATATGATGATCCCTGTATTTTGTTCCATTTTGTTGTGTTCCAACTGTTTTTGAGCTACTGGGACCAAGCTGACTTTGCACTTGCAAAAAACATGAAGAAACATGGTACGAAATTTCCTTATTTTGGAATCTATTTGGGGTCAGAATGCATATTCTTAAAATCTAGGTTGAACTCTCAGTTTGTAAAATTTGACAAAAGACTGCAACATTGATTTTTATTTAGAACAACATGCACTGATGAACTGTACAAAATAAGACTAGGAGCGTGTTCAGAAAGTAAATAGGGCCCATGATGACTTTAATGGCCATCCTTAAAGACACACCATCCGCACGACATAATCAACCTTCTGGAAAACTTCTCCAAACTGGTGTTTTGGTTCCTTAAAGCAATTAGTGAGTTTGACAAAGCCAGCTGAGCCGTTGATTACAGATATTTATAACAATGACAGAAACCTGGAGAGGAGACGGCATTCTCCTCTGCCACCACGGAGAGAGGTCAGGACAGCTTTCTTACTCAAACTAATGAGGGAATTTAAGATTCACTCATGAAACACAGTGATGCTGAGTCATGAACAAAAGCTAGAGGTCTGAAGAAACATCTATAAAGTTTTCAAGAGGAACAGCTTGAAGTTTGGGACATTCTGCTATTGACCTGTTTCAAGCTTCCTCCCTCCAAACACTGGACATCAGCAGGCTTTGTTTGAGGTAACATCATCTGTGAACAGATCATAAGATGATAACTGAACAATACAGCAAAACCTATATGGATTGATGGTGTTTGTTGGGTCTAGAAAATTAATGTATGTTACATAATGTGTGTGAAAAAAAAAACATTTAAGCATCACTATATGAGATCTTAGAACAAAGTAATCAATCAATAATGATAATGAATTTATTTACTGTCAACTGATTTACAGATATTTATAGATTTTATTGATTAGCTGATTCACAAATGAATGAATCTTATGAGCTGGTTATTTTTAGTGAATCATCAATATACAGCATAGCCAGTGTAGTCTACAAACCCTATTCCAAAAAAGTTGGGGCACTGTACAAATTGTGAAGAAAAAAGGAATGCAATAATTTACAAATCTCATAAACTTATATTTGATTCACAATAGAATATAGATAACATATCAAATGTTGAAAGTGAGACATTTTGAAATGTCATGGCAAATATTGGCTCATTTTGGATTTCATGAGAGCTACACATTCCAAAAAAGTTGGGACAGGTAGCAATAAGAGGCTGGAAAAGTTAAATGTACATATAAGGAACAGCTGGAGGACCAATTTGCAACTTATTCGGTCAATTGGCAACATGATTGGGTATAAAAAGAGCCTCTCAGAGTGGCAGTGTCTCTCAGAAGTCAAGATGGGCAGAGGATCACCAATTCCCCCAATGCTGCGGCGAAAAATAGTGGAGCAATATCAGAAAGGAGTTTCTCAGAGAAAAATTACAAAGAGTTTGAAGTTATCATCATCTACAGTGCATAATATCATCCAAAGATTCAGAGAATCTGGAACAATCTCTGTGCGTAAGGGTCAAGGCCGGAAAACCATACTGGATGCCTGTGATCTTCGGGCCCTTAGACGGCACTGCATCACATACAGGAATGCTACTGTAATGGAAATCACAACATGGGCTCAGGAATACTTCCAGAAAATATTGTCGGTGAACAGAATCCACCGTGCCATTCTCCGTTGTCGGCTAAATACTCTATAGGTCCAAAAAAAAAAAAAAACATGATCCAGAAGCGCAGTCATTTTCTCTGGGCCAAGGCTCATTTAAAATGGACTGTGGCAAAGTGGAAAACTGTTCTGTGTTCAGACGAATCAAAATTTGAAGTTCTTTTTGGAAAACTGTGACGCCATGTCATCCGGACTAAAGAGGACAAGGACAACCCAAGTTGTTATCAGCGCTCAGTTCAGAAGCCTGCATCTCTGATGGTATGGGGTTGCATGAGTGCGTGTGGCATGGGCAGCTTACACATCTGGAAAGGCACCATCAATGCTGAAAGGTATATCCAAGTTCTAGAACAACATATGCTCCCATCCAGACGTCATCTCTTTCAGGGAAGACCTTGCATTTTCCAACATGACAATGCCAGACCACATACTACATCAATTACAACATCATGGCTGCGCAGAAGAAGGATCCGGGTACTGAAATGGCCAGCCTGCAGTCCAGATCTTTCACCCATAGAAAACATTTGGCACATCATAAAGAGGAAGATGCGACAAAGAAGACCTAAGACAGTTGAGCAACTAGAAGCCTGTATTAGACAAGAATGGGACAACATTCCTATTCCTAAACTTGAGCAACTTGTCTCCTCAGTCCCCAGACATTTGCAGACTGTTATAAAAAGAAGAGGGGATGCCACACAGTGGTAAACATGGCCATGTCCCAACTTTTTTGAGATGTGTTGATACCATGAAATTTAAAATCACTTATTTTAAACTTATTTTCCCCTTAAAATGATACATTTTCTCATTTTAAACATTTGATATGTCCTCTATGTTGTATTCTGAATAAAATATTGAAATTTGAAAAATTCCACATCATTGCATTCTGTTTTTATTCACAATTTGTACAATGTCCCAACTTTTTTGGAATCGGGTTTGTAATTCACAAATTAATGATTCTTTTGCCTTTTTTGTGAATCATCAACATAAACTGGAACTAGTGTAGCCTGATTTACAAACAAAAGACTCTTATTAGGCGATTCTTTTTAATGTGGTCTGATTCAGTTCATGAACTAGTGATTCTTATAAACTGATTCCTTTCTACAACATTCAGCATGATTAGTGTAGTCTGATTCACAAACGACTCTTATGAGCGGATTCTTTTAAATAAATCATTAATATACAGCACAAACTGCAGTCTGATTTATGAACTAATCACTCTTATGAGCCATTTGTTGTGTGAACATTTTAATGTTTTAAATGAAAATCTTTTGTCATCTTGCGGCTCAACCAATTAGAATCAAGAACTGGAACTATCCGTTTTATAAATAGAGATAGATATTATATAGATATTCCAAAGGAGTCATTATATAAAGTTAGTAAACTTTTTTCCGGATGCATGTCTCATATTAAGAAATTCCTGTGGCCTTTTGTGCTTTTCTGACCAATGTGCCCTTTCTCTCCGAACACAGGTGGGGCAACGAGACAAATTCCCCTTCTCTCACCAAACACAGGTGGGGGAAAGAGACCAATCCTCCAACAACAAGCGGGCCTGTTGGTCTGGGAACGAGTGTCCGTGCCATACTTGAGCTTTCTCAGGTAGATCAAACAAAACAGCTCAACAATGAACAATCCTGAGAGAAAAAAAAAAAAACAGAGAAAGGTCACATTTGGAAAATATGTAATTCCCGTTTATACGAACGCGATCAGCCTATACTCCCAGCGCACAGTGCGGCACCCGCTCTGCGAGCGGTAAAAATGGTATTTCAAAAAAACTAAAACAATAGACCCCTCTGACTTACCTGTGCATTCTTAGAGGATTAGCTTGCATGGTGAGACGCTAGGCCAGCCTAGGAGAGGAAGAGGGGGACGTGAAGGCTTTTAATCGATTCCCAGGCTGTCGGGACCACCGGCCTCACACAAGGGAGCTATTATGAACATTACCTGCTTTCCAGTACCCAGAGGCTCAGTTCAAAGGGTCTTGAGATGGACTTTCAAGCCCGGTGGGGAAGTGTCACCCTACACCGCTGTGAACAGAGCACGGGTTTTGATGATCCGAGGGGACGCACAGCAGCTGTAAATGTGCACTCACCGCCCAAACGACAACGCAGGGTGCTAGAGGTCAGTCGATGATAAGAACGCTTGAAATGGCGTTTTAATAAGTCTGTACAGATAGGGAGGTGATTAAAAACCGAAGAGGATGAGATACATTTGTAAAACGGCACGCTGGTAGCAGTTTATGCCTCGGGTTATATCTTAAAAGCGTGACTCACAACCGGCTTGTCAAACCATGAATGCTATAAATGAAGTTCGATATGTGGTTGCTTGACTTGAATGCAGCTTGTACCTTCAAAGCATTTCCTAAAACAACACCATTGAGGAGATGATTAAGGTGTTTCTTTCATTTCCCTACATCATCTTGTTTTCTGTTCTCCTAGCCATAATTCTTTGAGGAAAAGGAAGTGCCCTACAGTTTCTTTGAGGTTAGATTAATTGGTGAAGAACTTGTACTAAAGATTTTCGGATGTTTTCAACCATGTGTGAAACCCTCATTATAATGTTTATGTCAAAACTCTAACAGGACTTTTCCTTGGTTTCTGTCTGCGGATGAGGGAAAACATGATCAAAGTGTGACTCTCGCTAACCAAATCCCACCAGAGATGTCGGATACAAAGGAAGATTGAAGTAAAATTCTTTTTCTTAAAAAAAAAAAAAGCGCAAAGGAAACTGAGGTGCCAACATGTTAGGAGCGAAAAATCCCGAAAAACAAAAGGTTGCATCAATAGTTCATGGGATTTTTTTAAAGGTTTGTCTTTTTATATCCTTTGCCTTATATTTACCTCTGTTGTCAAAGGATTGCTGTTCTCCTGCTACGATTCAAACAGCTCCAGATGAAGAGGATTCAAGATGGAAGCTTTAGTTGATGCTGTCATATCTGTGTAGCACTGCGAGTTCAACTCAAGGTTATCAGGTTCTCAGTGGCATCGTTGCACCTGCCACAGAATAAAAGACGACGTTGATTTAATATTGTCCACAAAATAGTGTCCCACAGGGTTCTGTCAGTGGACCGCTATCGTTATCTTTTCTAACAGTTGGGCTTTGTTCATAAGTTGAGTGGTGTAATATTTTAAGATTCCTATGAATACCAGAGATGGTCATGGACAGGTCATCTGGAAACATTATAGCTATATCACCTCCTCCCTCAGGTGAGAAAAGCCTTTTTTTTCCCTTCCTTTAATTGTTTGGTTCACACCTACAGTTCACACATATCAAATATTTTCACATCAGCTTTACTCTTTAAACTATGTATCCAAAGCTTGGTGACCTGTAAAACAGAACTGCAACTAGTTTCTTGGCAATACCATCAAACAGACATTAACATGTTTTTCTTCTCATAAATCCTCAAACATTTTCGGGCGAGTGTTAGTTTACACAAAAATGAAAACTAAGAATGAACAGTTGTATTTTTATTAACTAACATTATCAATGTTATTGATAAATACTGTGACAAATGTATTGCTGATTTTTAGTTATTGAGCTCCATAAAGTTTATAAAAGCACCATAAAACTAGTCAACGCAACTCTTTACTCCATGCACTTTTATCCAAACCTTCTAAAGTTGACTTTCTTCTTTGAATTTCAGTTTTTTTTGTCCACACAATGGAAGACAATGGGCTCCAATGTTGAGTGGTTCCCAACATTCTTCAAAATATCTTCCTTTGTGTTTCACAGGAAGTAAGTCACACAGGTTTTTGAATGACATGAGGGTGAGTAAATGATGACAAAACTGTAATTTTGGGGTAAACTATCCTTTTAAAATCAACATGATGTTTGCAATCCATTTTACTTCCGTAATCAACCGTATTTATGAGCAAATATGGATAATCAAAGAGAATAAAAATGTGGAGTTTGAAAAGTAGGCCAGAAATGCAGCCAGGTTATTAGAAAGGAAAGTTTGAGAAGTAAAGCCGGAGCAATTTTGATTTATTATTATAAAGACAATCACAATAAGACGTATTAAACAAGAACACGCATTTAAAAAGATAGATTTCATGTTGATTAAGTTGTTAATCAATGCAAATGAAATCTGAGACCTATGGAGCAGAACATTTTCAGTGAATAATATTTGTAAATAAATTTCATCTGTTCCTCACATAAAGGCTCCAGAAGACTTGGAATTTAATGAACGAGTTGCATAAACTACTTTTATGGTGCTGCTTTGTCATTTTTGGTGAGTTAGGTGAGTAAATGACAACATAATTTTCATTTTTGTGTGAACTATTCTTTTAACCTTTCCCGATGACATACTTCAAGAGTTTTATAACTTTCTCCCAGCATTAATTCCCATTAAACTCTGACAGGCGCTGTTGGGAAGCTGATTGTGAACTCGGAACAGTAGAAAAAGTGTGAGCAGCAGCCTCGTCCCTGACATCTGCCCAGCTCCTAAACACTTCTCGTCCCGCTGTGTCCTTCTGTTCAACGGACCTCTGTCCTTCAAGTCTACACCAGCGAGATAAGATACCGACCGCCTGCAAATCCACCTGCCGGTAACTAGGTGTGAAACCTTCCTTGTGCTCTTGAGCAGTGTATTTCTGACTTAATAGAAGATAGGTATTGTTTAACGTCCTTCTCATCTGAAATGATTTGGAGCTGATGAATAAATGAGATACAGGAAGGCCGTAGCGAGGATTCCGCCGAGACTCAGTCTCAAACAAAGCTGGAATTAGTGTCAGCCTAACGTTCTGCACCCTGCGCTGAAGAATACGAGCATCGCTGCCTCATTATCTCCAATAAGCGTCAATTAGCCATTCTGTAATGATACCGCTACCACACATGCCAACAAGGCCAATTTAAATAGGGCTATTAAAAGCAAAATGATCTGTGTTTATGATAATGAGATGTGGATAGGGTACAATTCAACGCTCTTTATATTTATATATATATATATATAAATATATATAAAGATATGAACATAAACAAGGGTTTTGTTATATCTGAGTTTTTAAGTTCTGAACGTAAATAATCAGAACTATGTTAAATAGCTTCAAGGCTGCTGCTCAAATTCACAGGACGTGGAATAATCATTATGGGTTGGCCCACCAGACCCAATAACTTTCCTGATGATTGAACTGTATAGACTTATTTTACAAAATAAGAGCATAATAATTCTACAAGATAAGACATTTATCAGATGCTTAGGCTCTGTTGTGCAGTGAATCCTCCGCCATGGTCTTGTCAGTCATCTCGTCACTTACTCTCGTCACGTGATCAGTGAACTCTGAATCCTGCTGCACTATGTACGGCTCTGTTGCTCATGTTGGATGAGCTGGATGGAATTGAAACAACTGTTATCCAACTGAATTAAAAGATTTTTATTTTTATAAAAAACAAAACGACAGTAGAGGCATAAAGTAAATGTAGTGATGGCATCCCAGGTGAAAAAAAAGTACACTTCTACAATGTACTTAAAGAGTTAGTTCACCCAAAAATGAAAATTCTGTCATTTATTACTCACCCTCATGCCGTTCCACACCCGTAAGACCTTCGTTCATCTTCAGAACACAAATTAAGATATTTTAGTTGAAATCCGATAGCTCCGTGAGGCTCCATAGGGAGCAATGGACACTTCCTCTCTCAAGATCCATAAAGGTACTAAAAACATATTTAAATCGGTTCATGTGAGTACAGTGGTTCAATATTAATATTATAAAGTGATGAGAATATTTTTGGAGCGACAAAAAAAACCAAATAACGACTTATTTAGTGATGGCCGATTTCAAAACACTGCTTCATGAAGCATCGGAGCACAGATGAATCAGTGTGTCGAATCTGCTGTTCGGAGCGCCAAAGTCACGTGATTTCAGCCGTTGGCGGTTTGAGACGCGATCTGAATCATGATTCGATACGCTGATTCATTTGTGCTCCGATGCTTCATGTTTTGAAATCGGCCATCACTAAATAAGTCCTTATTTTATTTTTTTGGCGCTTCAAAAATATTCTCGTCGCTTTATAATATTAATATTGAACCACTGTACTCACATGAACTGATTTAAATATGTTTTTAGTACCTTTATGGATCTTGAGAGAGGAAGTGTCATTGCTCCCTATGGAGGCCTCACGGAGCTATCAGATTTCAACTAAAATATCTTAATTTGTGTTCTGAAGATTAACGAAGGTCTTACGGGTGTGGAACGGCATGAGGGTGAGTAATAAATGACAGAATTTTCATTTTTGGGTGAACTAACCCTTTAAAGTGCTCTATTTTCGTGCACTAATTTTGTGCTTAATATACTAAAAATTCTTCTTTAATACTACTTAAGATAATCTTAAGAACATTTAAGTGTACTCAACTGTGCTATTTTGAGACAGCATGAAATATGAACTAAAATGCGCTCTTAATATACTATACTCTGTATTTAATAAATATATTTAGATTCCACTTGTAGTACACTATGGGTTCATATGCACTATAAGTAGTATCTAAATACATTTTTTAAATACAGAGATAGTATATTAAGAGCACATTTTAGTTCATATTTCATGCTGTCTCAAAATAGCACAGTTGAGTACACTTAAATGTTCTTAAGATTATCTTAGTATATTAAGTACAAAATTAGTGCACGAAAATAGAGCACTTTAAGTATATTATAGCAATGTACTTTTTTTCACCTGGGATATTCTAATCTAATTTCACGCTCACCCTCTGTCATGGCAATACTGTATCATGAGTATCACTGCTTTTCACCTCGATGAGAAATCTCATTACATTTTAATCTTGCGAGATCTCGTCACACCCCATATATATAGTGTATTATATAAATATATGTCATATATATAGTGTATTATATAAATATACTATACACAAGACAAAATAACTGAATTTTTAAAAATGACCTTGTTCAAAAGTTTACAAACCCTTGAATTGTAATACTACATGTTGTTACCTGGATGATTAACATCTGTTTTTATGTTTTGTGATAGTTGTTCATGAGTGAGTCATCCTCCAGGTCCTGCACATTATTTGGTTTTCCAGCAGTTTATGCATATTTGACCCCTTTTCAGCAGCAACTGTATGATTTTGAGATTCATCTTTTCACACTGAGGACAATTGAGGGACTCGTATGCAAGTATTACAAAAGCTGCAAAACATCAAGAGTAGGGGGTAAAAAACTTTTTGAATTTGAGGGTAAATTGTACTTATTTTGTCTTCTGGGAAATGTGTAGGCAGCTTCTGAAGGGCAGTAATAAATTAAATCTTTAAACAAAATAAGAAAAATTCACACATCATCATCTTGTTCAAAAGTTTACACCCCCCCGGCGCATCGTGATTCCCTCTGGAGCATCAGTGAATGTTTTGCATCAAACATTAGAAGCATGACACATTAAAAAAAAGTGCTTGTGTGAATCACCTTAATCAATACAAACATGCGTAAAGAATTTTGGCTAATATTCTCATGACAGCTGGGGGATGAAGGACAGGCTTCTTATTTACAACAGATTCTCTTAATTAAAGACCATCATAATCAGACTCACAAGCTTCAAACAGTCTGCGCTGCTATCACAGGACTGTATTACTTATGCTGTATTACACTCCTCGTACAGTTTTAGGGCGAGAGGACGGGCTACTGTCATTGAGACGTTAGCAAACAGTCATGCTATTTCACTGCTATGAGTGAATCAAGCCCTTTAGAGATGAACAGAAATGAACAATGATATATGATTACAAGACCAGGCATCTTCAACCATGTTATCTATGCAACTAAGTGTTAATTTTCAAATTTCATGTGTGTTGTGCCATATTAATATATTTACATATATTTACATACTTTGCAAAGCTATTAAAATGATTAATGTACAGACTGTTGTGGGAGGGACAATGAAACATTTAGCTGGACTTTAGCTTTGGTTGCAGGTTGAAAAATTTATTTTTGTTTAATGCATATTTTCATTTTTTCATAAAAATGAGTTTGAGATCAAACAATAATTGGAAGACCCCCTGCAGTAGCACTGCGGACCCCCTGTTGAAGACCCCTAAGGTTGAATTTTTATGTTCTAGTTTATGAGCTGACTAATACAGAGTTGTGTGTCAAAAATATACTTGATTTTTGCCTCCAGATCATGAAAAATCTCATTAATGGAAATAATTCGAGACATATCTAGAGACCGGAGACTTGGTGGAGGACTCTTCTGACTTGGACTAGTAAGTAACCACCTAGCAACCACACAGAACACCCTAGCAACACGAAAAAAAAAAAAATGCACCTACATGGCAACCACCCATCACACCCTTGCATTGTGTCAAACATTCAGAAGCATTCAAATCAGCTTTGATTCTGAAACGGATACTAAAAAGAATAAAACAAACCATTTCATTTGTTGTTTTTGTTTGTTAAATTCTATGCAATGATCCCTGTCATTTGACAAAATGTTGTGGTTTTGGATTTGTGTGCATATAGGTCTGCCAGGAAGAAAAATCATTACTAAAATCATTGAATCATTACTCACTGGCCTTGAAATTTTGTTTTTCCAGCTATTTTGACAGTAACTCCAGAACAGTGGAATGATTAGCTGTCACAGTGTGTTCGGTAATGACATTCGTTGCGGTGCACCATACATACTAATAATGCCAGTAGTCTCATTGTGTTTAACGTGCCGTCCTGCATCCAATTTCCCACCAACAAAATCCTGTCATTGAGGATAAGTCCAATCTTCAAACCAATCAGCTATTAGTATATCCCTCCAGGTTCATTTGCATATTTATTGCCCAATCAAAGCAGCTCCTGTCATATCTCAAACATATGTTTGCCTGGCTGCGGTCAAAGTATTCCCAGACTATTTTATAGCTTTTTAAAGGATTATGAAGAGGTCACAAATGAACTTTTAGCAATGTAAATAATCACTTGCATCTTAGAAAGCTTCAGAGAAGTAAATATATTAGATTCTGAAGGCTTATCTGTTGTGGATGTGCATGCATGCTAAACGGCTCTCGGGTAGTATGAATAAACTGTATCCTTCCTGATAACAAGCTAAAGTAATTTGCATTTATTGCAATAATCGTCACTGCAACATATTTAAGTGGTTGCACTTGCATATCTACACATCCATACCTTAAATGCAATAATGCAAGAGAAGAATATGTCTCGTGTTTGCTAATAAGTGCATGACTGAATTGCTGGCACGGATGCTTTTTTTCTGATATGGAATGTCTGTTTAACTCAATGGACAACGTGGGTGAGAGATTCTGAGGAGCCTGATAAGTCATTTATGATGCCAACTACATTCATCTCAAGGGTTCGGGTACTAGTAGGCTGACGTGCGAGACTCCTGTGTTGCATGTCACTTAGATTTTGTGCTGAAAGGAAGGTGGCTCACACAAAAAGCTGTTTCTTCCGTCTGATTGCACCAGTGTAGAAACCGTGCGTGTCCCTGCTGCTGAATGCTGTGTTAAATGCCATGAAAATGCAGAAATGGCATTTAAAGGAAATGTATTAATAGAATTGTGTGTGTGTGTGTGTGTGTGTGTGTGTGTGTGTGTGTGTGTGTGTGTATATAAAGTATATGGAGGTATGTGTATAAATGTTCTGTTTAACCTTCTATTCATCAAAAAATCCTGAAAAAAAAGTATCACACTTTCCACAAAAATATTAAGCAGCACAACTGTTTTATAATAAGAAATGTTTCTTGAGCAGCAAATCAGCATATTAGAATGATTTCTGAAGGGTCATGTGACACTGAAGACTGGAGTAATGATGCTGAAAATTCAGCTTTGCATCCCAGGAATAAATTAAAGCAGTAAGCCCCGTGAATCTGTGGTTTACAGTGAATTTATAACAGCTAAGGGGCATTGTTAGGCACGACACGGAGCGGAGCGCCTAAAACCCCCTTAGCTGTTATAAATTCACTGTAAACCACAGATTCACGGGGCTTATTGCTTTTATAAAATGGTTACCACATAATACAAATATTAAAGCCAAAAAATATGTATCAATGCAACTTTCATGAAGTAAAATCATTAAAAGGCTTCCTTCCGCTGGAAAAAAATAGTCCCTGACCGTGAACAGCAACAGACGTTACATTATTACGCCTCTAGATGGCGGCAAAGACTGTCTTTATGAGCGACACACTCAATCGCAAAGACTTTTATGTTGAAACTTGTTGTGAACACGGAACAAGACGCAAATGACAAATGCTTTTACTAGCGCTGTCAGTGTCAGCAGGGCACGGGAAACATTAAAAGTTAAAGAACAAGATCGCAGCGGATTTTTCATTATGAATATAGGGCTGACCTGAAGGAAAATGCTAAATTTGATTGCAGGTAATATATCTCTCTCACAATACTCTTCTTCATGAGCTTCAATTAACAAAATAAATTGAGAACAAACAGTTTACGTTGCTAAGAGTGGTTGCTAAGACAGACTCAGCAACATACACATTCAGTGGCGGAGCGATACTTATGTAATGCGGTCAGCTGTATGTTTTCGGGAATTTTACAACGGCTTCGAAAGGGGCTCAACCAATCAAAATCAAGGGCTGGAACTATCCATTTTATAATCCATTTTAAAATATTTAAAATATATTTAAATAGAAAAAGTTATTTTAAATTGTAATAAATATTTCCCAATATTTACTGTATTTTTGATCATATAGATACCTAAAACTTTTGAACATATCCACAAAATTTGACAATAAGAAAGTGTCTTCATTTCTTTTTTACATTTTTGTCTTCAACAATATATTTATTCCTTCATTTCCAAACAAACTTTTGTTTCTGAAATGTTTTGATTGAAACTTGTGCTGTATTTCTTTAAAATGACATATTTTGTTATATAATGCATAATGGATTTTTAATTATAGCTTAAGTGTCCAAATACCTTTTGGGTATATATTTATATTGAATAGACTTGCATGAGTTACATGGATATTTTAATCATAATTTTATAGCTTTGTGTTCTTTTTGAAGCTCAAAAGTTTCTTATTTAAAATGATTTAAAAAGAAAGTAAGTCTATGCGGGTTTGAAATGACGTGAGGGTGAGTAAACGATGACAGAATGTTCTTTTTTGAATGAACAGTTCTGTTATCTGTGAGACAAGATTTCATGTGAATCATTTGGTTGCATCTGTGATATGGCAAGAATTTCTGTCATAAATCTTACCAACACCTCAGCTATATATAAATGTGGCAACAACCCAAAGAAAGTGTGGTTATTAGATTCATAAACACACTCGTGACAGTCAGATGCTGGTAAGAGATTCTGGAAGAATCTGTAAATAACTCTGAGAAGTGCACAGGAGGTGGAGTGATGGAGATAATGAACGTGCAGGAGGAAACCGTAAACACTGCTAAAAATGCCAAACGTCAGTATCACACTGCTGACTTTTTATTGGGAAAAAATGAAAAAGAAAAGGGGCCGGGTGGGGGTGGACGGGGTTTGATATGGAAATGATGTCATAATTAAAGGAAGATCAGCTCATATGCAAAATGTGAGCCTCTTTGTCTCGATGCACAGATTCCCTCAAGTTTCAATTAAAGGACCGTTCTGGGTTCAGTACACCACACAAAATCATTTCAACTCATACATCAGTTTGTATAAGCAAGCACAAATTCAGTGTACAGTAATGCACTTACAGCGAAAGTGATGCAAGACAGTAGTGTTGATAGTAACTGAATAATTCACAGTACCAGTAAAATGTTCGGAGACATTTTGCTCACTTACACTGAGGTGTTTGTCTAGATTCACATCGGTCAAAAGTTTGGGGTCAATAAGATTTGATGTAATTTATTTGAATATTTTTATCTCTTATGCTAAGCAAGGCTGCATTTATTTGATCAAAAATGCAGTAAAAACTATGTAAGCTTGTTTCCGCCAGGGAATAAAAATAAAAAGGTAATTGCAATTACCTTTATTATTACCTTTAATTAAAATATAAAATGTTGCATTTACCTTTTTATTTTTATTCCCTGGTGGAAACAAGCTTCCATAAAAAAACATATTTTAAAATAATTTATAATGTAATTTATTTCTGTGATGGTAAAGCTTGTTTTTAGCAGCCATTTCGCTAGTATTCTATGGAAGAGGATTAGGGCCAAGCAATAATAAAAAAATAAAACCATCTTGAGATTAAAGTTGTTAAATTTCGAGAAAAAAACTCTTTTTTCGAGAAAAAAGTCGAGATAAAATGTTGAGAATAAAGTCATTAAATTACGAGAAAAAAGTTGTTCAATTACGAGAACAAATTTGTTAAATTATGAGAAAAATGTCGTTAAATTGCGAGAAAAAAGTCGAGATAAAATGTTGAGAATAAACTCATTAAATTACGAGAAAAAAGTCGTTAAATTATGAGAACAAATTCGTTAAATTACAAGAAAAATGACGTTAAATTTCGGGAAAAAAGTCGAGATAAAATGTTGAGAATAAAGTCATTAAATTACGAGAAAAAAGTCGTTAAATTATGAGAACAAATTCATTAAATTATGAGAAAAATGTCGTTAAATTGCGAGAAAAAAGTCGAGATAAAATGTTGAGAATAAACTCATTAAATTACGTGAAAAAAGTCGTTAGATTATGAGAATTTAACAAAATTTTTCTCATAATTTAACAAATTTGTTCTCGTAGTTTAATTACTTTATTCTCAACATTTTATCTCGACTTTTTTCTCGAAATTTAACGAATTTGTTCTCATAATTTAACGACTTTATTCTCAACATTTTATCTCGACTTTTTTCTCAAAATGTAACAACTTTTTTTCTCGTAATTTAATGAGTTTATTCTCAACATTTTATCTCGACTTTTTTCTTGAAATTGAACGAGTTTTTTCTCATAATTTAATTAGTTTATTTTCAACATTTTATCTCGACTTTTTTCTCAAAATTTAACAACTTTTTTTCTCGTAATTTAACGAGTTTATTCTCAACATTTTATCTCGACTTTTTTCTCGAAATGTAACGACTTTTTTTCTCGTAATTTAATGACTTTATTCTCAACATTTTATCTCGACCTTTTTCTCGAAATTTAACGAGTTTTTTCTCGTAATTTAACGAGTTTATTCTCAACATTTTATCTCGACCTTTTTCTCGAAATTTAACGAGTTTTTTCTCGTAATTTAACGAGTTTATTCTCAACATTTTATCTAGACTTTTTTCTCGAAATTTAACGACTTTTTTTCTCGTAATTTAATGACTTTATTGTCAACATTTTACCTCGACCTTTTTCTCGAAATTTAACTAGTTTTTTCTCGTAATTTAACGAGTTTATTCTCAACATTTTATCTAGACTTTTTTCTCGAAATTTAACGACTTTTTTTCTCGTAATTTAATGACTTTATTCTCAACATTTTATCTCGACCTTTTTCTCGAAATGTAACGAGTTTTTTCTCGTAATTTAACAAGTTTATTCTCAACATTTTATCTCGACTTTTTTCTCGAAATTTAATGACTTTTTTTCTCGTAATTTAATGACTTTATTCTCAACATTTTATCTCGACCTTTTTCTCGAAATTTAACGAGTTTTTTCTCGTAATTTAACGAGTTTATTCTCAACATTTTATCTCAACTTTTTTCTGGAAATTTCACAAGTTTTTTCTCGTAATTTAATGAGATTATTCTCAACATTTTATTTCGACTTTTTTCTCGAAATTTAACAACTTTAATCTCGAGATGGTTTTATTTTTTTATTATTGCTTGGCCCTAATCCTCTTCCGTAGTATTCAGTGTCACATGATCATTCAGAAATCATTCTCATATGCTAATTTGGTGCTCAATAAATATTTGTTATTATTACTAATGTTGAAAATGGTTGAATGCATTCTTATTCTTATTATAATAATAATTCTGTATTATTATATATACATTCCTTTAAATTGTTCCTCTTGTAGTTTAAATTCATTCATTCTAGTTTTAGTCCAACGGCCAGTTTAGCCGACAACGTCAAACTGGGGAGGGCGAGTAAGTTTACTATTGTTTTGATTTTTAGTTGAGTAGATAAGTTTGCCTCAGTCGTAACATAGATCTAAAGGGGCACTTGAGTGAATGCGCGTGCAGCACTTAAAATGCAATTATCCGTCAATGTGCCCTGGTCCCCATTCAAGCATGGTGCTCATCCTTTTTTAATGTTGTTGAATGGAGCACGCGGTCTCCATCGCAGCAGGGGGCTTCTGGGCAAGTCACGGAAGCCCCGGCTCAGAGCAGTAAGGCTGTGTGTCTCACGCCACTCGCTCGTACACACACACACACACACACACTGCTCTTGCTCTAGTTCTCCTAGACAGACTCATTTCACCAGCCTGATGTACTGAACTACTTTTGAGGACAACTATCCACATGTTATGTACATGCAATGACTGTATAGCTTTAAAAAGGCGTGACATTTCCTTGTGCTTTCATTTCCAAATTTGTTACTCTTTAAGACTTGACCCAATTTCTTTCTTTTTGTGCATGATTCATTCGTGCATGTTTTCCTCATCTTTTATGAAAAACATTTTTCCCTCTTCTAAAACTACCCTATTTTTTTTTTTTTGTTAAATATCCTGTTTCACTTGGAAAAGCAGCATTCCAAGTATCAACTTTGCCTCAGATGTTTCTCCTAAAATTTCTTTGGAGAAACACAACTACGCAAATTACACTATTTTTGACATACAGTAAGAGTATAGAGCTATGAAAATTTAATGTGGATAACAACTAAGATAACCTTCACATAGTAGGCCAACCCGTACGTTTGCATCATCCTGGTTCTTTCGACAAAAACCCAATAGGATTTTTCCAATGCCTTTTGGATTATTATAGAAAAAGCTCTGTGCCCACACTCTAAAAAATAATGTGTTGGCTCAACAACAACAAAAAATAACACAACAGTTTGCATCATTTTTTTTTTTTAAAGTTATGACAACTTTGAGTGAATTTACATTCAACCAACAAGCTACATTGAGTTAGAGGAACTTCATTTGTGGCATAAACACACATTTTTAAGTTGATTACTCAAAAAAAAAGTCACTCCAGCTACCAGAGTTGTAGCCCCGAAACCAATTATTCTTATCTATTTCATTTCAAATCAACAGCTATCATAGGACATGCTAACACAACTTATTTAACATGTATATTTAATGAACAAGTAAGATATTACTTGTCACTACCATTAGCGCATTGCTTATAGAGTCAGTGTAGTCTTTACCTTCATCATGTATCTAATCTTCAGCACAATGGTAACCACAAAAACTTCAACATTAGAAACTCATTTAAATGTCAAATATAACAGCATTAAACACTAACAGCTCTTGCCCTTCACTAAAAACAAAAACATTGACACTTAATTTCAACATTCATTCTGCTTATCCAGTCCTATATGCAAAGCATGCTGGTAACTAGAAATCCACTGCCTAATTTCCAAAGTCATCAAGACAATTTCATTACATTACTACAACCTATTTATTTATTTAAAAAAAGCCAATTAACACAGAAATTTGAGTTTAAATTACAGACAATATTAAGTTGATGTAAGTTGATCAACATTATTATGTCAGCAGAACTCTACAAAATAATGTTTTCAACTTAAAAGGTTTAATTAAAACAATAAATTAGAATGTTTAACTTACAACCATATATTTATTTAAGTTGTGGTAACAGGTCCTCTGAATTACTTTTTAGAGTGAATCGTTTATAATTCTTACATGTTTGGTTCATCATGGTAATCTTCATAAGTGAACACAACCTTTATGGTTTTGAAGCCTAAAAACAGTCGCCAGAAGTAAACTCGTAGGCTATAAACTCACTACATTATGACTTCAATGTAATTTTGCCTGAAAGTTTGAGGTAGAATAGTTTTCAAGAGCACAATTAAAAACGCAATGAGTCTGTAAAAAAGTGGACTAGTGAGCAGATAAGTTTATCTGTTTGGCCTGATGATGTTTAATGTCCCCGACAACCACTGACATGTTTAATGTCCCCATTTAGCCACTTGTTAGCAACCACCTTTTTCAAGGCAAGTAAAAGCTTTAAAAAAAAATCACAAGGGAGCCGAGATCACTGGTGTACTAGTGACGTGTAGAATAAATATCTTGAGCTTGTGTTAACCACACACTTCATTTCAGACATTAAACCAAAAACCCATTCAAAAAACAAACAAACATTGACTTCAGGACGATTAAACAGGAAGTGCTATACTTACTTAATGAGATCTGCTGTTCGATTCCAGGTTTTTCAGAGACAACTCCAACTCCCACCGTAGGAGTCGATAGAATCGACTTCTCGACTCAATTTACTTTACATCAAAACAAGGTCAGGAATAACACAAGGTTGCAGTCATACTTACACAACTTGATTACTACTTTTTCTCAAAGCAGAAACCTTAAATTCCCCTTAATAAAACAACACACTATTAGAGTGTCCAATTTAGCAATGACATTACCTTGAAATGATGAGTAACTATCAACGTCGTTACCTAGCTGTTGCCGATACCAATTTTACAGAGGTAAAAATCACAAGAAATGTCAGTGTCTGAACTCATCACTTCACTTCGTTCACTGATATAGTGCACTCAACTGCCATGCTCTATTTAGGGATTAGAGAATCAGTGAATGTGTGAGGCATAACCTGATAACCTGAGTTCAACATGTTCCTGGGTCAACATTTTAGTTGATCCTGGAACAACATTCAAATCAACCAATCAGATTTGAGGTACAAGTTTACAGATTATGTCAATGAATTTGTGCTTCTACATCAGTGTTATTCATCTATCATTTCCCTCAGATTTTTGGGATAACTTATGGGTAGGGTTAGGTTTAGGTGTAGGAATAGGGTTAAGACTAAATTTTCAGACTAGAATGTTGTTCCAGGATCAACAAAATATGCATCTAACTCAGCAATATCAGGACGTGCATAAGTGAGCGATTTCTGACACAGTCAACAACGAGAGTCGATTCCTGTGCTAGAGTCGACCCCGTCTCTAAGGCTATTCAGAGTCGAATGAATCGACTCCCCGTCACTGATGAGATCTCTGATGTTTGATTGCAAGCTCAGGTGTGAGATATAATTAAGATCTTTTCTGAAACACTAGAGGAGACTTTTAAGAGGGTTTATTTTGAGAAGCAAGATACTCAAATTGCTCATTACTGTTTATGAGAACAAATCGAGATAATAAAGAGATGTCATTTGTGACTTTCTTTCCAACAGATGTCTTTCTTTCGCTCACTCGCATGCAGATATTCAACATTGTCTTGTGGGATCTGTCCTCAACAGTGGCGGCAGCAATCGCTTTCTTCCTGTTTACCCACAACTAGCCTTAATCCTTTTATCTGTCCTTGTACAGTCTATTGTGTGTGTGCAGAATTAGTGCCTATTTAACAATGCATCATCTCAGACACATATTTCCATTATGTGTCCTGATTACATTGGGGATGGCAGTCTCGATTTGGACTTATTTATAGCTGATTATCACTAGAGAGTCTGTTAATAATTCAAATCCAAAAGAACAACTCCTCTCTCAGAGATTGTGCTCAAGTGTCTCTTGTGAGGTCTGATATCAAGTACTGATTATATTAGTAGTTCTGACACTAAAATCCAAAATATGAATCAATGTGAATTTTATTCATACAACTAATACTAATAAATTAGTACATCAGACTTTAGTTTGTTTGATTATATTATGCAGATGTTTCTCCCAAAACTCTCTTAAAGGGTTAGTTCACCCAAAAATGAGAATAATGTAATTTATTACTCTGTTCCACTGCTGTTGCACACCCATAAGACCTTCGTTATTCTTCGGAATGCAAATTAAGATATTTTAGTTGAAATCCGATGGCTCTGTAAGGCCTGCATAGCCAGCAATGACATTTCCTCTCTCGAGATCCATTAATGTACTAAAAACATATTTAAATCGGTTCATGTGAGTACAGTGGTTCAATATTAATATTATAAAGAGACAAGAATATTTTTGGTGCGCCAAAAACGTCTTATATAGTGATGGCCGATTTCAAAACACTGCTTCAGGAAGCTTTGGAGCATAATGAATCTCTTGTGTCGAATCATGATTCAGATTGCGTGTCAAACTGCCAAACGGCTGAAATCACGTGACTTTGGCGCTTCGAACCGCTGATTTGACACACTGATTCATTATGCTCCGAAGCTTCCTGAAGCAGTGTTTTGAAATCGGCCATCACTATATAAGTCGCTATTTTGTTTTTTTGGAGTACCAAAAATATTCTTGTCACTTTATAATATTAATATTGAACCACTGTACTCACATGAACTGATTTAAATATGTTTTTAGTACATTAATGGATCTTGAGAGAGGAAATGTCATTGCTGGCTATGCAGACCTCACGGAGCCATCGGATTTCAACTAAAATATCTTAATTTGCGTTCTGAAGATGAACGAAGGTCTTACGGGTGTGGAACGGCATGAGGGTGAGTAATAAATTACATTATTTTCATTTTTGGGTGAACTAACCCTTTAAGAAACAAAAATACACAAGTAAATTGTTCATATATATCTGTTCCCACTATTTTGTAAAAGCAATACAAAAATACACTGTTACAGTGATTTTAGCATGGTTAAAGGTGAGTTATCACAACGAAACGCCATAAGAATGGTAAAACCACCATCACGGTATTGCTTTATCAACAAGCACAGAGATAGACAGGTGCAGAGAAAAATATAACGAGTCAAAAGTTGTCTCCATTAAATGATTATTAATAGGCTACATCCTGATTCAGTGCTGTAAGAGTCTGACTTCTACTTTGAGTTTCTTTTGTTATGCTTAACTTTGTGTTAATGTTCTGTTTCAGATGCCTCTTGTTCCACAAAAGAAGAACGGCAGATATTTTTCATGTCTTGCTCATGATTAGGTGCTGACTCTGATATAATGATGACGACGTGCATCTTCCGCGGAGCACGCGCATCTTCGTCTTCCACAGCTTCAGCAGCTCCGCTGGGACACGGTAGATCCCGCTGGGATTTTCCTCCATACTCTCAGCATGGCTATTTGTGCTACACCTTGTTAGAACAAGTGCAAGAAAAATGTGTGGGGTCGAGAAAGGCCCGGGAAGGAGTAAACTATAAAAAGAAACCGTCACTACTGTATTCAGGCTGGGCTCAAGAATAGCTAGCAAGCTCTATTGGTAAACAACTTGTCGGTTAAGGTTCACATAACATGATTACGGAAGCGAAAATGACACAAAACTAAATTTTGCTCAAATGGGGACACTTTCTCCTTCAAAACTAGGCATGAAGCTAATTAACTTTGCTGATAATACAGGGCTCCAGACCGTAATTATTAGAGAAAGCTTTGTTGGGTGTGGTGAGAAATCGAGTCCCCCCCAGGAATCATGTCTCCTTTAGGACCCCGAGTGATCCCACTGGTTCAACCCAACAGGCTTTTAATGGTTAGTATTTTTAACGCCTGGTTATAATTCCTGCAAAATCACGTTATGATTTATATCATTTAAAATGCATTATAATGACCATTAATGTCTTTTAAGTCACATGGTTTATATATTAGTATATAACTGAAGCTATAGGTTGTGAAATGACAACATGACAATTGTCATTTTTGGCTTTGTTGTTGTTGAGCAACTGAAGCGCGAGCTGTTAAAGCTCCGCCCTCTTCTGGAACGGGGGCGGGGAGCAGCAGCTCATTTGCATTTAAAGGGACACACACAAAAACAGCGTGTTTTTGCTCACACCCAAATAGGGGCAAATTTGACAAGCTATAATAAATGATCTGAGCTGAAACTTCACAGACACATTCTGGAGACACCAAAGACTTATATTACATCTTGTAAAAAGGGGCATTATGGGTCCCCTTTAATGTATGATATGTAATTATAAGTTGAATTGACTGAAATAGAAACCTTTTAGGTAACATTTTGGATCATTACCTACATTGATAATGATTTAACAATTTAAATACACATGGATCAGCAGTATAACATGGTCTTGCACTGAAATGCAATGTGCTAAATTGGCATAAACTGTTTAGTCAATTCTGCTCCCTCTTGGCTTCACAGAGCTGTTTCATACGTAACAAAGTTAATAACACGACAAGAGTGCTCTCAGGTTTAATTAAGAGGGAGCTATCTCTGCCCACACATCTTTAAAAATAGATTTCACATCCACCGTAACCTCAAGGTTTCTCTGGTTAATATGCCAAAGCTTTATCAGATCAAAGAAAGAGAACTAGAAAGGCAAAAAAAACAGTTGGCTGACCTGGACGAGACAGTCATTAGAGGAGCTTGGTGAGTTCCAGTGCAGCCACATATACAGGAAGAAATGAATGAAACTGAATTTAACAACATCATTAGTAACAGAATATCCTTGCATTAGAGGTGAGTGATATGAACAAAATCAGTTTTAGCACCTCTGTATATCAAAATATGGTTAGTTTTGCTTAAAATTAAATGAAAAATGGTGTATAAAAATAATTTAATGTATATTTTATTTTTAATATATTTAATATTAATATATTAAAAGGTATTAACTATTACTTATTTAACTTAATTAGTTATTAATTATCATTAATATATTTATATTATGTATATTTTATAATTTTATATATAAGTGGAAATGTATTTTTGGAAAATGCAGTGAATTTACAAATGAAAGGTACTTTTTCGTTGTAATTATTTTCAATTAATATTCATATTAATTCATAAAAATGAAGAAATTATTTAACACTTGAATTTATAATCAAAATGGCAAAACATTAAAATTAATATTATCACTGTATATTAAAATATTGTTGCTTATACATTTAGTTTGTGTGTACGTATATATATATATATATATATATATATATATATATATATATATATATATATATATATATATATATATGTACACACATAAAATCATATTTAGTTAAATATTAATTTAATTAACTTATTATTTAATATATTGATATATTGTGTATATGTGGCAGTGCTTATTTTTAAATAATTCAGTAAATTTACAAAAAAGGTACTTTTTCACAGTAATTATACTTTTTTTTGAGCTTGATAGATATCCAAAAATCATATTAATCCATAAAAAATGAAGAAATGTAAAACATCTTTACATTATGTGACCCCTGAATTCAAAGCAAAAATGCAAAACATTAAAATTAATATATTATGCAACTCTAAATTGTGGAATTTATCAGCAACAACTATCAGTTTCACATTGTACCTCATTAACATGTTTTTCTGCATTTTTTGCAGATCTCACATGTCCACTGATGACCACATGGACCTTTTTACTGCCTGACACATTTCTATCATCACACGGTTCTGTATATATTATCATTTATTAATGTATTATATTATATAGCACTGCTTGAATGCTGTAACGAGATGCTGAATTATAGCGCAGTGATGAGACTGAATGACGTTCAGCTATGACTTTTAATTACAGTTCACACATGACAGACCATCTAACTATGACCCAATAAAAAGCTCAAATATCACTCGCTGCCTTTCACCCATCTGTCAGACGTGTGCGTAATGCATTAGGGCATAACTCCATCTCCATAGCAGACAGTCGGAGCCCAGACTGAGCGCACAGAGCATAGACATCTTAATGTTTCCGAGAGCTTCCTGTCCCCCCGTAGAGTTTCCCCCTCCACACACCACTCAATCCACAGTTAAGATATCTTGTTAGTAGATAACAAGCGGTCTCTGCTGGGATTTCGATAGGCACACTTTTATTCCACCAGAGGATGTCTTTCCAGGCTGCAAGAAGTGTGGAAGGAAAGAAAGCGGTGGAAAAATAAAAAGGGCTTGCTGTCAATTATCTTCCCTCCACCAGGCTCCAGGAGAAAGAGAGCAGGTAATGTTGGGTCCTGAGCTGCGGGCTGTCCATCAAGGCCCGGCTCACGCCAGTTCTGCCAGGCCTGAAAAATGGATGGGAGCAGAGCGCAGCAAAAGGAACTGTGAGTCACAGAGAAGAGGGGAGAAAAAAGAGCGTGTCCTTTGGACTTGTGTTAAAGGCGTCTGTGTCCACAGCTGTTCGTAGGAGACCACACTTGAACCTGCCACACATTTGTGCCTGCTTGTAATTGGTTGATAAATTCATGTACATTTATGCACATGATAGGGTTATTATAGTTAACTGAAATTAAAACTAAAACCATTTTTAAAAAAATGCTGCTTGAAAAAAAAAATAGAATCTAAAAAACGTACTTATTCTATTTAAACATTTCTCATTTTTATTTAGGCTTAATGTGTAAAATAACTAAAATAAAAATTAAAAACTATATTGTCATATTACAAAAAAACATAAACATGACAAAAACTCAAAACTAATGAAACTTTAACAAATTAAAATGAAAACAGAAAATATTAATAAAATCTGTAATATTATCTCAATGATACTAAAATAACACTGTTCAAAACATAAATACAGGCCCCTAACCCTAAGTATTCATCCATTTATGTCTTGATGATGCTTCAAATAACATGGTTTGTTAAGAAATCTGTTGTTATTTTTTTTAAGCAATCAGACTTATGTAAGTGCACAGTTTGAGCATCAGTTTGACACTGCTAAATTGATATTATACTGCGTTCCAAATTATTATGCAGGTGATATATCAGTAAGATTTCAGTAGAATAAACATTCAGATTTTAGTTTTTCTAAGAAAATGTTTGTTTATTTATTTGTCCATGTCTTTTTAGATAACTGGTATCAATCTCAGACAAAATAATTTGCCAGGTCAATGGAAACTCTACTTAGAGGTTGTTCCACATTATTAAGCAAGTCACAGTTCTCATGCAATATAGGGAGGAAGAAAGATCTTTCTGAAGATGAAAAGCATGAAATGGTGCAATGTTGTGCAAAAGGCATGAAAACAACTAATATTGTGTGAAAACTAAATGGAGATTATTAAATTATCATAAGATTTTTGAGTGATTTAGAGCACAGCAGAACTCGGTCAGATAAAGGCTTATAAATGAAAGTTCATGTCAAAAAAATTAATTGTATTAAAAGGGCAGCTATAAAAAAAATCCAATGTTGAGCAGCAAACGGGTATTTGAAGCTGCTGGTGTCTCTGGAGTCTCAAGAAGCTCTCCATGCAGGCTGGCAGTTGTGCGTAAAGATGCATTTCAGCCATCACTAACCAAACCTCACAGAGAGAAACATTTACAGTGGGTGTAGAAATACATTTTCAAACAGTTGTATTGCTGTGGTGTTTTTTTGCAGCATGGGATAGTGCATTGTATTTCAGAAGACACTATCCTCCTTTTTATACCATAGCTGAAAATGGCCAGTTGTGAACTCCACATATCTTGATGAAATCATTTTAACACCCTCAAAGACCCTAAAGGGACCTTCCATCTCACTTCCCAATATTCCAGCCCAAATCATCACCCGCCAGCTCCTTGCTGACATCGCAGTCTTGTTGGAACATGGTGGCCATTCACCAACCATCCAGAAATCCATCCGTTTAGACCATCCATTGTAGTACGGCATTAGTCAGTGAATAAAACTATTTAAAAATGAGTCTTCATGTATTTCTACACCCACTGTTAATGTTTCTCTTTGTGAGGTTTGGTTTGGAGTGGCTGAAATGCATCTTTACGCACAACTGCCAGCCTGCATGGAGAGCTTCTTGAGACTCCAGAGACACCAGCAGCTTCAAATACCCGTTTGCTGCTCAACACTGGCTTTTTTATAGGTGCCCTTTTAATGCAATTAAGTTTTTTGACAGGAACTTTCCTTAATAAGCCTTTATCTGACCGAGTTCTGCTGTGCTCTAAATCACTCACAAATCGTATGATAATTTAATAATCTCCATTCAGTTTCACAAAATATTAGTTGTTTTCATGCCTTTTGCACAACATTGCACCATTTCATGCTTTTCATCTTCAGAAAGATCTTTCTTCCTCCCTATATTGCATGAGAACTGTGACTTGTTTAATAATGTGGAACAACCTCTAAGTAGGGTTTCCATTGACCTGGCAAATTATTTTGTCTGAGATTGATACCAGTTATCTAAAAAGACATGGATAAATAAACAAACAAACATTTTCTTAGAAAAACTAAATTCTGAATGTTTATTGTACTGAAATCTTACTGATATGTCACCTGCATAATAATTTGGAACGCATTGTAATAAGTTTATATTTTATATTTTTAACATGTAACATGTCTCTGTTACACCGTGTCCTAAGCTAACCGCGACGTGATAAAGTCAATCAAAAATCACAGCCAATCAGAATAGCATATAGGCGGGCTCTCTCGGCAAGCTCCTAGCACTCTCAATGAAATGGATAAGTACATAATCAAATTAATGAATATTGCACCATTTTAACATAATTAAAAATACAACTGAAACAACTTTTGAAACTGAAACAACTTTTGTAATAGAATAATCTTGTCTGTTCACAATGAGTTCTTGTGTCCTTTCATTTATTTTTGAAGATCTGAGGTGGTTTGTCCATTGTTGCTTTCAGTATGGCACAAAATGATATTCAAACTCACATTAGATGCTGTTAACATTAAAGTGCATAAACATTACCCGAGATGAAATTATATAATAACTGCTGTGGATATTTACAGTTGTTTATTGTTTTCCTTATGCAAGTTGGACACAGCTGTCAAAACAAGTCTCTCTAGAAGAGAATACAGATGAGCTGGTGAAGTATGGATAGAAACTTCTGGTAAGTGACATTAGATTTTTACTTTAATTATCCCCTGATTCACAATTAGGTAAATGAATTGTATATGTATAGTTTGGGGTTGGTTAAATGAATTAATTACGATTAATATCATGGTTAATGCCATTTTGCAGCCCAAGATTTAAATTCGGTCATTATTTACTTACCTTAATGTTACTCCAAACCTGTTTGTTGTAAACAGAAAAAGAAAAAGAAAAAATGAGAAGAAACAGCTCTTTTCCATACAACAAAAGTTAAACGCGAACTCAAGTAATTTCACTCAGCGGCCATCTTTGAAACGCCTCCTGGGCAGCTATTTCAGTCATACAAATGTGTCTCTTTGAATGGGGAAACATTAAATTCTCCAAAGCTGTTCACCAAGCTTGCAATTAAATTTCATAATTGAAATCACCAATGAAGTCTGACAACAACTGTCTCGTAGATTTTGTTTCTAAAATCGCTGAAATCATGACAAAAAACTGCATTTCTCGGGTTGACCAAGCCAATGCACATGACATAAGCCTCAAAACGCTGACTATTTCTAATGCAACTGGAGCTTTTAATGCCAGCTGCAGTGGCGCGACAACTTTATCAATTAGCAATTGGCTCTTTTATTTAGAAGGCGAGACCTAATTTGCCATTTTGCACGTTGCACTTTCTTCCATTGATATGTAATATGAGTGCACCGTCTTTGTATATCTAAAGTCTTTGTTGTAAAGGGGTAAAAAGTGTGGTTGAACTCCATGTTCTTCCATATCATGTATCTAATCTTGGTCATCTTAAATCATTTAAGGTCTGTGCATTTACTTTGTGGTCCATCTAAGTGGATTTTGATAAATAATACAAGATTAAAGATCATGCAAAGAGCAATTTGGATCATGATAAAAAGAGATGCATCACAAAAACGTCTTCTAGTAATTACACATACCTTTTTGAACTCAACATTCTACACCCTATTTACATTTTGTAGTGCACATTGGTCTTGCTTTAAGCAGTTTTATAAAAAAAATTGCAGTTGGAAAATCGCTAAAGATGTTTGACATGATATTTTCCCTACTGCCATTTTTTTCCCCACCGCTTCTAAGCTTTTCCTTGCCAATTATTATTCTGAAACAAATCCAGCAGTCCGTCAGGTGCCAAATGACCGAAATGTGAACCCGATTCATTACTGATACTGCATCTAAAATTAAGCAAATGCTTATAGGCTTTATAATAAGAGGGCAACAGTGAACGCTTTGCTTTGTGCACGCTGGCTCCCGAGAGTACTGCAGTATCAATGCTGTACAAACCAATTAATTCATACGGAATCTCTCTGAGAATTTATGGACTAGGATGACTTCATCATTGCTTATAATTACTTTCATAGCCCTTGGGTTACTTCTAAATTAGCTAAAACCAGAGAAAATAAAGTACTGTGTGTCAACCCGGGACAGGAAAGATGTACTGTCTTAAGCTGAACAGGTCCGTATAGCGAGGTAGCATTAAAACGCTAATGCATGGATTTGGAAACTTTACGCTGCCCCTGTCAAAACGGAACCGGAGGTAATCAGTCATTCCGGTGCCCAATCTTGTGCAAAACACTTCATTGAGGTGTTTAACGTATGCTGCCGAGTCTATTTCGCGTGTTGGATCTTGTCAATTGTGTGTAAGCTGAACGTTGCATATGTTAGCAGGCATGCTATACCCAGACTTATTTCCCCCCCTGAGGGTCGATTCTTGAGATTCTCAATATGCTGTGGAAGAACAGATTTGATTTAAAGACTTGCCTTTTAATTCATGAAGTGGAAAAAACATTGCCCCCGAGATAACAAAGGACATAGACCAAGGAACACCGTTTCCCTGCAAATTGAATGTCGTCTGCTATAACACATCGCCTCAGTTGTCCTCTTCGACAAACTTTTGGCTTCTGGCTACGAAAAGACAATACAAACAAGATTACAAAAAGGAGCCAGCATTACAAAATCCCGCTTTGAATCCTCTGAGTTTGACACAGAACCTTTCCCAACTTCCCCCAAGGTTCAGACGACACATCGACAGTGAAACAGAGCTTGTGGGTTAATTATTTCATCGAGCAGATGTTAAACTTTCGTGCTCTGGGTTTTATATAATTCTTTTTTATCTCTCAAATCCCTGTAGTGTAATTACAGCGGTAAAACCATTTACTCATTAGCATAGTTATGCAATCTGAACTAATGAACTGTGCTGGAATCACATTGAAAGTGAGAGTGTATGCACTTCAGATGACTGCTGCGTGCTTCTGGTTTTGTAAGACATCATAGACGCTCACGTATTCATGCAGAAACAGCCTGAATCATTAGCAGGTATATTGTTGTGTTAAAGAAGTTCACGACTCAATGAAAATGTTCTCGTGATTTACAGGTTGTAGTGACCACGGCTGTCGAGCAATATTTAAACTAAGGATGCATGAGATATCCACTGATATTTGAGGGTTTGATTTATGTATCGGTCAACATAAGATATATAACTGCAAATTCGGCTAATTGTTCATGCTCATTTCAAATATTTTTACATTTAGATTACTTTTGCCATCATCTAATGCTTCAACAAAGTTAATCTTTAAAACCAAAATTTTTTTTAATATAAAAAAAAAACTATACATTAAAAACAATAATAATTAACACTATTAAATGTAATCTTTAGCAAATTACTATTTATATGGTGCATTATAGAGCTGTGATGCATGAATTAATGCATTAGAATGCATTAGTATAACATTTTAATATTGCACTGTAAAAAATCAAAAGTTGAGAAAACTTAAAAGTTTAAGGCAACAAACCTAAGCAGATTTTTGAGTTTTCTCAACTTTTTGTTGTATAAACTAAATACAAGAAGTTGAGAAAACTCAAAAATCTGCTGAAGTTTGTTAAACCTTAAACTTTTAAGTTTTCTCAACTTTTGATTTTATACAGTGTGGTCATTTATTGTTTAACTATAATTTCTCTTTAATAATGAATTTTTATTCATTATTCATATATATATATATATATATATATATATATATATATATATATATATATATATATATATATATATATACAGTGTGGTCATTTATTGTTTAACTATAATTTCTCTTTAATAATGAATTTTTATTCATTATTCATATATATATATATATATATATATATATATTTCTGTTTAATATAAATATATATATATATATATATATATATATATATATATATATATATATATATATTTATATTAAACAGAAATATTTATACTGAAATGATGCTTAGTATATTCAGGGATACGTATAGACATGTTGATACTGTTATTTTTTAAAAATAACCACATACAGGTTTGGATTGACAAGAGGTGACTAAATCATGACAGAATTCTCATTTTTGAGAGAACTATTGCTTTATCAATTAATTCCTGTGTGGACACATGAAAAGAAGGAAAAAATATGCTGAAGATATTCAGAGATACGTATAGAAATGTTGATACTGCTGAATATTCCTGCAGTGCTGGGGGTTTCCTATGAATAGTTATTTCATGTGGTGAACATTTGCATGCATGAATATGGTGAATCTGTGTTTGTCTTAACTTCCAGAGACCTCCTGTGCTCATTTACTGCAATCCATCTCCAATCTCAACTCCACGGGAATCGTTAAACACGACTCCAAAGGATTCCACGCTGTGAATATCCCCTGTCATTTCATTGTACGTCCTGCAGCAGAACTCCATTTCCATCATTGCAAGCCTCTCTCTGGGCACGTCAGAGTCCAGTCGATACAGGCGTAGAGAAAAGCAGTGGCCTGTAATTGTCGTGCTGTGCTTTTGACAGTCCTTAACACTCAAATGGACAACCCCCGTCTAGAATAAAGACCCGTGGCTCTCACAGCATTGGGTGTCACTGTCTGGCACCGTGATCAGCTGGGTGTCAGGTCTTGTCAGTGATCTGACACTGGGGATAAGAATGCATGGGCAGAGAAACCAACACTACCCGTGAGATGTGCCTGCTGCCTGTACCCCAGACACTATCATGGTGAGTTTGCCAAGCAGCTTAAACACAGCACACAAGTTGTGCAACAGATTGAGGCCAATGAGGTGGATGATGAACTATAGTTTTTTAGAGTCGACATAATCCGTGTCACTTCCGTATTCTGATGCCCAATGGCCCAAGTATTTGGACACATATTACATTTCTTTAGATGACAAAATGTCAAAAAACGTAGCATCTGCAAAGGAAGGCTAGGGCTTTTTTCAGAATATATATATATATAGATAGATAGATAGATAATATTTTCATTTAGTGTTTCTAATATATATATATATATATATATATATATATATCCTACGTTTAAATACATTTCTACATTTCTCTGAAAGACAATACAGCCAGTTATTCTAATTTGGAATGCATGTTCCATGTTTTTGTTTTGATCTCTGTGATCCAACCCACTGCCAATTTACCCAATAGAATTTTAGTTTTGACACCCCGGGTTACCAGTCGGCAGAAAACACAAGGTTGGAATCCAGCAAAAGAACTGGGATAGAAATAGCAAATTCTACCTGACCAAAAAAAGCCTCGGCAATGAAAACATTGCAAACGTATATATTAGCTTGTCAACATATACTGTAAGGCTCGTTGCTTTTCATTGTCAGTTACATTCGTTTCTGTTGCGTGTCCTCAATCTGGCAACCCGCATGAGTGCCGAGTCTGAGGAGGAGGGGGCGGGGAAAAAACGCTCTCCAATATTTTGAATTTAGACAGCAGACCCAGTTTAAACACTAGCTGTCAATAAAACATGTAAACCAGGTTCATTTTGTTTTCACATTGACCTAGTTTGGTTTATCGGGGTTATTGTTGGGTTTTTGACTTCTTGTGTCCCAAACATATTTGCTGTGTGTCCAATAATATACATCACCTATTCAAATTTCTAGTCCATGCACGGCATGTTTGTACACTCTCTGAGGTTTTCTGTTCCTTCTCTTACAGTAGTCGAAGCTGGCGGACTCCTATCTTCTGCATTAGTGCTGGGAACAGAGATAAGCTGCTCTAAAATGGAGAGAGAGATCGTCAGAGCTGGTCGTTGTTGTGAAAGATTAGGAACACCCATCCTCAGAGCTGGGCAAAGCTTTCATTTGTCCACTGTGCTCGACTAGGCCCCTTTCTCCCACTTGCAATTTCAACATTTGAGAAAAGTTCTGATTATAGCTGCCCGGGGTTTTTCTTTATCTTTTTGTTTTTGCAGCGTGGGAAGGGTGGGAAGAAAGGTCCTAATAATTGCAGCTCGACAGCTTTAATTATGGCAGAACGTTTGGCAGAGAATTCATAACATGCATTGGTCTTTTCCTTTTCAGGGTTTTGGTGCTAACCGCTCTGCGAACAATGAAAACAACGATTCCGGTTTAATTGTTTTCCTGCGTGACCCGAGTGGGGAAGCATATTCATCAGTGATCTACATTCATTATATCCACACATGCAGCACAAAATGCAATTTTAACTTGAAGATACAAAACAGATATTCAGAAATGGTCTTTTATGCTTTTTAAACTCTAATAATACGACCTACATAATCATCTCACACTGCATTAGAAATCATAAGATGATGATATTGAAGCTTTCTTAACTTTCACACCTGGTTCTTCACAGTTACTCAACATGAGTGCTGCATCTAAGCTTTATTCTCCCCAACAGACCATAATCTAATGTTTCGTCTCCACACCAGCTTATGGGCCAGCAACAGCTGGTGATATCACCTTGCCCCATCTGCCAAATGATATTGGCTATCACCATACCTGCCCACAAGACCTTGGGCATTATTCTGTCTTCCTCTCTTTACGTATATAGCGGTATTTATGAGTACTTGGCGCCGTATCAGATCAACAGTTTTGTGGCTGCCTCCCCACCAAAATACATTTAAAAAAGTTGTTTGTCAGCCACCATCCTGAATGTTACAGGTGATCTTTCTGGAAACAATTAAAGGTGCCCTAGAATCAAAAATTTAATTTACCTTGGCATAGTTGAATAACAAGAGTTCAGTACATGGAAATGACATACAGTGAGTCTCAAACACCATTGTTTCCTCCTTCTTATATAAATCTCATTTGTTTAAAAGACCTCCGAAGAACAGGCGAATCTCAACATAACACCGACTGTTACGTAACAGTCGGGATCATTAATATGTATGACCCCAATATTTGCATATGCCAGCCCATGTTCAAGGCATTAGACAAGCCAGTATTAACGTCTGGAGTTGCACAGCTGAATCATCAGACTAGGTAAGCAAGCAAGAACAATAGCGAAAAATGGCAGACGGAGCGATAATAACTGACATGATCCATGATTACATGATATTTTTAGTGATATTTGTAAATTGTCTTTCTAAATGTTTCGTTAGCATGTTGCTAATGTACTGTTAAATGTGGTTAAAGTTACCATCGTTTATTACTGTATTCACAGAGACAAGAGCCGCAGCTATTTTCATTTTTAAACACTTGCAGTCTGTATAATTCATAAACACAACTTCATTCTTTATAAATCTCTCCAACGGTGTGTAATGTTAGCTTTAGCCACAAAGCACACCCTCAAACTCATTCAGAATCAAATGTAAACATCCAAATAAATACTATACTCACGTGATCCGACGCATGCATGCAGCATGCATGACGAACATCATGTAAAGATCCATTTGAGGGTTATATTAGCTGTGTGAACTTTGTAAATGCATTGTATTATAGTTGAGAGCTCGGGGGGCAGGGAGCGCTCGATTTAAAGGGGCCGCAGCCTGAATCGGTGCATAGTTAATGATGCCCCAAAATAGGCAGTTAAAAAAATTAATTAAAAAAAATCTATGGGTTATTTTGAGCTGAAACTTCACAGACACATTCAGGGGACACCTAAGACACATTGCACCACTGGTTCTTGCATGTCTCATAACTCATAAATGTGTCAATTTTGAATATAAGCAAACTTGATCACAATTTCAAAACATTTTTTTTAATTTGAACAACAAATTTCGGTCTGTTCCGAATGCAGACCTTTTGTATGGCTTCTGAAGACTTGGAACATAGTGCAAGGGTCTACTTTGATGGTACTATTTGCAGTGCAGACACACAATACATAATGCAACATCCTAAACTGTCTAATTTTTTTTTTTTTTTTACATTACTAAATATGTGGTTAACACTGTTTTTTTTGCAATTTGACATGTTTTCATCATTTTGTGTTATTGTTTGTGCCATTATTTTCAGCAGGTAAAAAGAGGATCAAATCTTTGTCTATGTGTCCATCTGGAAATGGACATTCTTCAAAGCATCTCCCTTTGTCATCCATGAAAGAAATGAAAAATAACATAAGGGTGAGTAAATTATTGATTTTTGCATTCTTTTCCTAAGTAATTTATAAGATATTGGTATAGTGCCCTTGTGCTTTACTCTAAGACATCATGAATATCTTTTAAATTTTTATATATTCCATATTCATTAATTTATGTTTGTTTTACTCATCTAATTTTAGTTGATAAAAGTAACATTTTAGATGAGAAATTACATATTTACAAATTAACTGTTAACTAACTTTTTTGCTGTAGTTACTGTCCATGTTTTAGTGTGTTGTTACAGAAAAAGCATATTTTTTCCCCCATATTTTTTTAGTCTCGTCTTCATGATTGAAGGAATCCAAAAACCTTTCATCAACAAACATTTTTATCAGTTATTTATTGGCGAGATCAATACTGCATGAAACGTTCCTTCTGTGATTCGAACCTACAATTTTATGTTACAGGCCCCAACTTTTAACCAGTAAGCCACATAACTGCAAGTATCCATTAAAGACTCAACAAACCCAGTTGAGTCTAATGAGTGATAACCATGACAATGCAAGTAATTAGAGAATGATGAGACATCAAAGACTTGCTTCAAAGGCTTTCGTGAGAGATTTGGAGGATGGCGCTTTGGGCGCTCGAGATTGATATCACACGGATGAGTCTCGCATCTGTCTCAGCTGTGCCAGCTGACGCAAGCCGCGTTTCTCAGAATAACCCTGACAGCTCAGCTCCATCCTGACACGCGTGTGCCACCGAGGAGCAGCAGCTGATGCAGAAACAATGTTTCTGATCCAACTAATTGTTTTGGACCAGTGTGCATGGTAAAGTTTGAACTTGCATGCTGTCAAACGCTTTGATTTGAAAAACAGTAGTTCCCCCAGCATGGCGCTCCAACCTGTCCAGCATAAACATGCGTGAAATCTTTCCATTTGACCCTTCAATGCCGTGTTCCACTAGACCTGTCATATGAAAGACTCCTCAAATATTCCCATGTCGGAAAGGGTTGTCTTATCGGTGCAGAGGCTATTCCATAGTTCATGGGCCGTGTGACACTGTGTCTAAGGTTCTCATTTTCCTCTCACTTAAAACACCGCAGCAGTGATGTCCCATGTGGGCCCAGTCAGGGGAAAGCTGTCTGCTCCGAGGGCAGGGTCGGCCGCTCCTTCAGACCACGACTGCCAGAGCGCAATAGGCAAATGGCAAGCCAGACGTGTGCCTGACTGAATACGCAATGAGGATAGCTGTGAGAAAGACATATATGTCAGATATTTCATAATGTTAAAAACAGCCCATCTGAATTTGACTGATTACATCAGTGTTTTAGCCAATGAAGACCAAATGGACGTGACAGGAGATTTACTTAATGTCAAAAAATCCCTTTAGTCATTTGTGTTAGGGAAGTGGAATTAAAGCTTAGTCCTGACAAGATTGAAAAGCCCAGCTCCCAAGAGAGAGCATGACGTATGTCAGAAGTTCTGAGGAAAAGTAAGAACCCAGAGAGAAATGTCATTGCTCAGAAGTAGTGTTGTCAAAAGTACAGACTTCGGTATCAAGTCGGTAATGGAATTTTAAAAATGTGACGCCTTGAGCGCTGTTGAGCGGATTCGTAAACACCTCTGATTGGTCATTGTGTTCACGTGCTCGTCAGATATGTCTGTGATTGGCTACAATGATCAACACTTCAAAAACATGTTGTAAATAGACATCAATGACACTCTTCACCGATACACTCTTACACAGATATACACACAGGAGCGTTTGAAAGCAGGCGCTTATGTATCGTTTCAAACGCTCTCTCTTTCAAAATGCTTCCAAACACTTCTGTGTGCTTTCAAACACTAATGTGCGTTGATCATTGTAACCAATCACAGACATGTCTGAGCGTGTGAAAACAAAGGCCAATCATTTTTAAAAGTCCAGTACCGACTTGGTACACAATACTATTTAGATATTTTCATAAAAATACAAAAAAAAATAATGCTGCATCATATTGGCCATGTACACACTGTAAAGTTTCAGGAGTGACGATCCAACCGCATTTAGGAGTGAGTCCTCTAAATTATGGTTTTGTGTGTGTACGGAACACGACTTGCTCCTGAAACTGCGATGATTGACACCGTGGTAACCATGGCAACGCTTAGGCATAGAGACAGCGACACGCATCATGATCTGAAAACCACGCCCACCGCGGGGGAAAACAATCCAATCGTCTCCATTGACTTTGTATTGCGTGAAGCTGCCTCCTTGTCATTTCTGACTTATAACAAAAAACAGAACAATGTCTAAAAGCTGCTATGTGACAGGGTGTACAGCAAACAAGATAAAAAACCCAGAACCAAAAACACAGAAGTTTTTATAAGCTGTCGACCCAAAAAAGGAGCACAAAAGGGGATACAGGCAATTGAGACAGAGCGTGACGTTATATTACTCTGAGAACTACTCCCACTGGAAGGGGAACGAAATCAGCAATAGGAAATATATTATATAAAACTGACATTTGGACATTTGACTTACCAGTGACAAAATGTTTACTGCACACGTAGGCATACTGAGTGTCAGGATCCCAAAATGTACCCATTCTGCTGATGCTTCACGTCTTATTGCCTGTATCCACTTTTGGCTTTTATGGTTCGGTAGCTTAAAAAAATTAATTCTGGGTTTTTTTTATCTTGTTTGCTGTACACATTTTGTCACATAGCAGTGTTTAGACATTGTTCTGTTTTTTGTTATAAGTCAGAAATGACAATCAAGCAGCCTCCAAAATACAAAGTCAATGGAGACGATTGGATTGTTCACCCCCTGTGTGGACGTGGCCTAAATGTGCTCTGTCCCGCATGTTTGGCATCTGCTCTTCTGACCAAAGTAATATTACAGCGACAAAAGGCTTGTTATATTCAACCATTTTAACTAGGAGGCGTTTACAGTGTGTTGCCATGTCCACTTATTAAGCGTTTTTGGGCTTGTTGTTTAAAGGTGCCATCGAATCAAAAATTTAATTTACCTTGGCATAGTTGAATAACAAGAGTTCAGTACATGGAAATGACATACAGTGAGTCTCAAACTTCATTGTTTCCTCCTTCTTATATAAATCTCATTTGTTTAAAAGACTTCCAAAGAACAGGCTTTGAATCTCAACATAACACAGACTGTTACGTAACAGTCGGGATCATTAATATGTACGCCCCCAATATTTGCATATGCCAGCTCATGTTCAAGGCATTACACAAGGGCAGCCAGTATTAACGTCTGGATCTGTGCACAGCTGAATCATCAGACTAGGTAAGCAAGCAAGAACAATAGCGAAAAATGGCAGATGGAGCAATAATAACTGTCATGATCCATGATAACATGATATTTTTAGTGACATTTGTAAATTGTCTTTCTGAATGTTTCGTTAGCATGTTGCTAATGTACAGTTAAATGTGGTTAAAGTTACCATCGTTTCTTACTGTATTCACAGAGACAAGAGCCGTCGCTATTTTCATTATTAAACACTTGCAGTCTGTATAATTCATAAAAACAACTTCATTCTTTATAAATCTCTCCAACAGTGTGTAATGTTAGCTTTAGCCATGGAGCACCATCAAACTCATTCAGAATCAAATGTAAACATCCAAATAAATACCATACTTACGCGATTAGACATGCTGCATGACGAACACTTTGTAAAGATCCATTTTGAGGGTTATATTAGCTGTGTGAACTTTATGCTGTTTAAGGCAAGCGCGAGCTCCGGGGACGGGGAGCATGAGAATTTAAAGGGGCCGCAGCCTGAATCGGTGCATATTTAATGATGCCCCAAAATAGGCAGTTAAAAAAATTAATTAAAAAAAATCTATGGGGTATTTTGAGCTGCAACTTCACAGACACATTCAGGGGACACCTTAGACTTACCTAGACTTACGTTCGATGGCACCTTTAAGCTTGGAGTTATTAAAGTGTGATGCAATATTTTGGTCTTATTTTTAGCATAAAGCATTTGGGTTTATTTTGGTATATTGTGGGCTGGCAACACAAATGAGTCAAGGCTTGTACCACTTTTCGTGTGATTTCGTGCACCGCAAATAAAGAAGAGAAAAACATTTCTGATGGCGGTTAGAATACATTATTAACAACTAATTGTTCAGTTTGGTTTCTTACACACTTCGGGAGTTAAAGGGATAGTTCACCTAAAAATGAAAATTCTGCCATCATTTACTCACCCTCAAGTTGTTCCAAACCTGTATGAGTTTCTTTCTTCTGCTGAACACAAAAGAAGATATTCTGAAGAATGTTTGTGACCAAACAGTTGATGGACACTATTGACTTTTTTCCCATACTATGGAAGTCAGTAGGGCCCATCAACGGTTGTTTGCCTCCAAGACCCGCCCAACTTTTATGGCAGGAGGATCTCAGTCACTGAAGGTGAATCTAAAAGCATTTTTTTCTCTAGTTGCCATGGCAACATCAGAGCCAAAACCTTTCTGTTTTCAGCTGACACAAAAATCAATGTGAAAAGTTGCTTCTTTCACACTTACTTACCTGACAGTGCATCATATCATGGCCTCCATAAATAGTTCTTTTCATTTAGAGCTGGTGGAGTGAAGGGGAAAAGAAAGAATGTCTAGAACTCCTAAATCCAGTGCTGCAGATGACAAATCTCCAGCCTTAAGTATTTATCACCACGAATACCGATATGCGGTGATTTCAACAAATAGCTCTTTGTCATACGCCCCACATTGCCAGTGTGGTAAAATTACAGCGAACTACATCACGGATTCCCCCTTACTCCAGCTCAGCCACTTTGACTCCTTTATTCACGCCCTGTACTGATTTTTATATATAAATTTCCCCTCCCTCTTTGGTTTTTTATATTTCCCCATCTATTCCCCACGTTAATAGCCTTTAACATAGTACAGTGCTGCCCTGGTAACAAAGAGAGGCTTCCTCAAGCCATTAATCACGATGACAAGTCCTTTGTTGTCAGTTAGCAGCTGTGCGCGGAGGAACATTACTCTTCTATTCTGGCCCGCGGTGCCGAGTCGGCCCGCTCTGCTCCTCTTTTCATGAGGAATCGGAAACTGGAGGGTCCAACCCCTGCTCGCTTATCAGCTGCTAATTGAACTCCCAGCTGTTAAGAAAATGGTCCCTGTGTGTATTTTCAGCCGAGTTTTGGCAGATATTGCAGCCTGGAATGAACTCGGGAATGTCTGCCAGCCGCGCTAGTTTCTAAAGGTTAATAATTTGTTTTTGATGAAGGATGATGGCAAACTTTGAGTCGCGTGAAACAGTATTTTAAATGACCGGCCCTCTGAGAATTCCCGGCATGTCAACATCACAACTTCATTTTTAGCTCTGGGGCTGTTTAGGTATGCCAGTGCGAACCTATTCTCAGCGATAGTTATAGCTGTAGGCACTCGAAAACGATGGCCTGTAAAACAGCTGTTTTATTTACTTGCCTGTTGGCTGGTAACATGTAATATTTGAGGCTGCAATCATTACAAGTTTTAAATGTCAGTTGCAGTATCTAGGAAATTTGTGTCTTCCCCCCCTTCAGAACTCCATGTGGTGACACATTTGTGGGATATTCCTCGGCTCATATTAACCCATCAAAAAGACAGATGAGGAACAAAAACACGATATGATGTTTTTAAGACTTGGAAGTAGGTTATCCTAAATTATATTTATATTATACAGTACTGTTAAAAAAAATTGGGGTCGGTACAATTTTATTAAAGAAATTAATACTTTTGTTCAGCAAGGATGCATTAAATTGATTCAAAGTGACAGTAAAGACAATATAAAAGTTACAAAAGATAATTTCAAGTAAATGCTGTTCTTTTTAACTTATTCATCATAGAATCCTGAAAAAAATGTATCACGTTTTTCACAAAACATAAATGCAGCACAACTGTTTTAAACATTGATAATAATGTTTCTTGAGCAGAAAATTATCATATTAGAATGATTTCTGAAGGATCATGTGACACTGAAGACTGGAGTAATGATGCTGAAAATTCAGCTTTGATCACGGGAATATATTAATTTTTAAAATATATTCAAATAGAAAACCGGTATTTTAAATTGCAGTAATATTTCACAATATTACTGTTTTCACTGTGTTTGTGATCAAATAAACTTCTTACTATCTACTATACTACTATCTTACTATTCCCAAACTTTTGAACCGTAGTGAACATATAATTATATTATTTTTTTGAGCACATTTTAAAAACATGACAACTTTTAAGGTACTTTTGTCATTTTTGAAGCTTGATTGCAAATATAAGTGTCCACTTTCATTATGAATAAATCACACACACACACATACATATATATATATATATATATATAATATGAAACGGCATGAGGGTGAATAAATAATTTCTTTTTTTTTTATTTTAATCCTTTTATTTTTTGTAAGGAATCCTCAGAAAGGACTTTATGAATTCAAAATTATGATAAAAGGGTGACGTTTTTGGTGGTGCAGAGTACCTCTACAGTGAAATTTCCTAATTAAAGTATGTTGCATTGGGAGAAAAATACAATTATTTAATAATTCTATTTATTTAATAAATTCAAACAATTCAAAATACAATTTCATGACTGGTCAGAAATATTTTTGAATGGAAAATTTACTCCATGCAAATGAACGTGATTTTAATAGTAAAAAACTGTAAAAATGCTATGGTGAAAAACAGTTAATTGGTTAACAGAAAGTTTCTGTACTATATACGTAGAATAACTGTAATAGATCTAACGGTACATTTAATGTAATTTTACGGTAAAATACCATTAAATTTACAGTTTTTGGAAGTGAAAAATAACAAGTCATTGTATAATTTACAGTGAACAACCGTAAATTGACATTCCCTCAATTCCCTGCGTGACACTTCACATTTGATGTATTTTCGTTGAAATAACTCTGCTTCTTCTTAGTTTTTTCTAATCAGATATGTACATTAGGGTTTTATGTTACATCTAATGTTGTCAAATTAATGTTTATTGCATTTTTAAAATTTCTTGTGTGTTACCATGATGGTGTTTAGTGTGTGTGTGAGTGACACTATATATTAGTATTGTCCTTCTCAGCTTGTGTAAAAGCTGCTTGTGATGAGCTTTGATTCATCATGTGACTCTCATCACCACTGTGTTTGGTGGTTGTCAGTGTATTACAAAGGTACAAAGCAGATATTAGTACTTTAATATGTTGGTAAATTAACATTATATCAGTTAATGAAATATGTTTTTTTACTGCAAATTTAACGGAATATTTTTTTTACGTTGCTACCGTATTTTTTTACGGTAAAGTTTTGGCAACCACAGCTGCCTTTTTTTTACCGTAAATTTTACAAGGATTTTTTTTACAGCTGTCATTGGCGGTGTAGGTTAATTTTGGACCCTAGCTGTATAGACAACCACCTCACAGTGTTTTAAAAAGCAAAAACAAATTCTAACAAGTTGCAGTGAACTTAAATTGACCGCCGAGTGTTTCACCACCCAAAAATCCACACTTTAATTGGGCTTGACATGCGGTTAGCGCTCCAGGTTTCCTCTCCACCCTTCATCAAACAGACATGAAAAATAACCGATAATGCGCAACAAAGCAACAAAACCAGCACGGCTATGTATAAACATGACTCATATTGAAGTTGTTTGTGTCCTAACCACTGTTGTTGTGTAGATTAGGGTCTGTGAAAAGCACCGTGCGGTATTAGCCTGCTACGCGCTAACTGCTGTCGTACTGCCAAAAGCCTGGAGTCAATCCGTGTCTCTGGAGCTGCGTTCGGAGCTGAGCGCCTCCAGATGAACTTTCCCTCACCCTGCCTCCCACAACCGCTGTGACTGCCACTAGCTCGCTTACAGGCCTCCTCTGAAAGTGACAAAAAGCCTATGCTGTGTGGTGACGGGCCTTGTTCTGTCATTCTCCTTGTCCACCCCCATTTCCCATTCCCACTGTTTGTCTCACAAGAATGGGAAGCATAAATGTGTGTGTGTGTTTAAGACAGCGAGAGAGAATGAGAGAGAGCAGGGTGTCTCTGTCTGCTCAGCAGAAATCCCTCCCTAATGAAGTCCTTCCTGTCACCTATAGCGTCTGTTTACTTTGTTCTTCCTTTATTTTGCATAATATATGTGCATATAGGCTTGTTTGAGCGTGCGTCTTTGAGTCTCAGCTCCAGCCATATGTGACTGAGATAACAAGTTCCACAAATTAACGATGCTGTCGTAAACATATTTTTGGAGCCATGCTAAGTTCATATCATATAGTCTGCGTGTTTAAGCGTTTGGCTTCCTGAATATCGCATTCTATTAAGAAAGTTTTGTGAATTTTTAGATTGGTGCTTGATCCAGTTTCTGTACCCCAGGAGGAAATCCTGCGGTTGCCCCTGGTGGTTATGGGCATGAATGACACCTTTCATTGAAGGAGATTCATATCTAGAGATCAAAATGTCATGGAGACTCTTTGACTAGAACAACTGCATAGCAACACCCTAAAACCACTCAGAACATCTTAGCAACCGCATAAGCACCCAGAAACACCCTAGCAAGCACCACTGACATTTATTTCAGAAAATGTAGTTGTGAAAGCTACAGCTGCTAACTATGGGCAACAAGTGACTAATTACTTCAGACAACAAAAACATCATTCCTCCATGTCTGCTTAATTAGCTTGACTCATTATTGAAGAGTCCACATGTTTAAGATCCTCTCATGGTCTTTAGAGAGTTGCAATCGATAGGAAACGAGTCAAATAACCTCAAATACACCCTTGAATGTCTGAAACATGAGCTGTGCTAACATGTTGATGCTTCTGATATCTCTGATCCAAGGAGTAATGGTTCAAAGTGCTGAAGGCACAAATGAAAGTGGATTTTTAAATTTTCTATAAAATGTGATTTGGTGTTTAGCCATGGAAATGTGCCATCACAATGCTAGGGCGTTGCGGGTGGTTTTCAGAGCGTTTGCTAAAGAGTTTCTATGGTGTTTTGAATCATTTTTGGAATGTTGCTAATTGCTGGTGGGTTGCCAGGTGGTTTCTAGATATGGCTTGTGTCCTTCACCGAAATGTTTATTGCAGTTGTAGCTAAAAGAATAATAACACATCCAATTGACTTGGCAGCCAAGGTAACTCTATCGCCCCCTTGCTGAGGTAAGGTTTCTTGTCACAACGCTTCATCAAGGAGAATGTGAGCTTTCAGTGCATTGGTCAAGCATCGACGTTTGAGTTTGCTTACTTGGTTAAAGTAGATATCTGGCCTTAGGATTAAAGGTTTGTTCAATAGTAACATTAACAGTCCTTAGCATGTGTCACTCATTCAGTGAGAGCAGCACATATAAAAGATTCCCAGTTGATTGCATCAGTATAACTAGTTAAAGTAAAAGCGTGATTCTGTCCTAAAAAAGCTAATTGAAACTGTCTTTCTTAACCTGGATGAATGAATATGAAACCCGGGTGTCATCTCAGAGTTATTAATCATAATTAGGAAGCCATTTAGTGGTCATACTTCATAGCAAGATGTCATGTCTCTGCCTCTGATAAAGTGATAATTAACCCATAATCATCTTCTTTCTCAAGGTGCATCACCTTTATGATGACAAATATGGAAACTGGACAACTGAGAATTGCATCCAAAAAATATCAAACAACTGAAGGTAAGAGAAGCGCCAGGACACACACACGCACACACTATAAATTATATATATATATATATATATATAGTTATCATTTTTATTTAATGCAAATAATATCTATATTTATAAAATGTAATATAATTTATATAATTTCTTTTCATTTTTTTTATATATACTGTATATATTATTAGTTTTTCTATATTTATTTATATTAATTTTTTTATATTCATTGAATAACTGAATGAATAACTGGCCAAAAAAATAAATAAATAAAGGAATTTTAATCAATCTGTGAATACATTTTTGAACCAGTTCATTTAAACTGTCCAAATGAACCAATTCACTAAAAAAATTATGACTCACTAAAAACAGAGTTCGCAGTGCTACGCAAAAGAGAGTACAGTTCACGAGCGTGTGTTTGATTACTGCCTCTGTTCAAAAAGTTGCTTGTTACTGGAAAAGCTACTGTCTTTAGCAGTTGCCACACTATTACGAATTGGTGAACAACATGTGCTCAAGTCATTTTTTACTCACTTTTGACTCTTAGAGGGTTTAATTTTGCACCTTGCCTGAAGGTCTTCAGAAGCACCGAATATTAAATTCCCAGGTGTGTGAGTCCATGAGGGGAATAGTGCTAGTAGACGAGTACACATGACTACGCCGTATTTACAGTTTGTAAGGATTCTTCCAGAGTGCAGTGTCACGTTCAATAGAGCCGGGAGCTAATTTTCACAGTCTATGAGGAGGACGGCCACATTAATCACTACTTTGAATTTTGAATCCTGGCACTTTCACGCAAGGCGGCTTTCCATGCCTCTGAGGGAGATAAGGCAATCTTTCACCATCTCTAATAGAATGAAAAAAGAGATGGGATGAAGCAGATCGAAAATGAGGGTGAGGGTGGATGAGGAGTTTGTCCACCCTTGATTTGATCCAATCAGGCTAGTGGACCATTAATTTACAAAATAGCTAACAATGTATATTACTCATAAAAGCAACCTTAAGTGCTTGCAGGGACTTGCAGAATAAAGACTCTATGCAAATGTGCAAAACAATGAATGAGCTAAGAATAAATTAAATAAGAGAAAATCTCTGAACTCAGAGAGATAAGCCACTTTATGACTTTCCCACCGACGGCTTAGGCGGAAAGAGAGACTCATTTGCTGTGATGTGCATCCACATTTCAACAACAAAAGTTTCTCATTTATAACTGAAACATACAGTGGAAACGCTCATTAATATGCATCAAAGAGAAAACGTAATAAAGCTACAGACTTTATCTTATTATCACAGACAGGTATGAACAAGCATTCAGTTTAGATGGGATTGAAGCAGCATATTGTGGTATGGAAGCTTGTTTCTGCCACTAAATAAATAAAAAAATTAAAAAGGTAATTGCTTTTTATAATGCTATACTATATGTGCAATTGCGAGTTATAAAGTCAGAATTGAAATCGCAACTCTGACTTTTTTTCCTCACAATTATGAGTTTTTAATCACACAATTCTGACTTTAAACTCGCAATTCTGACCGTTTTTCTCACAATTGCAAGTTTGCATTTTTTCTCAGAATTGCAAGCTATATAGTCAGAATTGTGAGATATAAACTCGCAATTCTGAGCAATTCTGTGTTTTTTTCCCTCACAATTGGACATTATAACACGTAATTGCGAGTTATATCTCACAATTCTGAGAAAAAAGTCAGAATTGCGAGATATAAAGTTGCAATTACCTTTTTTATTTTTTATTTCATGGTGGAAACAAGCTTCCGTATCATGGTGATTCTTCAATGCTTTTTTTATTTTAAAAACAGTCGTTTTGTTTTAAAAAAAATAAATACCGTTTAATACCGTTTCCTAAATTTGGAAAGTGTCAAAAAAGCTACAATTTGCCAGAATTACAGGTTTAAAACCAGCCATTGTTTTGTCATTGTCTTGACTTAAAAGTTTTCTTTTCTTGATTCCTCTTGGTCTGCGGATAACGAAAGACATTCCTAAGCACTATGTGTGTGTGTGTGTATATATATATATATATATATATATATATATATATAATTCTTTCAGAAAAAAAAGGCACAAAATCTGTCACTGAGGCGGTACCCTTTCAAAAGGTACAACTTTGTACCTAAAGAGTGCATATTAGTACCTCAAAAGGTACATATTGGTACCAAAAGTGTACCTAAATGGCACATATTAGAACCTTTTTGAAAGGGTACCATCCCAGTGACAGCTTTTGTACCTTTTTTTCTGAGAGTGATACTATAATCATTGCCAGACATAATCAATGGCCTTTAACTTTGCACTTTTTAAGAACTTCTCAGAATTTATTTGTCTTTTATGTACAGTTTTGTATTTTTTATAACAGAAAATATCTATAAATGTAAAGATTTACTGTCACAAACAATATGAAAATCCAAGGCTTGTGATGACTGTTTTAACACAGATGAATTAGTTTGAAGAAGTTTTGTTTTTCAAGTTTTCAAGTAGTCAGGAATGAAAGAATCGCCCATTAATGAGAAACAAAGACTGTCTAGACTTTGCTTTTGTGATTATGATTATTTTCTGACTGAATAAGCAAAGCCCTCTCGCTATCGTTAAAGAGCTGAAGACAACATAATAAGATCAGCGGGTGGTAACCTGTCATGATCGTCTACACACTTCATGCTTGGCCTATAATGTGAGATGCTAGAGGTGTGTGATTTTTGCAGAGGGCTTTACTTTGAATGTCACATTGATCACACTTGCTGATTCGGCTGTCAGGAATGTAATTAATGTCGTTTTAGATGTTCTCAAACTGTCATCGGTGATAGGAGCTACAGATGTTCTGCATTGGATCTGTGACTCACGGTGTATTTTTACCACACTCACAGTGGCATTTTTATTTTTAAAGGGCAGTTGACACTCATATTAGCATATTAGTTTCTGCACATTGATTACTTGATTACCAATTACAAGTTATGAGAAGTGGAAAATGAAGGCTTTATAGAAGTGGGAATTAAAATCGGTAATCTTAATGTCTTTTGGATATTGCTTATGTACAGCAAATGTTAAAAAATTAAATTACAATTTAAAAAAAAAAAAAAAAAAATTATATTAAAAATATAGAATAAAATGAAAACAGTGACTATAAGGCCTGCTGCTTTGAAATGTGTGGTTTTCTCTTGCTTAATTCGAAATTACAATTTAGGCTTCATTTAGCACCGAAACAAGGAAAAAGAAAAGCTTATTTTCATCCTTGTTAATGCCATTTGAAAAAACTGCATCTGTGCATTAACCTTCATTGTTGTGCATGTCTAGCACTAGCTTGTTTTGTGTTTCATAGCGAATTTTGGTGATTTTTGTACCTTCGTCATGGTTAACAGAGCTGCAGGGCTTCCCAATGTGATTAGCTTAAAATTGGCTCTGAATCCTGCCATGGAGAAAGTGATTTGCTTGTGCGTTTGAAGTTGGCGGCAATTTTAGGAAGCCTTTGAGTGGCTGTTTGAACTGAATTTGACCCGTCCGTTCCATCCTTTCACTGTTTGGTCTGGCATTCGCATGGCGTTTGATTAAAACTTCACATTAGCCTTTGATGAGAACAAGCTTCTCCTTTGTAGCGCGCGCTCCATCTGGAGAACCGGCCACCATAAGGTTGGCATCTTCATTGTGACATGCTCACATGCCCTCCAGCCACCGATAAAGGGATAGTTTGACCAAAAATAAAAATGTCTGTTGTCATTTACTCACCCTCTTACAAAGAAAGATTGAAGGATATGGCTGCTCTTTTTATATTTAATATCTAATCATTTAGAAAAAAATATATATAAATATTTTTTTTCAAAACAAATAAATAAAAAAGTAATTGTGTGTGTGTGTGTGTGTGTGTTTTTATATATATATATATATATATATATATATATATATATATATAGTTATTGTAAAAATATTTATATACATGTATGTGCTAAAATATTATATAATAAATATATAATTTATGTGTAATATTCTAATATAATATAATTTATGTTTGCACATATATATATATATATATATATATATATATATATATATATATAGATTATAATATATATATATATATATATATATATATATATATATATTAGATTATAATATATATAAATATTTTTTTTCAAAACAAATGATTACAATTACTAATATATATATATATTAGTAATTGTGTGTGTGTTTATATATATATATATATATATATATATATATATATATATATATATATATATATATATATTATATACATGTATTTGCTAAAATATTATATAATAAATATATATAATTTGTGTGTAATATTCTAATATAATATAATTTATGTTTGCACATATATATATTATATTATAATATATAGCATATATAGTATAGCATTATATATATTATATAATATAGCATATTAAATAATATATATGCAAACATATGAATGATTTTAAAAAATAAAGTAGTTTATATAATGTATCTCTATAATTTATATATATATATATATATACAGCTATGGAAAAAATTGATTTCTGAACTTGGAGTGGTCTCTTAATTTTTTCCATAGCTGTATATATATATATATATGTGTGTATAAAGTTTATGGCTGTTCTTTTCTGCTTACTGGAGCTTTCAAGCTTCAAAAAAGACACAAAAGCAGCATAAAAGTACCATAAAAATAGTCCATATTCCTTGAGCGTGAAATTATAAGTCTTCTAAAGTCAAATGACATGAGGGTGAGTAAATGCTGTAATATTTTAATATGATATTTTTGGATGAACCATCCCTTTAAAGCTTCCAAACACCCAGAAAAGTCTTTAAAAAGCATTCGTCTGCAAGTTTGTCAGGGAAAAATAGCTAAGCGATGATGTAATGGCCACAAGAGAACAACAAGTGCTGCCAATAACAGATGACGTAAGACAACAATGCGTGCCATGATGTGTTAATAAGATAACCATTTTGTTCATACATAATTTTTTGCTTGAAATACATCCATCTGATCTGTTTTCTAGGCATGAGCATGATTCATCATAACGCTAATTGCATTTATTATATTTTTTCCATAAATAGATGAATCCATTAGACTACACAAGCGTGCTGCTGCAGGTTTATATATAGCAGCCACTCAGTGTCCAAGACCCGTGTAGTGACCCGCACCATCTGCTGCCACGCAGTGCCACAAAATGGCAGGCCGCAGGGTAGCCAGGCAGGTAATTCGAGGCTGGCGTGTGCCAAGCACGCTGCCCGAGCGTCCATCAAGCGCACATGAACGTCAGGTCACCAGCAGTGCTTCTCGTGCAGCAGTATGTTGGAGTTTATTAAACACTTCGAGGCAGACACACGCCTGGTTAGTGCGGGCCGTAGCGCATGACAGCACATCAGGATGAGAGAAGACGTTTGGGTGGTTGTTGCTTGAGGGATACAGCCGAAGAAAAGTTCATTTTAGTGGGTGAATGTAACGAAACCTGTCTAGAACATGCCCATGTGATATTTCATGCCACAGACAAAAAATATCATTGAAGTAAATAAAGCTCATTTATTTTTAAGGCCATTAAAGTCATCGTGAAATGGAACCTTGTCTATTTTCTAAATGCATATTATTGATCTTCAGACTTCCTCCATCCAATCAACAACCCTCCCTTCATTTTTTTCTCTTGAATAATCCGTACGTCACAGTACGGAAGAAATGATCTGTCGCTAGTTTTTGTCGCTATGTTTTTGCATTGTGATGTCATATTTTTCATGACAATCAAGCGCATTAAATGCAAAAAATATGAGTATTTATAAAATAAATAAAGATTTTTTTTTTTAAAGCTGTCTCGGATATTGCCATGACGGAGTGTGAGGGTGAACACGGTACATAGTGCAGCAGGAATCAGAGTTCACTGATCACGTGACGAGAGTAAGTGATGAGATGACTGACAAGACTATGGCAGAGGATTCATTGCACAACAGAGCCTAAGCATCTGACTTATGACTTATTTTGTAGAATGCGCGCTCAGCGCCGCCATTCCCTATTAACAGAGTACGCGCGATCGCGAAATCGAAAGCGAAAGTAAAACGCGAACACGCATTCAAACGCAATTTCAGTACCCCTCATTTTGAAAGCAGCTCCCTGATGCATGCAATATGAAAGCTATCTTAGGCTGGGCTGTGTATTTGTAACCATCTCTTAGCTCTGTATCATGCTCGAAGAAAAATTTGGTCTATTTGCACTTTGAATATTGAGAGAGTACTTTGATTATGGTTGCACTTATTGTTTACACTATAGCCTAAGACTAAGAGAAATCTGTTATTAATTTTTATTTATATTGTTTTTATTTCTATGATCAATTTGTGGAAAGGAGTTCAGTTAGGAGGTCAAAAGTTCCTGCCAATAGCTCATAAATCATGTACAGTTCTAACTTCTAAGGTCTGAAGAGACTTATATGAAATCATACAGGAGAAAAGCTTGTTTGTGACAAAACCTTTACAGTGCTTGAGTATTGTTGTCTTTTACTGCTAATGATAATTCATAGTCAGAAAGTAGAACTGAAATGACATTCATTACAAGATGATTAGCTAAAACATAGTGAGGTAGTTGTTAAGTTTAGGTATTGGGTAGGATTAAGGGATCTAAACTATGGTCATGTAGAATAAGTACTAATAAATAGCCAATATCCTAGTAATATGCATGATAATAAGCAGGGTTGGGCAAAAATACATCAAAATGTATTTTAAAATAAAATACAAAATACCTTAATTTTAAATGTATCAAAATAAACTACAAAATACAACAGCCACAAAATGTATCAAAATAAAATACTGTATTTTGGTATTTTAAAAATACTAAAAAATACTTTTACAAGGGAGCAAACCTTCCATCAATTGGCCTATTTTATCTATCCCTTCATCATTACACTGACTCAGTTGATTAACAGATCAAATATTAACATATTCCTGTGATCGCCCAGATGAAATTTAGTTTTAAAGTAACCAACAGTTTAATTTTTAACAGTTTGCGAATGGCTTATAATTGTATCCTAATTTAGTTACTTGATGTTTGGTAACAAAGGGCCTACTTTGCATCAGCAACACGGACTCAATGACAAACAAGTCATTCACAAGAAGACACTGATGGCACCTGTATTCATAGCAACTAGTTTATAACTATTTAATCATTTGATTGTTAATGATAAATATAGGGGGCTGCTGCTCGGTATAATTGCTTTCAAGAAAACTATGTAAATTTAACTATTTAGCCTAGGCTACTAAAACGAACACCAAAACTTGACATCTGTTCTTAACAAGTCTAGGGAAACCACTGAGAAAGCACCAATCAGAGATTGCATTTTTATGATGTCATCATGTAGACTTCTTACAAAGTATTTTACAGTATTTTAAAAATACAAAAATACAAAACACTAAAGTATTTTGATACAAAATACAAAGCCATTTTCATCAACACTATCAAATACAAATTACAAAATACTATTTTGTATTTGAAATACGTATTTGAAATACATGTATCATAAATACTGCCCATCTCTGATAATAAGCAACTAGTTAATAGTGAGAATTGGACCTTAGACCAAAGTGTTTTATATATATATATATATATATGCTGAGGAAGCTTCAGTAGCTTTGTGAGAAATAAGAGACACAGTTTGCGGCAATGGTGTTGACGTTTCAGTTCCGCGTGATCCATCGAGGTGTGATCACTTCTTTCTCAGTTATGCTCGGCTCCTTTTCACAAAAGCACACACCGTTTCTTCTCCAGAGCGACTTGTCGCATGTAATTTTGATTGTGCCTTAATGATGTCCCATTGACAATTTCTTATGAAACAAAGAGCTGCACTCGATGAGAAATGAAATATTCTTGATTTTAATGAGGGGTTTTTGTTATGAGCTGCGAGACATATGGTTTGCACTGATTACAAGTTCTGTCTCTGAGAATACCTGTCATATATGCATACATAGAACATACCTGTCATTATGTTCTGGCATTGAAACGGAACAGAACGCCTTTTTATTTTTTCCTTTGTTGAACTAAAGTCAGGCATAACCTGAAATAATGATACGGCAGCATATGAGCAAGTTTGGGGACATCTGAAATTTTTTCTCTGTTTTTGTTTCATTAGATGCAGAGTTGCAGTTGGAGAACTCTATCTTTAAATTCAATGATTGTCATCAAAGCATTAATAGTGCAGATTTATATTGAACACATTCTCTAAAGCAGCTTTGATGTTAAAATGTAGTTATAAGCTTTAATCGTTTGATTGGTCTTGTGGCACGTCTAAGTTTTAAGGTAGCATCATCTCTGTCGGTGTTTCTCCGCGTCTGCTGAAAGGCGAACAGCTGTAAAGCTCAGATGCCGGGCTGCTCTCGTCTCCTCCTGAGGATTAGTAACTAAAGAGCTAAAGAAGTCTCTGCTCGTAAGATGGGAATGCTAGCGCATCTAAAAGCACACTGCTGAAGAAACGAAATCATTTTGTGCGTCTATGTTAATCTAAACACTATCTGGATATTCTGGGGCTATACGCATAAAAGAATGCATTTGAAAGCATGAAATCAATCCGTATGATTTAGTCATCCATCTTTAAAATGTTCTGGTCTTTTTTCCACACTGCAGAGGCACAGTAGAATGTTCTTGGCCTTAAAATAGGCATGTATAGAGGAAGGAGCTTTACATTTTAGCGCTGCAAAAATTATTGTTCCTTGTCAGGGCTGTAGCTTGGCAGTAATGTGTATAATGTTTGTTTGCAAATATGCTGTTTTATTTGTTAGCTATGTTTGAATCAATGTACACTACCGTTCAAAGGTTTGCGGTCTGTAAGATTTTTTAAAAATGTTTTTGGAGTCTCTTATGCTCACCAAGTTCTGCATTCATTTAATCCAAAATACAGTAAAAACAGTAATATTGTGGAATATTATTACAATTTTAAATAACTGTTTTCTATTTGAATATATGTTAAAATGTAATTAAGTTGGCTTGAAAAAGCCAACTTACTGTTATGCTATTTTCTTCTGAGACTAAAATTTCCAACTCTAACTCCTCCTAGAGCTTTAACTCTACAAACTCCAAACTCGGGTCAGATCTTCAGACTGTTCTGACTTAGTGTGCTATATATTTTCTAACTGATCGGACTTACGGTTTTCCTAAAAAAGACTGTTAAAGCTCGGAAAAATCCCATTGACCTTCATTGACGGAATGAACTGTCAAAATTCAAATTTAAACTACGGAAGCCCATTAGACTCAAAAACTCAATTAGACTCAAGTGCCATTCTATGTACTATTTCTAATCCATTGAAACTCATTCAAACTCATAAACTCATCTAATCTATCCATCCATCCATCCATCCATCCATCCATCCATCTAAATCTATCAAACTAAATCTAGCAGCACTCTATCAACCACCCCGAGGATCCTAGCAACCACATAGCAACATCTTAGCAACCCCCCCGAGTACCCTAGCAATCGCATAGCAACACCATAGGGAACCCCCCCCACCCCCCCCCGAGTACCCTAGCAACCACATAGCAACACCATAGTGACCACCCCGAGTACTAGGGCTGGGCGATATATCGCATGCGATTGTCACGCGCATTTCGTCAGTAAAGCCGGTTCACTGATTACGGCTAAATCGCCATCACCTGCTTTCAAATGGAGCGGCATTTAGTAGACAGAGCCGTAGATCACTGACAAGCTACGCAATATCGCGTTCATTATCGAAGGCGATTCATCTGCGATAATGAACGTGATATTGCGTAGCTTGTCAGTGAACTACGGCTATATACTACAACCATGTAGCAACACCCTAGCAACCACCCAGAATACCTTAGCAACCATCCCGTGTACCCTAGCAACCGCATAGCAACACCCTAGCAACCACCCCGAGTACCCTAGCAACCACATAGCAACACCCTAGCAACCACCCGAGTACCCTAGCAACCACATAGCAACATCTTAGCAACCACTCAGAGTACCCTTGCAACCGCATAGCAAAACCTTAGCAACCACACAGAGTACTCAAAATTATTAAACTAAAACTGAAACTTTCAAACTGAAAACTTTTAACTGCTTCAAACTTTTTGGACTGGCTTTTACAAGCCAACTTAAAGTTTGTCTCGACAAACTTTTTTATCTAGTTTATTCCTGTGATGCAAAACTGAATTATTATCAAACTTATTATTATCAAGAAACGTATCTTATTATCATCAATGTTGAAAACAATTGTGCTGCTTAATATATTTGTGGAGACAGTGATATTTTTTTTTCAGGATTGTTTAATGAGAAAGTTTTAAAGAACAGTGTTTATTTGATATAGAAATAATTTCTAACAATGTAAAAGTCTTTACTGTTTCTTTTGATCAATTTAATGCATCCTTGATAAAAAAAAAAAAAAAAAAAGATTCATTTCTTTCAAAATCGTCTTACCCCACACTTTTGAACAGTAGTGCATATGGAGAAACATGCTTTCTGCATACATATTATATCAGTTACCATCTTGGCTCATGAATATTAATTACATGAAGTGGCGCTCATCCAAAAGTCATACTTGATTTGCTTAAAGACAGATGTTGCTAAACAACTACTCATAGTTTGTGTGCCACTTACTTCACAATGCAGACGCTACTATGTGGCTTAAAGTGGACATTTTACTCCTTTTTTTTCCACCATTAACAAGCAACATGAAACTGTGATAATATTTCTGGGGAGGTTTATTGTCTGCTAGGCAAGATCATTGAAGTCTGCTCACTTAAAAGTAACAGCAAACCTATTAACGATTAATAATGTCTGTAGAATAAATGGTGCAGTACAAGTTGAAGTTTAATACTCGGAGTTAGATGTTTGTTCAAACCATTAATCCTAAGTATGAGCAATTATAATGCTTGCATTAGCTTTTGAACAAGATATAAGATCTCACTTGGCCTAAAGTTATAAACAGAGGCTCATAGACGCGTCCAAATGTCTTGGCCCTCTTGCACGTAGGCATCTTGCTCACAGGGGGACTGAACAGCACTAGCTGTGGCCCAGCACAACATCTTCCCTGTATTCTCAGCCTGAGCAGGAAAGACATTGGCAGGCAAGACGCAGACCCTGGTTTTGGCTCCGAATCCCCCAAGTGTCTCTCCTTCCTCTCATCTTCTGTGTGATTCTCCCGCCCAGCTGCAGAGCCAGAGACGGAGCTAGACCGATTTATGGTAACACTACTTTATTTCAAACCTTTATTAATGATGTTTTACAAACATTTTTACAATATGATAATGTGTATTATAAAACAAATAGTTCTAATTCTGATTAGAAGAGCTGTGATGTAATTCTGCTTCAGTGCCTGCCTACGTTTTCAGCAGTGCTGCTTCCAGAAGTATTCCATTCATTTTTCCCATAGGGATTTTAAAAAGCCTTTGTGAAAGAGTTATAAACCATGAACCAAGCCAACCAGCTATGAGGTGAATCATAACGAACAAACTTTGATTTGAAGCAAAAAAAAAGTTTTGGAAAATCGGACAAAAAGACAAAGGTACAAACTTTAGTGTGGGGAAGAACTACAATCCCATGAAGCACTGTAAACAGCAGCAGAATCTAATTAAAAACGAGTATAAAAAAGTATAAAACTGCTCATTTACAAATGTTGATTTTATATATGTAAACATATTTGAAGTTTATTTCAAAATATGCATATATATATATATATATATATATATATATAACATTGACATTTTGAGAACGTAGAGAGATCGACTCAATTACGTCATTTGTGGTGCTTCATGCGAGTGGGTGGAGCTAAAGAGCTATTTTGGCATGTTTTGCTTTTTTGACTCTCTGATTGGTGTAATTTTCTGTACAGAATCATGGGTAATGTAGTTTTTCACCAGGAATTCTGCTGTTAAATGCGATTATTTTAAACATAAGTGGGCTAACGACTTTAGCAGAAGCAAATACCATGGATTAACAACATTGTTGCTTACAGTAGGTCTGTCTTTAAAGCTTTATAAGTTATCCTTAAAATCAATTTCCATATGGAGAGTTTTTTTCTTCCAGAACCCAACTGTTGCACTCTATTACATGACTCTGTGGAATATTTGATTCTGATTGGCCAATCGGGGCATTCTGTGGGCAAATATTTTTGCATAATGACCATTGTACCAGGCACCGGGTTTCTAAGTTTCATGTCTCTCAGATGACTCACTTTCTTTTTGCATACTAAAAAAAAAAAAAAAAAATATGCACATCGCATATACAATGCAGATTGTTTCAAAGCAGCTTCATATTAATGAACAGATAAATAAATGTTGCAAAGTTCATCAATTACGAAACAAGTTCAGTTTAAACATTTTCTTACTCAGTATTTTTGTCTCGTTTTCAAACATCTAAACATTCTTAATTCAAGATACATTTACTTGAGAAGCAGCATTTACTGAAAAATTGATCAAAGTAAACAAAAAAAGTAAGAAAAATGTTTTCCCTTTGAATTAAATTTATTTTTCTTGCCCCACTGACAGATGTTTTTTTTTTTTCTTGTTTTAAGCAGAAAATCAATTTTGATGATTTTGATGAACACAAAACTTAATAGGCCTATCTTAAGTCATTTTAAGTCATCTTAAGTCATGCAACTTCATTCAACGTCATTTTGCTTCTCAAGTAAATGTATATTGATTTAAGAATTTTCAGATATTGTTAATAGAAATCAAGACAATTTATTTATTTTTTTGCAGTAATGTCAGTATTCAGCTCAAGTCAGTTCAATTCAGTTTATTAAGTGTCAAAAAAGTGTTGCAAAGTTAGTGTCGTTATCCAACACAATTCAGTTCAGTCTTTTAAACTCCAGTCAGGGAGACCAAATTATCTCATACATATTCTTTATCATGCAGATTATAAATGTATATATTTCAACACTAATAAATGTCAAGAAATTACTTGTTAATTACTTTCTTTAAAAGCTGTTCACACTGAAAACATTCAAACTTTTATCGGATAACTGAGTGTTTACATTTGAGAAAATTGGCTATATGTATAAATTTACAGCAAATTTTGCATAATGTGAAAAAATAACTTTTCAATGGCTAAAAAGTTTGTGCATTTCAGCAGACATCTGAAATTGGTTATGTGACACTAGCAGAAAAGCAGATTTTAATGGATTATGTTGAATCAATGTCAGGAGAGCAAGTAGTGACTCCAGTTTGGTGGTTGCAAGTCTATAACTGAATCAGATATTGCCATGAGAAACGGACTGAGAAGAGATGGAGCTGCAAGCCGATATGCAGACACGGTTTTATCTGCGCCTCAAGCACTTAATCAGAAAATCCATCGGAGGATGTGGTGGCCTCTTGTTCATAAATAACACACTGATCTGAAATTGAATGCCCTGCTTTTTTAACTGCTAAATTGAGGGAGGAAGGATATTTGATAAACATATTTGATGCACAGCTTGTTCTGCTTGGGACTATTTGAGATTGTAAAGATTCTGACAGTATTATCATTCAGCAATCCAGCATTATTGAGCATTAAAGTTACAAAAAGTGCAGAATTTCAGGAATATTAGGACAGAGTCATAAGGTAGACATGATGAAAGATCCAGATATATATATACGGTGTCAGAAAAAGCCCCATTGTTGAATCTGATTCTAACATATTGATATATTTAATACGAATAGATTGTATGCTGTATTCTTATAGTGGGTATACTTGAATTATTTGACTGTGTTATGCTTACCTTTAAAAAATTATAACAGTTTATGCTGTAAGGAAATCTGTATTAAAGTCACAATATTTGTATCACTTAAAAACTATTTCTTTCAAATATCATTGTTAAGCATTACATTTCCAAAAATTAAAAACTAAATTTCACACTGTTGCAGAAATAATAGGCTCACAATATGTTCATTCACAATTCAATTGCATTTTTATTTTTATTTTATTTCACAATTTGCATTTATTTATAGATAATTTTATCCACTATAAAATGTTTTGTTGTTTATGTGTGAAACTTAATTTAAGTTAACTGTTTTTATTCAAGTCATAAATATTATTTAAGATGACATATGACTGAATAAATTAGGCTTAATAAGTTTACATGAATAAGTTCTCTGTGTTCAATGTGTTCTCTTGGAAGTATCTGATTGTGATATTTTCCTTAAACAAAAAATATTTTCATGATTATATATATATATATTTTCTGGAAATGATGTTGAGCATTTCCAGAAAAGAAATCTCCAGGAAATTAATTACCCCATTTTCCTTATTTTCTGTAAACCAAATTATTTTCTGCATTAAAATCTGATATCATTCCAATTAAAAAAAAAAAAAAAAAACTATTAATCAATAAATATATGCATAGGATTGTAGCCGTAGATGATGCATAGGAGGTGTGCTGGATGTAAAGATAGGCATGTGCATATTCCAAACCCTGCATTCTGATTGGCTGCTCTGTGTGACAGGCAGCGCTGAACACGCCCCCATGCTGCGCCTGGTGATGTTGCATGTGCCCAAGTGCAGGCAGGCAGTTTTGAAAGCAGTTCCTGATAGAGGCTACTGCTCCGATTCTACACTGGCAGAGAACAAGAGAGGGAGTGAGCGAGGGAGAGGGGAGAGCGAGAGAGAGACAGAGGGAGAGGGAGAGAGAGAGATTTCTCCCCGTGCGCCGGGTCCACATTTGCACGATGGCATCAGATCCAGGGCTGCTGCCCCTCTTAGTGTGGACTATATCAATGCAGGTCCTGGGCTCCAGAGGAACGTCTAATAATGAAGGTAAGTGTGTGTGTGTTTGTGTGTGTGTGTGTGTGTGTCATACAGATGGGGATTTATGCTGTCTTGCTCTCAGATGTCAGGGTGATGGGGAGACCGGGGCTAGTTGTCACACAGGGAAGTTGCTACAACGTCTGTATCTCAGTAACTATAAGAATAAGACTTTAAAGTTAATCTAATGTGTTTAACTAAAACCAAACTAAAATTCCTATATCATCATATTGTACTTTTCTCCATTGCTCTATTGTAAAGCGTCCTTGAGTTGGTAGAAAGGCACTATATAAAATAATCATATTACTATTATTATTTTTGTTATAGCTGTTAGATGACCACAATAAAACAAGAGTGAAAAATCAGCCAAATAGTGTTTTTCATAAATATCTGGTTTATATAAGTTGTTTAAATGTTGTAATTTTGTACAGTGCAATTTATGATTGCCGGAAAGGTAGTTTGATATTTTTGTATGTTACCTTTTTTGCATAATTTGATTTGTGTATCACTTTGAATTCTGCTAAAAAAGCATATAATGGGCTGTTTAAAGGCAGTGACATACTCTATAAACCGTGACAACATGCCCCACTATCACCAAAAGTCAGTGTGTGTTTTTTTTCCCAGGCCAATAATGGAGTAAACAGCTTTTTATGTAGGCAAAAAAATATTGACTTTCAAAAATAAACCTTATCTGAGAAATATGCCCTGGAGTTAAAAATGTGACAACTAGCCCCGGTCTCTCCTTGATGATATTTGGCCATTAAATACTTGTATGCATCAGTTCAAACGACAGGAAAACTTTAATTGAGAGTGACGTGCACGTGCGTGTGTGATAGAAATGATTTGGAAAGTGCACGTATATATCACAAAGTAAGTGTGTGTGTTTGTGCGTGTGTGGGCTGATGGGTTGCTGTGAAAGAGGGAACACACTGCCTGTTCGGATCTGTCATTGTGATTGGACTGATCCTACCACTTTTTCAGAGTTCTGCTGGGCTCATCGGTGCGATAACATCCACAATGAGAGCGTTTCTGCTTCTTGTTAGGGTGTCTGATAGAAATCTGCCATCGTATCACTGACTACATGACTATATCATGCCGTAAATCCTATATTTTTGAGCATTAAATTGCCATAAAGAGCACTGTTGGATGAGGATGAGGTCTTTTCTCAATGATGCACATCAGATCATATCTAACATCAGATCATCACTGATGTGTTCGCTTACACGCACGCTGTTGTCTTGTTAGGTTAGCGGTATCATGTGCTCTGTCAGACTGTGTGGTCATTCGCTCTTATAACTCGTTCTTCAAAATTGTCAAAATGAAAAATTCTGCATCTGTGTAATTTGTCTAGATCAGAGGTTATCAACCTTTCCAACTCATGGGCCCCATTAGACTTTTGATTCTTTATTATTAACTTTCAGTAATTAGTTTTCATTATATTAACAAGCACTACCTTTTGCATCTTTTACATCGGAAATGATTTAATAACGGTTTTACCGGTTTTCCATCTGATGATGTCAGCACGCTGATCTCGTGCGTAACCGTAGGTGTTCGTTGTAAAATGTGCGCATACCTTTTTGTACATTTGGATAGACAACGAAACATCCATTATCAATGTATTGACAGCATCTTTATTTCATTTCTTTAAATAATTACATTTACATGTTTAATTAATCTCATTTATTATAAAATATCATATATTATAAATTAAAATATATGACAAATATAAATTCATTCTATGAATTCCATGAATTCTATTCCATTGATTTTCTTTGTTTATAAATTAAAAATTATAAATTCATCCTAATCCATGAATTCTATTCCATTCTGTTCTATTCAGTTCTAATTTATTCTTTTGATTGTCTAGATTAAATTAATCTAATTTATTCTAAAATGTATTGTAAAAATTAAAATATATTGCAAATATATTATAAATTCCTCCAATGAATTCTATTCTATTCTATTGATTTTCTTTGCATGCATACATTTACATATATTTTATAAGAAATGAGATTAATATGTAAATGTATGCATGAAAAGAAAATCAATAGAATAGAATTCATAGGATGAATTTATAATATATTTTTATTTATTGTATTTAATTCTAATCTATTCTATTAATTGTTTTTACATATTTACTTGTTAAATTAATCTAATTTATTCTAAAAGATAATTGCAAATATATTATAAATTCCTCAAATGAATTCTATCATATTCTATTGATTTTATTTACATGTATACATTTACATATTTTTTTATAACAAATGTGATTAATTTAATGTTATAAATAAAAATATATTGCAAATAAATTATAAATTCATCCTATGAATTCTATTCCATTATTCTATTGCGTTGATTTTCTATGAACCTCAAAGATTCTGATTCATAAACAGTTGCACATCTCTAAATTAGTTGTTATAAATAAAAATATATTGCAAATATATTATAAATTCATCCTATGAATTCAATTCTATTCTGTTCTGTTCTATTCTATTCTATTGATTTTCTGTGAACCTCAAAGGTTCTGATTCATACACAGTTGCACATCTCTTAAATAAAATATATTGCAAATATATTCATCCTATGAATTCTATTCCATTCCATTCTATTGTTCAATTCTATTCTATGAACCTCCAAAGTTCTGATTCACACAGAGTTGCTAATCTCTAAATTAGTTTTATTAATATATAAAGCATCAGTCTACATACAGCCAGCATTATTGAAAACCCGAGCTGTAGAATATTGCATTCCTCAGTGGTCGATCTCTGTTTTATTGTCGTATCATATTTGTTTACTATGTGGACAGGAAACAGTTGTGACCTCGTGACCTTATCCAGCCTCTGGATACGTGACCGTTTTCCCCTGTTTCCAGCCGTCGCGTGTTTTTCAGCTCAGGGAGAGGGTTTGCGTGTGGTGGAGACGGCAGCTTGACACGGATGTTCTGCTCAGACACTCTAAGTGAACACACGGTTTGCGTGATATTTCTGCCTCTCCAGTCACTGTCACAAACCGTTCAATACAGCGTAAAGACCACTGAGGTGAGAGAGAGCGAGAGAAAAACATCTAGATGAGAGTTGTGCTGCCTAACAAGGGCTAAAAAACTGAACGGAGGAGACCGGGGCTAGTTGTCACGCAGCAAAGTTGTCACAATGGCTTAATCTCAGAGGTTGTGAGACAAAAGTCTAATGCATAAATGCTTGTACCAATGCAGCATCATATTTTTGAACAAGTTGAATATGTTCCAAATATGTAATAGCTTTTTTTTTTTTTTTTTAGTCAAGACTTTTGACTTTCAAAAATAAACCTTCCCTGAGAAATAGTAAAAAGTGTGACAACTAGCCCCGGTCTTTCCTATGCAGTATATAAACAAATAAACCTTTCAATTTCACCTTTAATTTAATGGCAGACACTTTCAAAGACATCTCGGTAGAAATTTGTTCTGAACGAGTTGCGGTGACAAAAGAAAACAAGGCGCCTATTTTCAGCTCTCAATTGACAAGACGCATGTTTGAAATTCAAAATAACCCTGTGTCTTTAATGCTACACGGTTTCTGTGCATTACTGCTGAAGCATTTGGTATTTTGTTGAATTGTTCCATTAACCTGCACAAAAGTCTTTTGAAAATCCCTGTTGAAAAGAATTTTTACCTGCCCTATAAAGTACTGTAGCTTTTGTGTGAGTGCGATATTAAGCTGGAGTTTGCAGCGCATTGCATAAAACATCCAAGTGATTTTTCTCTGTAGTGATGATTGTGTTGTGCATGTTCTTGTGTAAAAGATGAATCATGTTGCCAGAGACGCTAAAACTTAATGCGATTTTTGTCATGATTAAAAAGGCATTCGAAAATGTTGACATCAAGTCTAACAGAGAGAGAGAAGGAAGTGATTATGAAGTCAGAGAGAGCACAATAACAATTGTAAGAAAAATTATACTTTGTTTTTATCATCAGGCATGCAATCAGATGTACTGAAATGTAATGGATAATAGATCATTTTATAAACACGAAGTGTGACCATGTTAGTTTTTGCTCAGGAGCTTGAACCCGATTGATTCAAAGACATTTTATTTTATTTTATTTTATTTTATTTTATTTTTTTATTTTTATTTATTTTTTAATTTTTATTTATTTATTTTTTATTTTTTTTTATATTTTTTTTTATTTTGCTGAAAGACATTAACAGAGTGAGAGATACCCAATTAATTTCACACCCAAATTGCTTATGGCTAGAAGACAAGTGTAAGGACAAAACATTAAAAAATTGTGAGTACCTTCTCATCCAGAGTTAGTTCTCCACTGTGTGATTTTCTAGATTGGCCCTTAATCCAGAACATCATTGGAATACTTATCAGTGGATCTGTGGGATTTATATTTGAAACTAATTCAATTTTAGTCAGTTTCTCAAAGTACCTTTGCATGGTGATAAATGAATGAAACCTTGAGTGATTGACACCTGTCTGATTAGAAAAGACTAGCATGAATGTTGTTTTGTGAGATATTAATGTTCCGCTCTGATGATTTTACAGCACACTCAAGGTTTGAACATGAACCTTTTGGGGTTTCTGTAGCTGTGAGGAACCCTCAAGGTCCATATCTGAACCGCTTTAGTAAGAACCCTCTTTAAAGATCTTTCAGAGATCCTCATACACAAGCTGCACTGGCTCTTACAATTATAAAATTATATTATTACTTCATAAATCCATGATGTAATCATCTTTAATGCTCAAAAAAAGTGTTTGGCAGTAGAAGTTCATATTTAAGATCTAATTCTTACTCTTTAATTCATTTTTGTTAAAGAAATTACCCGTATTTGGCCATTAGTTTCATCCATCTCATTTATGGAATTGTCTCCAATCTTATGTGTATTTATGAACATGATAATTAAGCTAGATTATAGTCAATATCAACAGATTCTGAGTTAAATGAAGTCGTGTTTATTTATCATTTATATACTGTAAAAAAATATTTATCATAACATGTTTTCTTTTGTCAAAACAACTTAGATAATGTGGTTCAGACGACAAAATATTTTGAGTTTCTGTTGATTAAACCAATCACCTTCATTGTATTAACTCAAATTTTTAATTTCAATGAACTCAAAATTTTAAGGCTTTTAAGTTAAACCAACAATTCTTTTTTAAACATTGTTTTTGTTTTTAATTAAAGTTTTTTTAAGTTTGTATAAATGGCAAAAATATGTTTGTGCTTTTACAATAGTAAAAACAACTGTATCAGTGTTAAGCAGTTTTAATTTCTGCTTTCATTTTAATTTTTGTTAAAGTTTTAGTATTTTTATTTTCATTTCAATTCATTTTTAATATTTTTTTTTATGTATGTCTATGCAGTTTTTATTGACTTTTATTTCAGTTTTAGCTTTAGCTATTTTAGTACACTGAGGTAAACTAAATTAAAATGAGAAAAGTTATAGCTGAAATAATTTTTTTAATATATATTTTATTTCAAATATCAAAAATGTTTTTTTTTTTTTTTAGTTTTAGTTAACTGTACACTGTAAAAAGGAATTGTTGGTTTAACTTAAAGTAAGTTACCTAAATTTTGTGTTCATTGAAATTAAAAATTTGATCAAAATAAACTCAAAATATTTTGTCATCTGAACCACATTAATTATTTAAGTTGATTTGACAAAAGAAAAAATGTTGTGATAACAAATCATGTAAATAATTTTTTACAGTGTAGTAGATTTAAGCTTTTAAGCTTGGTAGTTTAAATAAAATCGTCTTAAAGTGCAACGAACGAAACGACAGATTTTTCAACATTCAACAGAACATTCTTCTTTATTTTTTAAACTCGTGCAGTATGCGATCAAGATTCTAGACTCTTAGGCTTCTGCATGTAGGTTACATCAAAGCTTCAATGGCTTTAAAAGCGGGAAGAAAAGTGACAGTTGAAGTGTGACAGTGGGAAAAAAATCCCAAGGCAAATCCTTATCTTTCCAGGGAGGAAACAATAATTCCCGAACAGGACTGTCAAATCCCTTTTCTCTCTTTATATCCATGCGGGAGGCAGAGGAAAGAGACGGCAGTCCTGCTCTGTAATTGGGGTCTCAGCATCACAGGGTTCATGCACAATTTCAGGTGGGTTACGCACAATTTCCCCAACTTGTCCTGCTGTTTTGAGGCCTCGTAACGCCTTCCTCCTGCAGGATGCGTTTGCTCTGATCTGTTTAGCACTATTTTACTGAGCGTCTCGTGTTGATACAGTGATAGGAATGCAGTGTATGAGATGCATTATGATTTCTTACATGTCCGTCCTCGGTGTGGAGAAGAAGCAGAGCTGAAACCTGCATGTGGCTCTCTGTGTCTGGGGAATCTGATATTGATTGCGGTCTGTTTGTGACTTTGATAAGTGGGGATACGGCAATGGGTGAAAGGCACTATAGGCTTTTCAAGGGAAGCTGTAGTGCAGTGCTTTAGCATCATAAGGTTGTGAGTTCACTTCCCAGAGGAGAACAAGAGGGACACTGAGATCCTATAGCTTTACACTGCATACACTCATCTTAGTATTTCATTCTTGGGTTTTGTTGCTATCCACTAAAATATATATACACTACCATTCACTACCCGTTTGGCATCAGTCACTTTTTTTATTTTTTTATTAATTTTTATTCAGCAAGGATGCATTAAATTGATCAAAAGTGACGGTAAAGATATTTAAAATGTTACAAAAGATTTCTATTTCAAATAAATGCTGTTCTTTTGAACTTTCTATTGAGCAAAAAATCCTGGAAAAAAAATCTAGCAGGGTTTCCACGAAAATAATAGGCAGCGTAACTGTTTTTAACATTGATAATAATCAGAAATGTTTCTTGAGCAGCAAATCAGCATATTAGAATGATTTCTGAAGGATCATGTGACACTGAAGACTGGAGTAATGATGCTGAAAATTCAGCAAAATAGAAAACTGTTATTTTAAATTGTAATAATATTTTAAAATGAAACTAATTAAAGATTTTAAAATAAAAATATAAAAAAATCATACTGACCCCAAACTTTTGAACAGTAGTGTACAGTAAATATCCTTCAAGCAAAATGACAAATGTTATCGAATGAAGCAGAAAAAAAAAAAAACTTAATCTAAAGCGAAAACAAGTTCATGTTTCTCAACTCATTGGCAAATAGTCTCTCCCCCCACTCCCATTTTAACCCTCTGGTGCTCTTCGGTCATTTTTGGCCGAGAAAGTTTATGCTTTGATTTTTATTTATTTATTTTTTCACTTCATTGGAATGGTACGAAACTTGGTAAAGGTTTTAGCACTTGGTATGTGAACACACACACACACACACACACACACACACACACAAATCATGGAGATGACTTGAAAATGGTAAATGATCCTGAAAAAAAATCAATGGGAGACAAATTTCATCTAGTGAAAACTTTTGGTACTGCAGCCAAACAAAATCTTACTAAAAGCTCATATTTTGAGATATCAAGCTCAAATTTGGAACACAACTTGTTTAGATTTATGGCTTTGATTTTCTTGTAGTTTTTAGTCTCAAGAAATATCTGCGTACACACGAAACCGCTGAAACATGCCAGACCAGTATGTGGCGCTGTAATTCTGCCACAGAGATACACTTAAAACAGAGAATAAGTCTTGGAGCATGTGCATAAACCTTGTGCACTGTATACAAACTTTAGTAAAGCTTATAGAAATAACGCTTTATTTTGGCTCAGTAGCTTCTGCAGCACGAACACAAGCATCTAGAGTCTGCTATTGTTGTTGTTTTGTGCCGTTAGCGGCGTCTGACTAGGCTCGACACGTGGGGTGATGACATCATCGTTTCACAAAATATATGGATTGGCTGTACACACGAAAGCGCAAAGGGCGGCGTTTTCAGATTTATCCACTCTTGGACCCGGTTTAAAAAAATATCGGATTCACGTTCTGAAAACACTGGATTTGTCTGGACAAAACGCCTATCTGATACAACATTTTTATGTATACACCTGAACGCGTCTCCGTGTGGACGGGGCCTTAGAGTAAAATGTGTTTTTGAAAATATATATTTCATATAAAAATTTAAAATAGTATTTTCATTCATTTTTCATAACAATAAACGTAAAATTCATTCACTTAAGTTAACTTTTAAAAACTTTTTTCACTTCGGCAATAATTTGTCAAGTGTCGTCTTTGAAAAGAGATGTGCTCTAAAGCATTCCAAATGTAAGACATTTTAAGTTGGAAATTTCATTTTCATGTCTATGCTCAAAAAGTGAATAAATGGATTAAAGCTACAGTGTAAATATAATTTAGTACCATATAATCTCCTAAAAATACAAAATATTACATAAAAAAACATAATCAAACTAAAATATAGTAAAACGTGAAGAACACCAGAGGGTTAAGAGAGAAAAAGCCATTTGTAGTTCTCTCTGTATGATGTCTAATCATGTTAAAGCTTACAGTTAAGCATTTGCAATTATATGCTCATATATGATTACATTCTCAAAGTTCACAGGATCATTCCAGGATCTTGTTTTGTCGAAGCTACAATGTTGCCCGTGTGCCATCAGACGATCTTGATCAGACAGCACTGTTGACAGTCTGGGTTTGCAGTAGTGTTACGAGGATATCGAAATCAATACAGGCAGTTTGGTGCTCATGTTTAGTGGCAGATAGGGCTGTCGAGTAGACTCACTTGGGTTTGGAATGGAGACTTGATTCACAGAAATAGCATATGTCATTTGGTCTTGCTAAATGCATTCTGCATTTCTGTTCCCGACCCTATAATGAAATGATGTGTCAGTCCACGCAATTTGCTCTAGTACCATCCTGAACGAGAGGAACAGACAGTGTGAAAAAAGAGCCACTTGATGCTGTTTTTCAGGATCAAGGTAGGGAGATGGAGACAGGGCGAGTGCGAGAACGAAAGGAGATAGATGGCGTTTGGGCACAGTGGAAAATGGAGTGCCCACAGCAGACATAAACGAATGCCTTTGTTGAACTTTATGGCAGTGCTTGTGCCGTGACAATCTACTGCTCCAGCCAGAGGGCCCTTTTCTGTCACGCTGACCAGATGCACCTCAGCATCCCTGTGTGATGGAGAGCGGAGCAGAACGCCCAGACTCCTCTGTGTGCTTGTGCCGCAGGAGCCCTCAAACAGTTATTCTTCAGCCTGCAGAGACGCTTCCTCAAACTAGAGATCAGGTGAAGGAACTAATCTGGTTTGAAATAATTGGATTAGGTTTAGTCCAATAAATATTTTTGAACCGACAGTCACCATTAATTGTGCCAGACCAGGATTAAGCTTTATCTAAACAGACACCTTTTAAAGTTTTGGTTTTACCGGAATTTTGCAGAATCTCAGTGAATTCATGCTTTATATGACTTTTCTTAATTATTCAAAAATTAAGAATGCGTTTTATACATGCAATGACATAAAAAAAGTATAAATACATAAATATATTGTGTTTATATTTATGTATTTATAATTATTGTATTATATAAATTGTATGAAATTCATTCTTGTTTTTAAATTAATAAAAATAATTCTTTTTCTTTTTTTTCTTTTTTTTTTTGCTGTGAGAAATGTCAAAGTGATGTAATGCTTATGAAAAAAATTTGTCTGAAAATGATAAAATTCTTGAAAAAAGTAGAGAAGCAGTTAAGGTTAGTTTTATATTTTATTATAATATTTATAAATGTTTAATATATATATATATATATATATATATATATATATATATATATATATATATATATATATATATATATATATATATATATATATATATATTATTATTATTATTATAATTTTTTATTTTTTTTTGTCAAATCAGCTTTGATAATTAAGATTTTTTCAAAAAAAAAAAATCTAAATTTTAAGGCAGCCAGGTAACTTATTTTTCAATTGTTTTTTACAGTATATATATATATATATATATATATAAAGTATAATTCTGACTTTTTTCTCTAAATTGCGAGATATAAACTTGCAATTCTGACTTCTTTTCTCAGAACTGAGAGATATAAACTCGCAATAGTGAGTTATAAAGTCTGATTCTGAGGAAAAAAAGACTGACTTTTTTTCTCAGAATTGCGAGTTTATATCTTACAATTATGACTTTATAACTCACAATTCTGACTTTTTAAGTCAGAATTGTGAGATAAATCACAATTATAGCTTCTTTTTTTTATTATTATTCAGTGGCGGAAACACGCTCCAATAAGGAAAACGTCATGAAATGATTTATGTGGTTGAAAACTGTTACTTTTTAACTTGTTTGCTACACCACTTTACATTTTTGAAGTTCTTAATTCAAAAAGTGTTTCATAACTAAATGAAATCAGCATAAATGCAAATATTTTACTTCCAAGAACTAATTTCTTCTTCTTCTTCGTTTTTCATAATTTTTGGTGTCCTTTTTTGTCACTGGCCTGTTTATAGAATTTTTCAGATTCGAGTTTAAATACAGATTTATTGTGACATCAAGTCATATTTAGTCTTTTTGGGGGGGCTCTTCAAGTGTTTTCTGGTGTCTGAGATTGAATTGGGGAATATTTTGAGTCTAGAAGATTCTTCTGTGTTCCAGCTTGCTCTGCGTCACAACGCAAAACAATGTGATTCAGTGCTCTTGAAACTCCGTCTGATGCTCAGTGATGGATTTCTCCCTCGCTTTTCATGGTGGAAATGTATTTTAAACCTCATAATCTGCACATAAATCAAAGGTTTAACCTAATTCAGTGATGGGGTGAACGTGGTGGAAGTCTACAGCGAGATCTCCACAACCAACACTCTCGCAGCAATATTGATGCTTCGCGCTCGCACATTCATCACATTAAAAGGTGACGAATAAACTCATCATTTAAAGCGAGCGCAGATGATACAGAAGGTAGAAAAATTAATAAAGATTATTTGAAAGAGAGAAGAGCAGCCCATTCTGAGGAAAAAGATTTATTTAATATCTCTTTCAGCCCGTTGCATCAGCGTACAACAAGTTTTTTAGGTTGCGGCCCAGATTATTGGAGAAAATATCTGGCTTGCGCACTAAAGGTTTAATAGAGGTGTGAGCGAGGCTTGATATTTCTCATATACGTTAAATAATTACCAGCAAAAACTTGTTTACTTAAACAACACACTTTCCCGAGGCTTTTAAACCTGTGGAAAATCAAGTTATAGTTTGGTGATGAAAGAAATAATCTCTTTTTCCAAGCTTTGAGTTTTGACATTGTTTATTTTTAGACTTTTTTATTGAGAAACGTAATAGTGCCAGAGCCGTAGTGTCATATCAGTGGCGACGTGGCTTTGAAATGCATTGCCCATTTTCAGTCGAGCGTGTCTTGTCATTTCACGGGGTACGGCTGAAATTGTCACACGCGTACGCGCCGTTCTATCAGCGAGCAATCGTTTAGTATCTTCTCTATTGTACTGGACTTATTTCCATTAAATGCTATCAGAGTGTATAGATTCACCTCAGTGCTTCCATTGAATGGCAGCCCAACACTAAAGCCTTTTATATGGATTAAAATATGTCTATCTATGACTGTCAAAAAAGACTTATCGTTGTTCATCTGAGAAAGACTTGTGTTGCGACTTATCCTGACTGCTATATGAGAAATCATGCATTGCTGTAAGGGATTTACTGATTTAGTCAAATGATTTTGTCTGACATGCTGAATGCGAGCACAAATCGGGCTTATGTTTGTCAAGCCTAGGAAACTCTGAAGAAATTAAATAAAGTGAATTTATAAGCAATGTAGATTTCGGTTCCCTACAGAGATGGCACAGGCCTCCCAGAGAGCATAAAGATGATCTTTCTGTGACTTTGAGGTGTATCTTTTAGAAACAGACAGACACTTTAATTATCAGAGAGCTTGGTGGGCAGGAATCAGTTCGAGAAGAGTGTAAAGGCCTGTTCTATGGAAGCTTGTTTCCGCCACTAAATAAAAAAATTAAAAAAGGTAATTGTGACTTTTTATCTCACAATTCTGACTTTTTTTCTTGCAATTGCGAGATTTAAACTCATGATTGCGAGTTATAAAGTCAGAATTCTGACTTTATAACTCACAATTCTGACTATAACTCACAATTCTAACTTTATATCATGCAATTCTAACTTTAGAACTCGCAATTCTGACTTTAGAACTCGCAATTCTGACTTTATATCACAATTCTGACTTTATATCACGCAATTCTGACTTTAGAACTCGCAATTCTGACTTTAGAACTCGCAATTCTGACTTTATATCTCGCAATTCTGACTTTAGAACTCGCAATTCTGACTTTATATCACGCAATTCTGACTTTATATCACGCAATTCTGACTTTATATCACAATTCTGACTTTAGAACTCGCAATTCTGACTTTAGAACTCGCAATTCTGACTTTATATCTCGCAATTCTGACTTTAGAACTCGCAATTCTGACTTTATATCACGCAATTCTGACTTTATATCACGCAATTCTGACTTTATATCACAATTCTGACTTTATATCACGCAATTCTGACTTTAGAACTCGCAATTCTGACTTTATATCATGCAATTCTGACTTTATATCTCGCAATTCTGACTTTATATCACGCAATTCTGACTTTAGAACTCGCAATTCTGACTTTATATCTCGCAATTCTGACTTTATATCTCGCAATTCTGACTTTATAACTCACAATTCTGACTTTATATCTCGCAATTCTGACTTTATATCTCGCAATTCTGACTTTATAACTCACAATTCTGACTTTATATCTCGCAATTCTGACTTTATATCTCGCAATTCTGACTTTATATCACGCAATTCTGACTTTAGAACTCGCAATTCTGACTTTATATCTCGCAATTCTGACTTTATATCTCGCAATTCTGACTTTATATCTCGCAATTCTGACTTTATAACTCACAATTCTGACTTTATATCTCGCAATTCTGACTTTATATCACGCAATTCTGACTTTAGAACTCGCAATTCTGACTTTATATCTCGCAATTCTGACTTTAGAACTCGCAATTCTGACTTTAGAACTCGCAATTCTGACTTTATGTCTCACAATTCTGACTTTAGAACTCGCAATTCTGACTTTATATCTCACAATTCTGACTTTAGAACTCGCAATTCTGACTTTAGAACTCGCAATTCTGACTTTATATCACAATTCTGACTTTATATCACGCAATTCTGACTTTAGAACTCGCAATTCTGACTTTATATCTCGCAATTCTGACTTTATATCTCGCAATTCTGACTTTAGAACTCGCAATTCTGACTTTAGAACTCGCAATTCTGACTTTATATCTCACAATTCTGACTTTAGAACTCGCAATTCTGACTTTAGAACTCGCAATTCTGACTTTAGAACTCGCAATTCTGACTTTATATCTCGCAATTCTGACTTTATATCACGCAATTCTGACTTTAGAACTCGCATTTCTGACTTTATATCTCGCAATTCTGACTATAACTCAGAATTCTGACTTTATATCAAGCAGTTCTGACTTTATATCTCGCAATTCTGACTTTATATCTCGCAACTATAACATTAACGGCATAGAGAAACGATATCATTGAAATCACTTTCAGAATGATTTTTTTCCAGCTGATGAATTATTATAAACATTAACAGCCAATCAGAATCCATTCTGCTTTAAAGTGGCAGATGACAACTTAGAATAAACGGAACAAAAGTTTCTGCTGGTGTGGATGCTAATGTTATCGTTATAGTTATCATTCTTGTTAAACGGGCCTTAAGACAGAGATGAATTCACTTTAATTCATCTGTAAAGTCAAAATGGGCTTTCTAATAAGAATTTGCTAGTTTAGCATTACATGGATATGTAAGAATGTTAATATACAGTCTGTTTTTGTGTTCAGTTGACACTGTTTTGGCAGTCAAGCATATTTATTTTTGTATTATAGAAATATGATTTATTATAAAACCGTATAAAACTGAAACACTAGCCATGTTTATATGTACACTTTTTTGTCATTCTGATTAAAATCATTCCGATTGAAAGATTCGGTGGACTGTTTACATGAGACGTTATCTAATCCGATTTGGTGTTTACATGTACCGGCGCTTTCAATCGGAATTGACTTTGTGACATGCGCACATTAGCTTACTGTATGTCCTGTTTGCCACCTTGTTTTCCTGTCAACATGGAGCGCCATTATTTCTTATGCATGCTATTTTTATGTAAAGTGTTGCTCTTAATCAAGCAGCAACAGCGTGAATTTGTAGCATATTACTGCTGGAAGGAAAAGACGGGCACAGGAATCTGACCTTTTTGGTGGCTGTGCATCTCTAAGGAGCATCTCAATACTACCCCTCCCTCCGAAGAAAAGCAGAAGCGTGTGGATGAAGGTCCGTAGTAATGATACACTGAGTTGCTTCAGTGTATTTAATAAATGTGTTGTTTCAGTTTTACTCCAGTTTGATTTTGCTGCCGCAATTGTGCATTCTGACGACCCCTGGCCTCTAGACGTGATGACGTTGACGCAAAGTAAAGGTGCCCTAGAACTTCTTTTTAAAAGATGTAATATAAGTCTAAGGTGTCCCCTGAATGTGTCTGTGAAGTTTCAGCTCAAAATACCCCATAGATTTTTTTTTAATTCATTTTTTTAACTGCCTATTTTGGGGCATCATTAATAATGGCAGTGTTTAAAAATGAAAATAGCGATGGCTCTCTTGTCTCCGTGAATACAGTAATAAACGATGGTAACTTTAACCGCATTTAACAGTACATTAGCAACATGCTAACGAAACATTTAGAAAGACAATTTACAAATATCACTAAAAATATCATGATATCATGGATCATGTCAGTTATTATTGCTCCATCTGCCATTTTTCGCTGTTGTTCTTGCTTGCTTACCTAGTCTGATGATTCAGCTGTGCACATCCAGACGTTCTGCCCTTGTCTAATGCCTTGATCATGGGCTGGCATATGCAAATATTGGGGGCGTACATATTAATGATCCCGACTGTTACATAACAGTCTGTGTTATGTTGAGATTCGCCTGTTCTTCTGAGGTCTTTTAAACAAATTAGATTTACATAAGAAGGAGGAAACAATGGAGTTTGAAACTCAGTGTATGTCTTTTCCATGTACTGAACTCTTGTTATTCAACTATGCCAAGATAAATTCAATATTTAATTCTAGGGCACCTTTAACTCGTTTACATGGCAGAATTTTTATTTTGTTCGGTTTATAGAAAGGCTTATCCCACCTCTCTCAAACCGATTACAATTTCATTCGGTTTGGGCATTTTTATTTTCCGATTGAGGTGTTTATATGGAGCATTTTCATTCAGATTGGACTTTTAAACCAATTACAATGCTCCATGTAAATGCACCTAATGTTGGTTTTAACTTTTTTTGACTGTTTACTTTAATACTTGGTAATGCTGTTAGATACCTGAAAAATTATTTTGAATATTTTTTTCTTTTTTAAAGCGATGTTTATTTCATTGAGAAACACATAAAGAATAATTGAAATATTTTATTTTATTTTATGACACACTTTATAAGTATATTTTTTATGTATACTTTAAAGTGTTTCTCAATGAACATAGCTTATTTAATTTAATTTAAATAATGTTACTTTCTAAATAAAGGAGCGTGTTCAATATTGTATCAGGTTTTATTAAAATTTGTGTTGTAGTAAAATTTCATTGGTAATATTATAGACTTCTGAAATTGTTGTATCATGTTAAACTATCACTAGTTGTGTGATTTGGAAAAATGTAGGGCTTGACTTGATTTTATCCATCGTGAATTGAGTGGATCATGAAAAGTGGGCATTACATAATAGAACTGATCAGATATTTTCTCGAATTGTACATTGAGACTGTCAAAGGTCTGAACCAAGAACTAGTGAACATTAATTCTCCTCTCATTACTGCTAGAATGATACTGGATGTTCCACATAGTAGTTTTGCTGTACTTTCCCTCATCCAAAAATAGCTTTGCAGGTCTTTTCGCTGCTCCAGCAAACAAGTGAGCAAACACTCCCCGAGGACCGTCCGGCTTTGACGCCGCGTGGCCGTTTGTGCCCACTGTGTCCTCCAGGGACAGACGGAGGCTTGTGTTCATGTAGCCTATCTTCAGGTCTTCGCTCACCTCAGACTGAGGAGAACACGAAGCACTGGCGTAAACCGATCCGTCAGACACACAGTCTACCGAAATAATTGAAGTGTGAGCCGTGGATGAGAACAGACAGACATGTGTGGTACAGCGGGGGGAATTTATCTCAGTTTCTGAACACCATCAACAATTCATTACAGTTCACTGAAGTCATCCTCAACTAAAAGCAGTCGGATATATTCGACGCTGGCAAATAGTGGCGATCTAATGACCGTTTCGTACGAGCGTGATGTGTTTTCAACAGAGGGCCTCTCCGAGGATAGATCATGAAATGAGTCCTCAAGGATTTCTCCGCTTCAGATGATAAGATGATAAACAGAATGTTGTTTTAAACGCGAGCGTCGTGTCGCTCGCAGACTCCCCGCAGCAGCTCTCTGTCGAGCGCGAGGGTGTTTAGACGTCCTGCCTTTGTTGTTTTCCTTGTGAAGTGTTGAAAGGATGTGTCACTTCAAACAGAGAGAGATGGCCGGTTTTCCGCCTGAGAAACAAAAGCACTGGCACATAGTCGCTGTGTGAAATCCGAAGTCAACTTAATTATAATGGAAAAACAATATTTGTCAGATCAGCTTCCTGGTTAGGAGTCCTAACGTGAAATTTGCCTTAATCAGTTGCAGCATGCTGAGAGGATTAGATAACTAGGCAGCTGAAAACAGCCTAGACTAGTTAAGCTTCAGGTTTATTTCTCCAGTTTCAGAATGTTTACTTCAAATACTTGATAATGCTGTTAGATATCTGACAAACTATGCTTACATTTTTATCTTTATTCTGTTTATAATATTTTGGTTCTATTTCCTACAGCAAGGTTTTATTAATTTGAGAAATGTTTTATTTATTTTTTTATTTATTTTTTTATTTTTTTATTATTTGGTTTTTGTTTTATTTTGTTTTATTTTATGATTTGGTTTCATTTTATTTTATTTATTTGTTTTGTTTTGTTTCATTTTATTTTTTTGATTTTTTATTTTATTTTATGTTTTGTTTTGTTTTATATTTGGTTTTATTTTATTTTATTTTATGATTTGTTTTATTTTATGTTTATGTTTTGTTGTTTTATGCTTTGGTTTAATTTAATTTTATTTTATTTTATGATTTTGTTTTGTTTTATTTCATTTATTTGTTTTGTTTTGTTTTATTTTATATTTGGTTTTGTTTTATTTTATTTTATGATTTTATTTTGTTTTGTTTTATTTTATGATTTTATGTTTATGTTTTTGTTTTGTTTTATTATTTTATTTTATTATTTTATTTTTGTTTTAATTTATTTTATTTATTTGTTTTGTTTTTGTTTTGTTTTGTTTTGTTTTATGATTTGGTTTTGTTTTATTTTGTTTCATTTTATTTTATGATTTTATTTTATTTTATTTTATTTTAGCTCAATACTTGGTAATGCTGTTAGATTCTTGATTTATGATATTATCTGTGTTCTATTTTGAGAAACATTTTTTTGTTTTGTTTTATCATTGACATGTAAATGTTTCTCAATTAATTAAAAATTTATTTTGTAATTTAAGGTACATAATCAAATTTCTAAATGAAAAAGTGTATTCAATATTCAATATTAGCTTTTGCTGTGGCACCAAAGTTTGTATTGAGAATAGTGAAATTTCACTGGTATTAGTAGTAAAGACTTCTGAAATTTTCATATCATGACAAACAATAACTTGTTCGGTTCGGCTTGCTTTGTCACACCCAGGGCCGTCCTTACAGCATATTCACACGTGGTTTTGCCATTAATGCTTCTCATTTACTTTGAATGGGGGACGTCACGTGTTGCCAAACCTTTGCGTCGCTTCACTAGCATTGCTCTCGGCAGAAGTTGAAAAATTTTCAACTTTTCAAGCCACAAAGCAGGCATCAGCCAATCAGATCGCCTTATTTAAATACCCTAGCACAGACGCTAGCCAACTGCATTCATGCAACACCAAAAAGAAATGTGATTGTCACTATGACGGTCGCGTCAGCACCAAGCTTCAGACACACCCTCTGTCTAGCACTGATGTCGACGTCCCATGTGAATGCAGCGTTAGGGTGACGCAACTGGTGCGCTTTTGGGGGCCCCACGGCAAACAGATGGCCCCACCCATCCCAATGTGATCGTGAACAGACCGACCAAGGGTGGGGGCGATGCTTGAAGCGGCTCTGGTCACACCTGTAAACAACTGAACTTTGTGTGTCTATAGAACAGAATTAAGTGCTCAAAAGGAGTGACCACTTTATTTAACTGCAGTATATGGCCAATTAGTAAGGAAGAAATAATGATATTTTCCAGGAAGGTAAAAAAACGTCCTTGTTTTTGAGTTGTTTGCTGTTATGTCTGTGTGTGTTCCTTTCATAGAGCAGAAGAGCAAAGGAGGAGCGAAAGTGATAGTGATTTGACTGATCAGAATGGAATCGGTCAGCTGTTGAATTACAGCCATATGGATGTCCTGCCTATCAAAATTCATCTTAAAAACTACATCAGCACTTTGAAAAACTGCATCTGTTGATGTTGCTCCATCTGGAATAGGCACAGAAGGTACAGATAGCTGGTTTAAAATTCAGTTTAGAAGAATTTTGCTCATCCTATTAAGATACATTGGGCTCTTAGCATTGTAGTTGCATTAAAGAAAAAGAAAAGATATTTACTAGATACTTTTGAATAAAATTGTAGTACAGCACACAAGATGAGTTACATTCTGAAGTGTAATACTAATTGTTAAACTTCGTTCAAATCCCTAACCAAATTAGCAATTTGTTCTTTTAAAAAAACACATTGTTTTGAGCATTTGAAAATGTGCTTTGGATAATTAAAATTCAAAACAAAACAAACAAACACAGATATATATATTTAATTGTCTTGTTGATTCCTCCCCCGTTTGCATTATTCAAACGTCTGTTCATTAAAAATACATTCCGTAATGATAAACATTATGTTCCTATTCCCATCAGGATGGCATAAATATTGCTGTCTCTTTAGGAAAAGCTTTACATTTTTAGCCCAGAATGCATTGTGCCTAATCTCTCTGCTGGTACATTTTATTTTATTTTATTTTATTTTATTTATCAGTGACAGTTTTTTCCAGTAATTAAACATTGCTAATTTAATTTAAATAGTGTTTAACTTTCTAAATGAAGAAGTTCATACTGTATATACACACTTCTTCATACACACTATATACACACCTCTCATATATTTATAAATATTCCTGTCTCGTTAGGAAAAGCATCACATTTCTGGCTCAAAATGCATCATGCTTAATTGCTCTGAGACATTTTCTGCACTTTCTGAGACCAGTGCTTCACCTGTGCTGTTTTAGACACTATAATTTCTCCGTCAGTGACCCAGTGTTCAGGCCAGAGCAGCCCTCCATCAATCCTCAGGTCTGATAGACGCTTCAGCCTGAAAAGCCAGAAGAACTGAACGTGGAGAACAGATTTCAGGGTGTTAAAGGAAAAGATGAAAAAGTTAACCACTGCCCGCGGGACGTCTACGTTTGTGAATGAGCGCAACTGTAAACTTATTTCAGAGCAGGTCGGTGACTTTTCTGTTTTTGATGGATAGACACTTTAAAAGTACATTTTCTGAGGGGGCAAAAGATTAACAATTGTTTTAAAAAGTGTACACCTAATTCCCTGGAGAGATGCTTTTGTTGAGGAAAGGCATTTGTCACCCTTGACAGGCATCTCCATGTGTAATTGTGACATGGGCTTCTGAAATTGGCTGTAGTAAGAGCCCCTAAACGGCCCGACATTGAGATTAGTATTGGTATTACTTTGAAGCTACAGGGGCAATATCTTTTGGCATAACTATCAGATGATATTTCATGTTTTTATATCATAAAAGGTTTGGGGTTGGTAAAACCTTTGTATGTCTTTGTAAGAAGTCTCTTATTCTCATCAAGGCTACATTTATTCAGTAAATCCAGTAAAAACAATAATATTGTAAAAATATATATATAATTTAAAATAACTGTTATCTATTTGAATAGATAATTTCTTTGATGTTATAGCTGAATTGTCAGCATCATTACTCCAGTCTTCAGTGTCACATGACCCTTCAGAAATCATTCTAATATGATGATTTGCTGCTCAAGAAACATTTATGATTATTATCAATGTTGAAAACATTTTGTGGAAACCACAACATTTATTTAAAACAGAATTTTTTGTGACACTATAAACAGTAATGTATGTTTGTTTATATGATTTATTGGCAGCACTATTTTTTTTTCTAAATTTATATTTCATTTATATGTTTTTATATCCAAAATCTTGTAAATGTAAAATATTCTTAACAATATCAGCATAAACTCTTATCATTCTTGGCATGAATGCATTAAAGTAACTGGCAGTTATCTTTGAAGACCAGTAATAATGATGTTCTCTTTTGATAACATAATAATTGGTAATATATACACGTCACAGTCAGAACAGATTTCTTTTTTGAAGATTATTGGTTCCTCGCAACTTTATAGTTTTACTGATTGTTGAATACAAATCAGGTTAGACAAACCTACTAGAGCACTGTTTAGAGATGGTTTAAAAAGTGTGTTTCATATATATATATATATATATATATATATATATATATATAAAATATTAGTGTGTGTGTGTGTGTATGTGTGTGTGTAATCAGAAAACAGCAAGGATTTATGCTGATATTGTCCTAGGTATTTCCAAACTTTTGGAGGAGTTTATATCAAACCAATATATATATATAAATGATATATTTATATATATATCAAACCAATTTCCTAAAATGAATCAGACTTCTCAACTTTGAGGAGACTTGTTTGATTATTATGTTAGGTTTCTCAGCTACAGTGCACAGCATAAATGAGTACACCCCCTCTGAAACTTAACAAATTCAGCAATTACACTTGACTTAGAAAACATGTTAGGGTTCTTTAGAGATATAACATTCTAGCAAGTCTGTTTGATCAATTACCAAATAAGCATGTCAAAATTATTCAGGAAAATAAGGTTTTCTTAGCAAAGTGACAACATGTTATGTTGCAAAAATGAGCACACCCTCTTGAAAGTTACTAAATAAAAAAATTCTGGTGTATGTTTAAGGCAATTTTTGATCAACAGGTAAGTATGTTGAACCAAAAGATTTAAAGAGAAGTAATTTCTTGACAATTAAAAGTGTTATACAGCCCACTGAATCATTCTCGGACTTAATGCTGACAACAATGAAAGCACTTGGGAGAGAACTGTCAGGAGACTTATTTCTTAGCACAAAAGAGGACAGTGGTGCAAGAGGATTACCAAATCATTGTTTTAAGTGTGAAAATATAGCAAAAGTAACACAGAAATTCAAAACCAATGGACTTGTGACAAGGCCCCTGAAATAATCAGGCCTTTGTTTTTAAGCTTTCATTTAGTGATGAGGGATTTATTTATTTTTTTTCCTAGACAAAGAGCAGGAGAAACACCAAGCGAGTGTCTCAGAGCCAGCAAAAGCTATGAAAAGAGTGACTGTTTATCTCACAGAGTAAGATGCAGCATGCAGAAATGACATGCATGGTTGTTGTCCTTACTGGAACTACCTACTGTAGCCAAGGCCCATATTTACAAAATATAGACTTTTGGGATTCCATATTCTGGTCTCATGAGACCAAGTCAATCATTTTGGATCTAAAAACATCCAAAATGTTCTGGTGTTGCTAGAGGAGGAGTACAGTGAGATGTGCCTGGTTCCCACAGTAAAGTTCAGTGGTAGTAAAGCTCTTATATAGGGATAGGGAGTTATGCTTTATCAATGTAGTCATGAATTCTCACACCACTGTGTATTTCAACATGACAATGAGGATATGCATTCTCCCAAGGTGAAAAACCTTCTGTGGACATGTATTGCACTCAATTTTTACACTCTTGAGTGCCTGTGGGGGATTCTGTAGAGACGAGCTGAGCAACTCTTCCCATTAAAGATCAGGGCATTTAAGGAGCTCATCATCCAGGAGTTAAACAGGACAGATGTGACAATTTGTCATGAACTTGTTCACTCCGTGACAAGAAGGGTCAGAGCAGTATACTTAAAATTATGGAGGACATAATAAGTACTAGAATATTATACATTTGTTGAATTAACTCTAAGGTGAACTCATTTCTGCAATCCTTCATTTAAACAAAATTGGCAATTTTTTTTTTTTTTTTTTTTACAGATTAATGATATATTTCTCTGTTTTTATCAAATGTATGTTTAATATGTACATTTCAGTTCTGCCATCTATTCATGAATTGCATTAGGAATCATTAAGAAAATACATCTTTTGTATTTGTTCAGAGGGGGTGTACTCATTTATGCTGTGCACTGTATAAAGCTGCATGTACACAATGCAGTGTGACAAAAAATGTGAGGTTTTGTCATGCTGCACTGCTACACACACATCCTTAGTTTTAAGTCTGTGACAGATAGCCTTAGAATGTAGTTAACTTGCACAGTGTCATTTCCAGTGCTCTTCTAGTGTATGAAGCATGTTGACATACAGATGCTAGCACTTTTGTCCTGTAGTGTGCACTTGGCATCACTATTTTGTAAGCAGCTGTGCTACTGTCACACTACGGATAAATGTTAAGCTAGTAGCAGCGCTGCCGCTACTTTTAGTTTGTTAACCCTCAACACTGGATCGTAGGAAGGAGCCAAAAAGCAAGAAGGAAAGAAACAGCAAAAGAGAGAGAGAGAGAGAGAGAGAGAGAGGCCATCTGTTCCTACTTTCTGACCCAGTGCTCTCATCAAAAACAGCCTTTCCAAATTAGAAGTCCAATCACTGAGTGCACTAATACCACTGATTACAACACGTGCTCCCTGCGAGCGAAGGACAGAAAAAGAGAGAGATCAGAGAAAGCTGAAAAAGTTCTCTAAGTAGAAAATTAACCAAAGTGATGACATTTAAAAGAAGTGGGAAAAAAATTGCACAGACAACCTGTTAATGAACAGAATGAGAGAGGTTCCCTGGAGTACATGTAAAATACAAGAAGAAGAGCAGCTCATCTGGGGCCTGATGTATGGTCAGTTCACATTAATGCATTTCATTCCTTTTTAAGGACAGAAATCTAAATAAATGACCTTCGTTTAAAGGGGTCCTTGATTATGATTTCACTTTTTTAACTTTAGTTAGTGTGTAATGTTGCTGTTTGAGTATAAACAACATCTGCAAAGTTACGACACTCAAAGTTCAATGCAAAGAGAGATATTTTCCTTACAGCAACAAATGGCTGGTAGGGACTACAATGAGCTTCTTCACAAACCCTAAAATTTACATAAACCCTGCCCCCGGGATGTTGGGCTGCTTTAGAGAAGAGGAAGAGTTGTTGTAGTAGAGTGTTGTTGTCATGCCGTCATTTTACGCCGGACTGCTTCACAAACGAGGGTCAATTCAACACTGGATTTGCACAAAAGATTAACATGACGGCACATGCTAGTGGATGAGTTGAATCAACTCCACAGCAACTACATAAATTTATCCACTAACCATTCAGAAACGTCCAGTTTCATTCTAAAAGTTGTAACTTCTTCCTGAGTCTCTCCATCAGTGTCGACTCTGGTTTGAACAATGTAAGGCTGAACACCGTTACTGACAATCCTCATTTTGGCTGCGTGAGATTCTCCAGCTTTGTTGTTGTTGAGCTGTTAAAACTCCGCCCTCTTCTGGAAAGGGGGCCGGGAGCAGCAGCTCATTTGCATTTAAAGGGACACACACAAAATTGGCAAAATTGTCATCAGAGAAGAAAGATGTTAGTGCATTTTATATTTTTAAGCATTAAAATATGACAAATTCTACTTTGCACTTTTTTATTTTTCCCTTTTTTTTCCTTTGAAATACTGTGTTTACTAAATAATGTAGTATTGACAGTGTAAAGATTTAATCTGAGAGTAGTTTTATTAGGTGTCATTAACAAACTAGCCAGCATTTGAGAATTACAAAAGAATATTTTCTGAGTTTTCACTCAAATAAAGATCAATCTGTTATGTGAGTTTCAGATGGCAAGATACTCTGTATAATGACAGACACAGCGGTAGTCAAACAAATCATTGGTCTGTGGAAATGTCTCTTGACGGCTGTCTGGAGAGATTTGATGACATATAGCACTGCAGGTGTGCTGTATTGTGAAGGTTTACAGTGCCCGTATTATGCTATTTTAAAGCTTCCTAATTTAGTTTTGGAGGTCTCCTACAGTAGGTTTACATGCATCCAAGGTCAAAAAACACTTTAATTTTAGTATATACATTACAGCATCACCTCTTTTCTCACAGTTTCTGAAAGGGTTTGATAAAAGATTCAGTCTCTCTAAACCCCTCCTTTCTGAGAGCCTACTCTGCTCTGATTGGTCAGATGGCACAGTCTGTTGTGATTGGTCTACCGCTTACAGTGCTTGACAGAAATGAAATGCCCATTACCATATCTGAACTACAGCTCCAGATCTTCCTCAGTACTTCATACACTGATGCGAACAGTAATAATGGTGTCTGTTTTACCATATCAATCTCCCTTTAAATACTCAAGAATAATTTGTTCAATTTTATATTATTTATTTGAAAGAATTAAAAAATAAGTTTCATTTCTCTCTTTGTATTGTTCAACTGGTCGAGGTTGATATGGGATTTAGAAAGATATTAGTAATAAGTAATCTCTTTTTAGAGAGAGTAATTAGTACAGTAATCTAATTACACTGTTGAAGATGTAATTAGTAGCTAGTAATTAATTACTTTTTTAGAGTAACTTACTGCCCGTATTTGACCTCCACAACATTGTTAAAAATACCTTTGCAGTTGAGCCGCGTATAGACGTAATAAGTCAAATGTGAAGGTAACGGCAAGCTTAATTTGTTGTTTTGTGCTACCTATGGGACGGCGAAGCCGGTTTGTGTTATCTGTTAGCGCGGTACCCGACACACGTCCATGTGGCAGCTGGCGTTTTTTCAAATTGAAGGTGACTCCTTGTTTACCCATTTCCAACTAGTTGGGTGCACTGAATGTAAAGCAGGACTCAGGGTCTCTGGGCTTATGGGGGGTAAAACTGGGTCAGGTGAACGTCTCACGCCGACTCCTCCTCGCGCACAGATGGGCACATCTGTCACAGCTTCCCGCATCAAGTGTCACGCCGGCAGCTCAGGGCCAGACGCGCAGCACCTCTCATGTTTCCCAGATGGATGGGAGCAGGAAGATACAGTTTACCGTGTTTATCTGTGAAAGAAATCTAGCATGGTTTGGCCCTCAGATACAGTCATGGAGGGAAAAAAATGCTTGTTCCATGGTGACCTTGATTCGTACCGAAAACAGGCTAGGTGTCTGGTCATCAATAAAGCCGTGGGGACGGCCCACTGCATATGTCAATGCTACGGCTCTACATGCTTCATCATGCTATGTTTGTGCCTCTGTATAAACTACACAACAAGGAATGATCGTCTTAATCTGTACTTTTGTCTTGTTTTTCAGTAAAAATATATAAAAATGAATGCTATCAAATCGATTAATCGCATCTAACACACACATATATATATATATATATATATATATATATATATATATATATATATACTATATTATATTATATTACACGCAAACCTCATTTTAGATGTGATTATTGTGATTAATCGATTTTACAGCACTACTAAAATATTTGGTTTTTATACATTACATTAAATGGTATATTTGTTAAACAAGAGTCAAACAAAATATTCACTTAAAAAAAAACATATCAAGGGGCTATATATAAATATAATTATTAATACAATTATTAATATTGATTAATTATATAGACTACCACTTAAAAGTTTGGGATCGGTAAGATTTTTAATGTTTTTAAAAGAAGTCTCTTCTGCTCACCAAGGCTGCATTTATTTAATTAAAAATACAGTAAAAACCGAAATATTATTACAATTTAAAATAAATGTTTTCTATTTGAATATATTTTACAAAGTAATTTATTCCTGTGATGCAAAGCTGAATTTTCAGCATCATTACTCCAGTCTTCAGTGTCACATGATCCTTCAGAAATCATTCTAATATGCTGATTTGCTGCTCAAGAAACATTTGTTATTATTATCAATGTTGAAAACAGTTGTGTACTTTTTTTCAGGATTATTTGATGAATATAAAGTTCAAAAGAACAGCATTTATCTGAAATACAAAGCTTTTGTAACATTATACACTACCGTTACTGGGTCAGTAAGAATGTTTATTTTTATTTTTTTTGAAAAGAAATGAAAGAAATTAATGCTTTTATTTGAATACTTTTTTTCAGCAAGGATGCAGTAAATCAATCAAAAGTGGCAGTAAAGATATTTATAATGTTACAAAAGATTATATTTCAAGTTCTTTTGAACTTTCTATTCATCAAAGAATCCTGAAAAAAAATATTATACACAAATATTTTATACAATTGTAAACAATAAATGTTTCTTGAGCAGCAAATCAGCATATTAGAATGATTTCTGAAGGATCATGTGACACAGAAGACTGGAGTAATGATGCAGAAATTTAGCTTTAAATCACAGAAATTAATTACATTTTAAAATATTTTCAAATAGAAAACATTTATTTTAAATTGTAATAATATTTCACAACATTACTGTTTTTACTGTATTTTTAATTAAATAAATGCAGCCTTGGTGAGCAGACGAAAATTCTTTTAAAAACATTAAAAATCTTACCGATCCCAAATTTTTGACCGGTAGTGTATATAATATATTATATAAAGTGTATTAAATATAAAATATATAAAGTGTGTGTGTGTGTGTGTGTATATATATATATATATATATATATATATATATATATATATATCAAAGCAGAAAATATGTTACAGTATACAGTAATACAGATTTTAGTAAAGAGAAGATATCAAAATATGCTATGTGCATCATGCTCATATAACTGGGTATGCTTCCAGATGTAGTTCAAGAAAGTTCTTTTGAATGTCTTTGTAACATATTTTTATTTTCAATTTACAGTGAATCTCCTGGACACAACCAAAATATCAGGAGACTGGGGTTGGCTCACATATCCTTCACATGGGGTAAGAAATGTCTGTTTCTTCATTATTATTTGTGTGTTTTGAAATTTTGATGCATTTTTTACTTCAGCAAAGTGCATAATTATTTATGTTAAGAGGAAATTGTTTATACGTTGGCATCGTAGAGAGTGTGAACATTGCAGTCTTATGCCGCTTTCGAGTTTGTTTTGTTTGTTTGAACTGTCCAACATGTCAAGTTTGGGGTGGACTACCTGTTTGTTCGAAGAATGGCAGATGAAGTGTTTGCAAAACAAATCGATGATTATTATTTCAGTTCTTTTGAATGCCACTATGAACTTGCTCCGCCAGCTCAAGACAATCAGATTTCTGATTGGCTCATTTAGTCATTTTCATTTCATAGAATTGTCTTTCTCAATGACTATAAACCTGCGTTCTGTTGCACGATCACTGTAGCCGTTTCTAATTTTATGATGAGTATAGGTTATGTTATTAAAACTGTCTTGTTAGCAGTGTTAGAGCCTGTGGCACAGAGAGCACATAAAGCAGCTTTAAAGTCAGCATGAAATCAAAAATGACCTATTTACTTTATTAATTCACATTACTGGTCTTATTGTGAACAGCTGGTGCATATAAATAATTCCAAAGGTCTTAGTAATCTTTCATCAAAATGTTATAATTTGCTTCACCTATGAAACAACTTTTTGTACACAGAGGTTAAATTGGGCCAGAATGATTCAAAAATAGGGCAAAAATATTTAAATGAAATATATATATCATAAACACACACACAATTTAACTAATTCCAAACTCTTCTGTCCCGTTTGACACATTATTCAGCAGCTCTCATCTGTACCATAAAAGAGAAAGAGACAGAGGTGTGTGTGTGTGTATGTGTGTGTGTGGGTGAGGAGAGGACAGAGCAGGAGAGGAAAAAGAAAGGCGATGTTCAGAGTTGGCTGCATTTGCATATTCTAATGGAGAAAATGATGCATGGGGTATTGAATTAGCGGCGCACAAAGTGATCTAAGCGTTGAACTGTCACAATTAGCGAGGGTGGCTGTCAGAGGCTGATGGCGGCGTGATGTCCCTTAGAGTGAGGCGCCTTCCCGCCAGGCGACAATTACAAAACCGTGCGACACGTCGCAGCCACTGATGTACTGCAACAATCCCGCCATTATCGGCTCGCATGTTTAACGGTGGTGGAAGTTCGTGGAACACAAGTAAATTCCTTCTATCAAAGCGGGAGAGTCTTTGAACAGGATTTGGAAAGGGTTGTTTGTCCATTACTGTATGTTGTCTTTAGTGCTTGCCTGTGCAAAAGTCACGTCTATGATGGTATATAGTTATTTAGAGATTGTTTTGTTCTCGGTGGTCTTTAAATGTTGATACGATATTCTGGTCTCCAAATATGGCTCATGTCCCTCCTTCAGTAACTCTATTGGGTGATGAGACTAGTGTACACAATGTGAAAATTGTAAGTGTGTTTGCTTGGAAAAGTTTGGAAAGCTTGGAAAATCACAACTCTCTTCATCAAGTCACGAGTTTGAGGTGCATCAAACTGCCAAAATCACGTGAACCATTGAAATTTTGAAACACTTATGACGTAACGAAGCCTTGTTTACTGAAGTCACGTGACTTTCACGCTCCGAACCACTGATTCGAAACAAAAGATTCGTAAAGCTTCGAAGATTCATGAAGCAGTGTTCTGAAATCGCCCATCATTAGATATTGTTTTAAGTCATTATTTTGTTTTTTTTGGTGCACAAAAAAAGCATTCTTGTCACTTCATAACATTATGATTGAACCACTGTAGTCACATTTAAAACTGTTTTAAATATGTCTTTAGTAGCTTTCTGGGCATCTGAAAGTGTTAAGTGTTAAGTGAAAGTGTCTGAAAGTGACTGTTACGTAACAGTTGGGATCATTAATATGTACGCCCCCAATATTTGCATATGCCAGCCCATGTTCAAGCATTAGACAAGGGCAGGACGTCTGGATGTGCACAGCTGAATCATCAGACTAGGTAAGCAAGCAAGGAAAACAGCGAAAAATGGCAGATGAAGCAATAATAACTGACATGATCCATGATATCATGATATTTTTAGTGATATTTGTAAATTATCTTTCTAAATGTTTCGTTAGCATGTTGCTAATATACTGTTAAATGTGGTTAAAGTTACTATCGTTTATTACTGTATTCACGGAGACAAGAGCCATCGCTATTTTAATTTTTAAACACTTGCAGTCTGTATAATTCATAAACACAACTTCATTCTTTATAAATCTCTCCATCAGTGTGTAATGTTAGCTTTAGCCACGGATCACTATCGAACTCATTCAGAATCAAATGTAAACATCCAAATAAATACCATACTTACGCGATTAGACATGCTGCATGACGAACACTTTGTAAAGATCCATTTTGAGGGTTATATTAGCTGTGTAAACTTTATGCTGTTTAAGGCAAGCGCGAGCTCCGGGGGCGGGGGAGCATGAGAATTAAAGGGGCCGCAGCCTAAATCGGCTCATATTTAATGATGCCCCAAAATAGGCAGTTAAAAAATGAATTAAAAAAAATCTATGGGGTATTTTGAGCTGAAACTTCAGACACATTCAGGGGACACCTTAGACTTATATTATATCTTTTGAAAAGACATTCTACGGCACCTTTAAAAGATGCATTAAATTGATCAAAAGTGGCAGTAAAGACATTGAAATATTACAAAATATTTCTATTTCAAATAAATGCTGTTCTTTTGAACTTCTCTTTTGAAAACCCGCCTCCCCTCACTCACTTGTTTCATTCGCTACGGATGAATATTGTTGGTGTTACAGGGCTTGAATTTCAGCATGGGATTGTGTGTAATATAGCGCATAATTTTACTAACTTTCACAGAATTTGTTCTCACACCCATAGTGCACACACATAAAACCTCCTCTCAGTACTAAATTGAGTTCTTTTTCGCTGCTTATTTTGTTTAAACAGTCAAATACACACAATAATGTCAAAATGTCAGTCTTGGCGAGTATTCATGTATACACAGTCAGTTATGTTTTAAGTTAACATAAACAGTTAAGAAAGAAAAAGAATGTGTAACAGTATAATGAATCCATGCGTCATGTTTTAAAGTGACAGCAGCCTAATATACCTTATGAGATAATATTAGAAATATTTATATGGCAGTTTTTCCCCATGGTATCAATGTCAAAAATGCTGAGTGACTAGAAACTTTGTAAAACCACTAGCCACAAGCCCTGTTCACAATATTACATTTTTTTCTGTATTCATGATCAAGTAAGAGACTTTTTTAAAAAAGATTAAAAAAAATCTTACTTTAGATATAATTATCTATATCAGTATGGCTCAATGTAATTTTTACAATTCAATGAAAACCATGTTTTATGTTGCAGCTGCTAATAAAGTTACTCGCCAAAGCCTATTTTACTCCTATTTGACGCTTTGTATGTGTTAGGTTTGTATCCTGGGTGAGAGAGAAAGCGCAAGAGAGAGAGAGAGTTTCTGAATGACAAATGAAATGGATTTCCTCCCTTACAGAGAGCGCATTTACTACGACCTGAAAAGGTAGAAAATGGGACATACATAATTCACTGAAGTGCGCTTTCAGTGCAAGTCAACAAGCAGTAACGCAGTAAAACTGCTAGATAACGAGCATCCCCGTTTGCATTTGCCCTCTAATTACTGTTTGTTAAATGTACTCTCAGCGAATAATGCAAACTATTTACTTGAACTTTGCCACCGTATTTCATTCGCATCCACTCAGTCACATAAACACTGAAGGCCTGGAACAGCGATTAAACCGCCTCTTGCGGGAAGCAGGCAGTTATTTCTTTTTCTCTCAACTGTAAAAATAATTTCCACAAATAGATTATGTTAGCGTGCATATTCGCACTGGCACAGAAAACACCTCCTCCCCAATTATTACTTGACAGCTACCTAAAATTAGTGGCGTACTTTAACAGTGCGGCATTAGTTAGTGTACCTGTCTGATGTGACTGCGACGGTCCCCACTGAAATGAGCCCTGACAAATGCATCTCATTTACACGCTGCAACGCTCCGTTAGATGCATAAACTCGTGTTTACTTCTCTAATAGCTGTACTTTTATTTTTTATGTGCATTAAACTTCAGATCTGTTGACTCTAAACACAAATACAGCTAATAGGTAAAGTAAAATAAATTAAATGTTTTTAATATCTAATTTGTTTCATAAGTCTCATATGCTGGACAGCAAAGAGATTAAATGGAGAGCAAATGAAGCCTTAAAAAAAAAGAAAAAAAAAAGCATTTTTTCTGCTTAGAAAAAGACCCCACTAAATTCACATGCACCTCCTACAGAATTATTGGCAAATGAGATGCAGGAGACTTATCCATTTGTTCTTCATTTAATCCAATCACTTTCCCATTACATCTGGATAGATGGATGGATGAATGGATGGATGGATGGATGGATGGATATATGGATGATTTATGGATGGACAGGCAATAGATGGATGGATGGATGCATGGATAGATGGACTGATGATAGATGGATGGATGGATGTGCAGATGGAGGAACAGACGATGGATGGATGGATGGATGGATGGATGGATGGATGGATGGACGGACAGACAGATAGACAGATGGATGGATGGATCGATGGATCGATGATAGATAAATAGACAGATAGACCAATAGATGGATGAATGAATGGATGGAAGGGTGGATTGATGGATATATGGATGATTTATGGATGGACAGACAATAGATGGATGGATGGATGCATGGATAGATGGACTGATGATAGATGGATGGATGGATGGATGTGCAGATGGAGGAACAGACGATGGATGGATGGATGGATGGATGGATGGATGGATGGATGGACGGACAGACAGATAGACAGATGGATGGATGGATCGATGATAGATAAATAGATAGACCAATAGATGGATGAATGAATGGATGGAAGGGTGGATTGATGGATACATGGATGATTTATGGATGGACGGACAATAGATGGATGCATGGATGGATGCATGGGTAGATGGACTGATGATAGATGGATGGATGGATGGATGGGCAGATGGAGGAACAGACGATGGATGGATGGATGGATGGATGGATGGATGGACGGACGGACAGACAGACAGATAGACAGATGGATGGATCGATGGATCGATGATAGATAAATAGACAGATAGACCAATAGATGGATGAATGAATGAATGGAAGGGTGGATTGATGGATATATGGATGATTTATGGATGGACAGACAATAGATGGATGGATGGATGCATGGATAGATGGACTGATGATAGATGGATGGATGGATAGGCAGATGGAGGAACAGACGATGGATGGATGGATGGATGGATGGATGGATGGATGGATGGATGGATGGACGGACAGACAGATAGATGGATGGATGGATCGATGATAGATAAATAGACAGATAAACCAATAGATGGATGGATGAATGGATGGAAGGATGAATTGATGGATGGATGCATGGATGATGGATGGATGGATGATAGATAGATGGATAGACTGACAGACGATGGATGGATGGATGGATGGATGGATGATGGATGGACAGACAGATAGACGGATGGACAGACAGATAGACGGACGGATGGATGGATGGATGGATGGATGGATGGACGGACAGACAGATAGACGGATGGATGGAAGGACAGACTGACAGACAGGTGGATAGATAGACGGATGGATGGATTTTTTTTTTTAAATATATTTTAAAATATAAAAAAATACTTGTAATATAAGCAAAAATTATGAAGGCAAGCAAATAAGTCATGACATCATCTACCTGAGCACTCGAATGCACAAATATTTTCATTACAACGTGAGTGGAGTGGAATAAAGAACGTGATCAGCGTGATTGATATTCAAAAAGATAAACAAGCGCTGCTTTGTTTATGGTTTGTATACATGCAGTCTTTGTTTCACTTTCCCTTTTTGAATGACGAATATAGACAAATATATCTGCTTAAATAGACAGTTATCTCCTTTATACACAGGCGCAGGACGCTCGTGCTAGTTGACAGTCGGCTGAAGTTCTTTCAGTGTGTTCAAGCACATATTTTTTTCCCCGACGTGAGGCGACAACACCGTCGGCTTTCGTTGCCGCTAGTCAGGTTTGGTGTGTCCCGGCCTTGAGACCTCCACTGAGCCTCCTGAGCAACATCTGAGCAATAAATGATTCCTCTGAGACTCCACACACACTTCCTGTTGTTGGTCCAAACAAAATGCTCGTACATGCCGATCACGTAGATGGTAAATACAGTTTGTTTGGTAGTCACAGGCCTGACCCTCATGTTAAAGCGTACGCCGCTGTCTGCTGGAATCGGTATTGATGGATTAAATACTTCAGCCCGCTTTGTGCCCCTGATTCCCATTTACAAAAGGATTTGCTGCATGGACACTTTCCTCTATATCCATTCGTCTTTTTCGAGGATTCGGCACTTCCATTTCCTTAAAATTCAGTCTTCTTCTGAATGCTACGTGACTTCGCTGATGTGTGGCACGCCACACAATGCATGCTACCATCAGGGACTATAAAGAGCAGAGCACAAAGAGATTAGACTTTTGTATTTGACTTTTTTTATGCCTGTGACGTATTCCCTGCCACAGTGGAGGGGCCGTCACGCAGTGAGTGCCTCGTGGGTTTGATGATAAAACGTTTTCCGTGGCAGATTGTGTCACGCGAGGAGGAGTTCTTCAGCTCCAGGTCACTTTACACACTCACTGAGCACAGCTATAAGAAAATGTAGCATATGGTTAAATCAAATCTGTCATGTGCCTTATCATATATGTTAGAGTTAATGCTTGTTTGGACTGGATTAGATACTTTAGACCAGATTGAAGTTTACTTTCATTGATTTATTCTGTAAATGATATCTAAATCGTATCATATTTAGAAGCAGGAGTTTTCTATCATGTACTGTAAGCTTTATCTCACTCATGATAGTAACAAATATTATATTGTGCTCTCTCTGACAGCTGCTTGACACATTTCATTTATATCTCCATCTTGGCTCCTGGGAGGTCTGGAAGCTTGTCATATCTCACTTTATCGGTCTTATTTTATAGCAGTTGTAATCAGTGGCAAGAATGTAATGTTATAGGAATGATTTTAGCAGTGAAGATTGACATCGATTACATGAATATCTCTATAGTGACTGCTCCTGATAGACATGCAATGAGTTAAACTGTCTGTGCATTACTTTGTGGGATTTCGTTAATTACCACAAGGATGATAACTATAATGATAATGATAAGAGTCCACAAACACAAACACAACGATAACGGCACAGAGAAACTGTGTCATTGGAATCACTTTTACAATACATATGTATGTGTATATATATGCTTTTAAAAGCTTGCACTATCACATCTTAAATTAATTATAGTGTATCTTTTCATATGTTTTTGTGTGCACATGGCTCTTTTGTACACACAAGTATGAATGGGAAATGAGAATGGGCTGCATTCTCAGCAGTAACCTGACAAAAGGAATAAAAGCCATCTCAAACTCCGGCCCGGGGAGATGGATTAAAATTGGATTAAACCAGCACCTTGACTATGAAATCCATCACGTTCCCTCATGCAAGTAGGAGGCTTATGGAAGTTGTGCAAGCATAAAGCAGAAAGGAGTGATGAGGAGCTGACATGGACTGAAAAATGAAGAAATGCTGCGCTTTTTAACCTACTCTAGTGTGTGCAGTTCACTCCTATTGTATGTGTGTATAACCCAGGGTTTGACATGGATCAGGTCAGGAAAATTAGAAGTGGTACTCGCTGGACTTGGCCAATTGACCCTTAGCCAGGAGTTTGATTGACAGGCGATCTAACCAATCATAACGCAGAATCAGCCATTTTGTCCGACAAAGCAGTCAGGGGAGTTAGCAGATAGGGCTGGGCGATATGGCTGAAAACTGTATCACGATATCAGTGTTTCATATCGGTCGATATCGATAATTATTGATATTTTTTATGACCCATTTAAAATAAGGACCAGGAGAAAAATATATTACATTTAAACATTTTTATTTTAAACTTAACCTTCCTCTGATCATAATCCCCTCAGTTATTATGACAGAAATGTCAACAACCATGGAAAACTCAAATAACTGCCATACTGGAGAGCTGACTTTTCCTCTTTTATTTACAATTTCCTCGCTCGCTGCGGCACTCATTTTCTGCTTATCAGTCACCGGTTACTAAAGAGGAATCCAGCACAAGACAACGATATGGCGCAACCAAACTTAATACTGTTACATGATTGGCTGTTAGCGTATCACTCCCTACGTTGCTAGGTTACCAGAGTGCCTTTGTTAATGCAACCAAACTTGCTTAGCAACCTCTGTTTTCTTCCGACGAAGAATAAAAAATATCGAACATTTTATCGAACACATTTATTGATATCGATCACATGTCTATTGCGATACATATCGTTTTATCACCCAGCCCTATTAGCAGATTAACGTCTGTAGACTTGAACTTGAAAAATGGTGTGTACTGACATCTTTCCACGATTGAAACAACATTCCTTCTGATGTTCATTCATGTTTATTTGATGCTATAAATGAACTAGCAGGAAGAGATGATCGGTTCACGAGTCGTTTGAACTGTCGCGTTGTCAGTGTTCTCTTTGCTCTGTATGAGAACATGATGTGTGGCAAGAGATCGGCATGGCTTGTCGGACGTAGCAACAGTAACTAAAGAGGGCGAGTCTTTGCGAATGGTCAATTCAGTGACATAAATGAAGGAGGAGCAAAGATTAGCCTGCACGTTCACTCACTACACTCTTAAAAATAAAAGTTCTTTATTGGCATCTATGGTTCCTGTAACATCCATGGAATCTTTCCATTCCACAAAAGGTTCTTTATAGTGGAAAAAGATTCTTTAGATTTTTAAAATGTTCTTTAAACTAAGAAAAAATGGTTCTTTTAAGGACTGATCGCTGAAGGGTTCTTTGGGGGAAACGAAAATGGTTCTTCTGTGACATCACATCACTGTGAAAAGACCCTTTTGGAAGCTTTATTTTTATCAGTGTATGGTATGTATTATAATAACGTTTTTTTCTACTTAACAATAGAACACTTAGGCCATTTTCAGACCTCTAGATTGTTTGCTTTTTCCAAAATGGGGACTTAATTTGTTACAATGTTCTTCTTGGTTCGGTTCGCTTTCACAAGGCAATATTTCAAAGTGTACCAAAATGTGTTTATGAGAATTGAATTGAGAATGTCTTTTAAGTTACAATTCAATACCTGAATTTAAATTGAGGCAGCAAATAGGATGTGGAATTGCAAATCATAGTTCCCATCCATTCAGTGTTCAGAAGTGTCCTTAGTGCTTCAACCCCGATGTCTCACTATAAAGTAGTCTGAAACGGTCTGAATTTGCTTGTACTTTCACAATAACCCGTCACAGCACGGGTTGTGGACACTTGTGGCCCTTGAGAAATAACAGCGCTTTGATCAGTTCTGCTGTACTGCTCTCTGCTAACTGGTAAATCAAATTCCTCCGAAGCTGGAGTGAAAGAGTGGCAGTGCATTCTGTCCCCTCATGACAGATTTTCAGGCTTTCTGTTTGTTTCAGATGGTGTGAGGTGACACCGCTGTGCCTCTACTGCTAGTCAGTACTTTTCCAAAGAATCTCAGCAACATGTGCAGCTGTTATCTGGATGCTCGAATCTCAAGCACGTTCTGGATATGTAGAGCGACTAAGCGATAGCTGTAATTGCTCATTTTACAGTTCAGCAGTTTGTCAAAGTTTCAGAAGATGCAACAATGGGCAAATCTAAAAAAAAAAATTTGTTTTCCCTGTTATGATACATTTCTCATCAAGACAAGGCAATTAACCTCTAATTTAATCAGCTTTGACATCCAGGGGCCACATGCAAGGGTATCGAATGCTTAACTGGATATCTACATTCTCTGAAGTACATGTGAGTGATGCTTGCCATAATAGTAGGATGTTCTGAGTGGTCGCCAAGGTGTTGCTTGATGGTTGTTTAGGAGATTTGGGTCTTTGCCAGTGTGCTGCTATGCAGTTGCTTGGGTTGACGGATGGACTGACGGACAGATGGACAGACAGATAGATAGATCGACAGACAGACAGACAGACAGATAGATAGATAGATCATCTGTCTATCTATATATCCATCTGTCATTCTATCTATCTATCTGTCTGTCTATCTATCTATCTATCTATCTATTGATCTGTCTGCTTGTCTATCTATCTATCTATCTGTCTGTCTGTCTGTCTGTCTATCTGTCTGTGTGTCTATCTATCTATCTATCTATCTATCTATCTGTCTGTCATTCTATCTGTCTGTCTGTCTGATAGATAGATAGATAGATAGATAGACAGACAGACAGATAGATAGATAGACAGACAATCTATCTATCTATCTATCTGTCATTCTATCTATCTATCTATCTGTCATTCTATCTATCTATCTATCTATCTATCTGACTGACAGACAGATAGATCGATAGATAGACAGACAGACAGACCGATCGACAGACAGATAGACAGATAGACAGATAGATAGATAGATAGATAGATAGATAGATAGATAGATAGATAGGTAGATTGATTGATTGTCTATCTATCTATCTGTCTGTCTGTCTGTCTGTCTGTCTGTATATCTATATGTCATTCTATGTATCTGTCTGTCTGTCTGTGTGTCTGTCTGTCTGTTTATCTATCTATCTATCTATCTATCTATCTGTCTGTCTGTCTGTCTGTCTGTCTGTCTATATATCTATATGTCATTCTATCTATCTATCTATCTATCTATCTGTCTGTCTGTCTGTCTGTCTGATAGATATATAGATAGATAGAATGACAGACAGACAGATAGATAGATAGATAGATAGATAGATAGATAGATAGATAGATAGAATGACAGACAGACAGACAGACAGACAATTCCATAAATTCCTCTTCATGTCATCCCAATTAAATGTGAGACTAATTCAAACTCCAAATTTGAGCAATAGCAATAGTGATGCTTGCCTTAGAAACACCACTAATTATCATAGTCTCTAGGTACATCATATTCTTAAATATTTAATCCGGGCGTACACACATAAATGTGGCACTAATGATAGATGCCTGATGCAGGGTTTGTGTTTGAATGCATTGTTATGGATCCTCACCGCAGTCAGCTAGTCCTGAATCATTTATGCCCCTTCATGAACTCATAGTGAGATGTCTTTTTACAGTCCAATTCAAGCTGGCAGTGAGATGGGTGACCCCAGGCTGACCCCTGGCAGATATCTCTGCCTTCTGTACATTCCTGCAGGGCTCCAGTCGCCATCGGCTGTCACTAAGCCAAATCAGTCAGGCCTTGACAGCTGCTGTCCGATGACTTCATTATGTTCCTATCTGGCTCGTGTATGCCATGACACATCTATTGACACCCACCTCCCTTTTTCGCCCACCCACCACAATCGATAGCAGTGATAAGACAGACGGAGATGATGACAAATGGACTTTGAGAGGGAGATGATATGGATGCATCCAGATGTCCGCCCACTCCCCTGTTACCGTCAAACATGTCTGGAGATGCCACCCTGTGCTGTCGCATGGATGCACAGCATTACTTTGACAGTGACTGCAGCACCTGAATGCGGTCAGGACGGTCATGCGTGTTTCACTGTCACAGACGTGCAATTATTGCATCATGCTGTATTCATGTCAAAACCGTTTGCAAAGGGCCAGGAAAACACCCTGGGGTGCCAAACTGCAAACTTAATGCATTAAAAGTAAGTAAATGAATGTGGGTAAATATGTGTCCAGCATTCACATTAAATAAGCAATAAACTTTAGACTGAGATAGTAATAAATTGGAAAGTATTATATGATTAAGAACAAATCTTGTGAAAAAAAAAAAAATGAAAATGCTAAAGTGATTCATTGCAACTTACATTTAAAACTCATGAATTAATAGTAAATCATATATTAAAATTGCGAGTCTTTATCACACAATTCTGACTTCTTTCTCAGAATTGTGATATAAACACAATTTTGTTTTATAAAGTCAGAATTGTACGTTTTTCTCTCACAAGTGCACATTATTTATTAAGTGCACAATTCTGACTATATCATGCAATTCTGACTTTATAACTCGCAATTCTGACTTTTTAACTCACAATTCTGACTTTATATATCACAATTCTGACTATATCATGCAATTCTGACTTTATAACTCACAATTCTGACTTTTTATCTCACAATTCTGACTTTATATCTCACAATTCTGACTATATCATGCAATTCTGACTTTATATCTCGCAATTCTGACTTTATAACTCACAATTCTGACTTTATATATCACAATTCTGACTATATCATGCAATTCTGACTTTATAACTCGCAATTCTGACTTTTTAACTCACAATTCTGACTTTATATCTCACAATTCTGACTATATCATGCAATTCTGACTTTATATCTCGCAATTCTGACCTTATAACTCACAATTCTGACTTTATAACTCACAATTCTGACTTTATAACTCACAATTCTGACTTTATAACTCGCAATTCTGACTTTTTAACTCACAATTCTGACTTTATAACTCACAATTCTGACTTTATATATCACAATTCTGACTATATCATGCAATTCTGACTTTTTAACTCACAATTCTGACTTTATAACTCGCAATTCTGACTTTTTAACTCGCAATTCTGACTTTATATCACACAATTCTGACTTTATAACTCGCAATTCTGACTTTATATCACACAATTCTGACTTTATAACTCACAATTCTGACTTTATATATCACAATTCTGACTATATCACACAATTCTGACTTTATAACTCACAATTCTGACTTTATATATCACAATTCTGACTATATCATGCAATTCTGACTTTTTAACTCACAATTCTGACTTTATAACTCGCAATTCTGACTTTTTAACTCGCAATTCTGACTTTATATCACACAATTTTGACTTTATAACTCACAATTCTGACTTTATATCTCGCAATTCTGACTTTATAACTCACAATTCTGACTTTTTAACTCAATTCTGACTTTATATATCACAATTCTGACTATATCATGCAATTCTGACTTTATATCTCGCAATTCTGACCTTATAACTCACAATTCTGACTTTTTAACTCACAATTCTGACTTTATATCTCACAATTCTGACTTTATAACTCACAATTCTGACTTTATATATCACAATTTTGACTATATCACACAATTCTGACTTTTTAACTCACAATTCTGACTTTATATATCACAATTCTGACTATATCATGCAATTCTGACTTTTTAACTCGCAATTCTGACTTTTTAACTTGCAATTCTGACTTTATATCACACAATTCTGACTTTATAACTCGCAATTCTGACTTTATATCACACAATTCTGACTTTATAACTCACAATTCTGACTTTATATATCACAATTCTGACTATATCACACAATTCTGACTTTTTAACTCACAATTCTGACTTTATATCACACAATTCTGACTTTATATCTCACAATTCTGACTATATCACACAATTCTGACTTTTTAACTCATAATTCTGACTTTATATATCACAATTCTGACTATATCATGCAATTCTGACTTTTTAACTCACAATTCTGACTTTATAACTCGCAATTCTGACTTTTTATCTCGCAATTCTGACATTATATCACACAATTCTGACTTTATAACTCGCAATTCTGACTTTATAACTCGCAATTCTGACTTTATATCTCACATTCTGACTTTATATCTCGCAATTCTGACTTTATATCTCACAATTCTGACTTTATATCTCGCAATTCTTACTTTATACTCACAATTCTGACTTTATATCTCACAATTCTGACTTTATAACTCGCAATTCTGACTATAACTCGCAATTCTGACATTATATCACACAATTCTGACTTTATAACTCGCAATTCTGACTTTATAACTCGCAATTCTGACTTTATATCTCACATTCTGACTTTATATCTCGCAATTCTGACTTTATACTCACAATTCTGACTTTATATCTCACAATTCTGACTTTATATCTCACAATTCTGATTTTATAATTTGTAATAGTGAGTTTATATTGCAATTGTGAGATAAAAATTTCATTACGGAAACAGGCTTCCATAGGTAGACATAAGATCTTATTGAATTAAAAGTAAATTAAATGTTGGGTAAAAAAAAAAAAAATAGATATAACAGTTTGCGGTTAGATTTTTCTACATATACTTTATCATATACTAAACACACGTTTGTGAGGTTCTGAAAGTTTTGATTGTTTAATGGTGCTTCTCAGTAGCTTTCGGAGTAATTACATTGACAACCCGTCTAATTATCTACCTGGAACAGCTTCATCTTATTAAGAAGAGCAGGATGTCCTCTCTCTCTCCTCCCTTCTGTCTGCTCAGTACCGTAGGTGCTTGAATAAATACTGAGATTTCATCACCTCTGAAGTAGTGAAGGAAAAGCAAAGGCCTTGAGCAAATACTTTGCAGGGTCCAAAATGTTGGTGCATATTTGGTGTGAAGAAAATGTGTTTGTACAAGAGCATTATATCAGTGGCCAGTGAAGATGTCTGCCCAGAGGAAAATTGTATTGCTCTTTCATTCTCAAGAGAGTTATTGGAGTTATTGTCTCTTATAAGTATGTTTCTCCTAAAATTCATTAGGAGACATAAAAACAGATCAAAATGAGTCAATAGTTGACATACACTATGAATATAAAGCTATAAAATGAATGTGGATAGCAACTTAAATCATTTGATTTTTGTAAATATCTGTTGAGATATTTGGGTTCATGTTGAGACTTTTGAATTTGACAAGTCTGAGCAACTTGCTTATTTATATGTTGACATTTCAGTAGAGTATTACATAGTTTAGTCATTCTTTAGACGTTTGAAAATGTCCTTATATTCTGTACTCTTGCTAGGCTCAGTTTATTAGACTGCATGAAGTGCCGAACACATACGTTAACAATGGATGACGGTTAGAGAGGGAGATGTTCTTAACCCCGTACGGCTCTGGACGGAACATAACTCTGTGTGCTAGCGTGAGGCCGACATACACAATTAACAGACACGTTCCACAAAGGTTATCACTGTCAAACTACGTATTCCAATTAGCAGGCAGGGAATTCAATTCAGATCAAGATTTCTCACACTTGAGCGAAGCGGGTGGGGGACGTTTCCAAGATTAATCGTCTGCCTTGATGCTACATGATTGTGTCACTGCAAATATCACCCCAGCATGGCCAGTTGTTCTGTGTTGCTTTTGTCAATCCAGATTCAAAGGATTTTCTCTTCCTAGCTGCTAATCTGAAATTGGATCACACAAGACTTTTCTCTGCCAGATTTTTTTTCTTCTTTTTTTTCCCAGAGTTGTATTTATGGCTTTTCACAGTATTCTTATCCCTGTCAGGCCACTTTTAACCCTGGGTTAAGTATAGTTTCAAACTGGTCATCTTGAAGGCGGTCAGCACCAGGGTTATTATAATAAAACTAAAACCCTAACAAAAAAACAAACAAACAAAAAAAATGTTACTTGAAATAAAATAAACATTGATTGAAATATAATATTATATTGCAATTATTTTATTTGAGCTATTGTCAAAGCAACTTTTCTCATTTCCATTTAGCTCAAGTTGATGTATTAATATAACTAAAACTGATAATTATGACAGGAAAATTACTAAAACTTTAACTAAAATGAAAATGGAAAAAAATACAAATAAAAACTAATTCAAATTATATAAATAAATAAATAGACAAAACTACTTTAGTATCTCAGTGACAACACTGCTGTAGAGCTTTTTCAGTGGTGTGCATCTTTTGAGGAAACATTTTGTTTCACATTTGAACTTTTTAAAAACAATATTACATACTAGAATACTATGGCAGGTTGTATCACAATCAATCAAAAGCTAAATATTAGTGCGTGCCATACTTAAGCTTCCATATTCTGCATTTAGTGTTAATGTCTGAGCAATGCTCAAAAATATATTTGTGTGTGTGTGTGTGTGTGTGTGTGTGTGTGTGTGTGTGTGTGTGTGTGTGTGTGTGTGTGTGGGTGTAGGGGTAGAGGTAGTGTAGGGCGATAGAAAATACGGTTTTCACAGTATAAAAATCATTATGCCTATGGAATGTCCCCACAACTCACAAAAACAAACCTGTGTGTGTGGGTGTGTGTGTGTGGTTTATAAAAATACATTGGTACACACATTGGCAATAAAAAAAAGTGATTAAGTGAAAAATTCTTACAAATAGCCCATTTAAAGGGCTCATATAATGCCACTTTTACAAGATGTAAAATAAGTCTCTTATGTCCCCAGAGTGTGTATGTGAAGATTTAGCTCAAAATACCCTACAGATAATTTTTTATAGCATGTTAAATTTGTCACTTTTTGAGGGTGAGCAAAAACGCTGCGTTTTTGTGTGTGTCCCTTTAAATGCAAATGAGCTGCTGCTCTCGATAGGGGGCGGGGTTTCAGATGCTTGTGTTAGCAGCTCTGATTAACGTTACCTCACGTTAACGGTACCTTTCCCTACCAGACGTTTGTTGTAGTCCTTAAACAGAGAATTCTTTAAAGGTCCCGTTCTTCGTGATCCCATGTTTCAAACTTTAGTTAGTGTGTAATGTTGTTGTTAGAGTATAAATAAAATCTGTAAAATTTTAAAGCTCAAAGTTCAATGCCAAGCGAGATATTTTATTTAACAGAAGTCGCCTACATCGAACGGCCAGTTTGGACTACATCCCTCTACTTCCTTCTGTAATGACGTCACTAAAACAGTTTTTTGACTAACCTCCGCCCACAGGAATACACAAGAGTTGCGTTTGTAGAGTGTGTTTGTCGCCATGTCGTCGAAACGCTGTTATTTTCATCCCGCAGTCCAATCACCGGGTCTGATTCCGGCTCAAATTGATAGGATAAAATTAAAGACATGTTTACAATAACACTGAGCGCGTGCATCTCCACGTTATGGTAAGAGGCGTGACCTTTCCGGGCAAGATGCGCTAAACTGCTGTCGAATCACAACACAGGAACCGCTGGCACAATCAGAACTCGTTACGTATTTCTGAAGGAGGGACTTCATAGAACAAGGAAGTCATCAGCCCGTTTTTATGACAGTGGAAACAGCGGTATACAGATAAGTAAATTATGTGAAAAATACTGTGTTTTTTTACACGCGAAACATGAACACATGTTATATTGCACACTATAAACACAATCAAAGCTTCAAAAAAACACGAAAAACAGGACCTTTAAAAGAAAAAAATCTCTCTTTACATTGAACTTTGAATGTCATAATTTTACACACTACACGCAACATTACACACTAACTAAAGTTAAAAAGTGAAATCATAATCAACAACCCCTTCAAGCTAAATTTCACCCATAAATAAATTGTCATAATTTACTCACCTTTATGTCATTCCAAACCTGCATGACTTTCTTTCTTCCATGAAAAAAAAATATATATATATACACTACCGCTGAAAAGTTTGGGATCGGTAAGATTTTTAATGTTTTTAACAGAAGTTTCGTCTGCTCACCAAGGGTGCATTTATTTAATTAAAAATACAGTAAAAACAGTAATATTGTGAAATATTATTACAATTTATAATGACTGTTTTCTATTTGAAAATATTTTAAAATGTAATTTATTCTTGTGTTGGCAAAGCTGAATTTTCAGTATCGTTAATCCAGTCTTCAGTGTCACGTGATCCTTCAGAAATCATTCTAATATGCTGATTTGCTGCTCAAAGAAATACAGATTTACAAATTATTTGTGTACAATATTTTTTTTCCGGATTCTTTGATGAATAGAAAGTTCAAAAGAACAGTGTTTATCTGAAATCTAATCTTTTGTAACATTATAAATGTCTTTACTGCCACTTTTGATTGATTTAATGCATTATTGCTGAATAAAAGTATTAATTTCTTTAATTTCTTTTTAAAAAAAAATAAAAAATAAAAATTCTTACTGACCCCTAAACTTTTGAACGGTAGTGTATAATGTTACAAAAGCTTTGTATTTCAGATAAATGCTGTTCTTTTGAACTTTCTATTCATCAAATAATCTTGAAAAAAAAGTACACAACTGTTTTCAACATTGATAATAATAACAAATATTTCTTGAGGAACTAATCATCATATTAGAATGATTTCTGAAGGATCATGTGACACTGGAGACTGGAGTAATGATGCTGAAAAATCAGCTTTGCCAACACGAGAATAAATAATGAGGTTTTGTAAATAATGACCTTTAAGATAACTAGCCAAACCCTGACACCTTGGTACTTTTCTGTTAGTTTTATTCTTGATTTGTACAGAAGAAGTGGAAACAAATGCTGTTTTTGTGGATTTTTTTTGTGTGATATCTTCCGCAAATGGCTCTTGGGATGTGTTTCAGAATCACTTTTATTCTCTGTAATGATGGCATGTATGTTTGCAGCTGTTTGTTTGGCGGCGAGCTCATTCCAAGAACAACAGATTATGAATGTATTCAGGAGAAAGATCTCCCCTGCTTGTGAACTGACAGAGGTTTGACGTGTCCCATAAAAATAAACCAAGATAAAAAAACGAGACACTTAAATATTTTATCCAAACAAAGATGTTAAATAGAGTTAAGGAGGGTCCCTGCATGAATAGAGACAGCTATTTCACTCACTAAAACAGTTACTTTATTAAAATGTAATGATTAAAATATTAATTTAATTATTTTTATTAATTATTATTGTATTTCTAATTATTATAATTTTAATCATTTATTAATTAAAATTTTAAATTATGTATTTATATCTTCAGTAAAGCTGTAATTGAGCTGTATTAATTAAATGAATAAAAGTTTATAGTCCAAGAATATATTTTTTCAAGTACTGAAATGAATTTAGGGAATTTGGATCACTAAAACATGAATTACTTTATTAAAATTAAAATATTGAAATATAAATATGTAATTATCCTATTTTTATTAATTATGATTTTATTTTGTTATTCTTACATAATAATGTGCTTATATCTTCAGTAAATCATTGAGCTGTCTCAGTTAATTGAAAAAAGTTTCTAGTGCAAGAATATTTAACATGTACAAGGTACTGAAATGATCTGAAACCATTAATCTACATTTAAAAAAGAATAATACCTTTTATATCGATATGGAGATTATGTAGATTAGCTCAATTTACATAAAAAGTGTCTCAATTAGATTAAAAATATCTGAGCAGAAGGATTTTCATTGTACCATCACTTTCATTAATTTCAATCATTTTCCTCCATTGATCGTCTAATATGTGATGTAGCTAAAACAAAACCCAGACTTTTATCGGAAACCTCATGAAAGGACTAAACGAATTACTTCCAGCCCTCGAGCCAACCTGAAAAGTGTTAGATTTTAACAGACTCTCTAATCTAATCATTAGTGTAAGGACAAATTAAATTTAACCGCTAAATACTCAAAGTGGGAGGCTGGCAACGGTGTGCGCTCGAATCCAACAGTTTAATTACCGCAACGGGCTTTTTGTAGTTTTCCCATGGGAAGCGTGGGCCGAGGTGAGGCCAGGGAAGCGAGGAAATCTGCTCCTTTGGAAGATGTACTTGTGAGAAGAGGCCAAGTTCATGGTGGTCGAGCTCAAGGCTCCTCTGAGGTCAGCATTTTCCCTTTCAATTAGGCCGGCTGAGTCCGTAATGTATTCAGGGGAGGCGATCTACTCAAGGCCAGTGGGAGCTGAATGCTATAGTGTACTATGACGGGCTTCAACTTCTACTTTTCTGATTACTGTTTATAAGTTAGAACTTTTTATGCTGAAAAGTGAGTGTTGCTTGTGTTAGAAAGTGCCTCTGTTTTCATTTGAGCTACAGAGTGCTGCATGGATCATGTATTTTTGTAGGCCAAAAACCCAGAAAGGAGTTAACATTTTAGCACTTCCAGTTCCAATCGTACTAAAGTCAATGGTTTTTTGAAAGGGTTTTTGGTTAAATGTCTAAAATAAGTTCTGTGGTGAATACTAGGTCAAGAAATTTTCACTGTTTACTCTACAACATAAACACATCAGTGATTCTTATTTACTTGTCTTGGTTAAATATGACTACAGAGGTTGTCGAGACATTAAACGTCATCAGGCCGAGAAGGAAAACTCATCTACTCACTAGTTGCTTTCACAGCCTCATCCGAAATCGCATACTCTCTGAGTAGGTACTGTATTTGAATTTGAACCTACTTTGCGACCGTTAAAAAAGTATGTTCTGTATAGTATGAATATGGGATGTATGGACGAAATTTGAATGTACTACATCCATCATGTTGTTACTGTCACCAGCGTCAGTTGCGTCGCTTCACTGCCATTCATAAATCCTCTTCTGTGGCCTCATTGGATAGTAAAGTGTCTATCGAATGCGCATTGGGAGCTTACAAGGAGCTTAAAATGTCATCTTATTGTGTTTTTGGGTGCCAGTATCAACAGAGTACAGGCTGCAATTTGAAATTTTATGGCCTACATGCTGCCACTGCCAGACAAAAAACGACAACAGCTGTGATTAAACTCAATAAAATGAGCAGACTGGACAGAAATGATCATCAAAAATGATCATACGCACACTTCGTATCAGTTTTGTTGGTATGGATTATGGTTTGGTTATATGTCTAGAGATGTTTCATGCATGCCCAGCTAATGAGAAATTAGGGAACAACTTAAGTGATTTCTCACATAACTTTTTTAGCGGATAAGTTAGCTAACTTTGTTAGTCATACAAATGCAAAGTTCTGTCATGAAACTCTAGATGGCGCAGGTTAATAGGTCCTTAAAGGTGCCGTAGAACATCGTTTCAAAAGATGTAATATAAGTCTAAGGTGTCCCCTGAATGTGTCTGTGAAGTTTCAGCTCAAAATACCCCATAGATTTTTTTAAATTAATTTTTTTAACTGCCTATTTTGGGGCATAATTAACTATGCGCCGATTCAGGCTGCGGCCCCTTTAAATCTTGCGCTCCCTGCCCCCCCGAGCTCGCGACTATAAGTGCAGTTATACAGTGCATAAACAAAGTTCACACAGCTAATATAACCCTCAAATGGATCTTTACAAAATGTTGGTCATGAATACTGCATGCATGGATCGGATCAGATGAGTATAGTATTTATTTGGATGTTTACATTTGATTCTGAATGAGTTTGATAGTGCTCCATGGCTAACGGCTAATGCTACACTGTTGGATGGATTTATAAAGAATGAAGTTGTGTTTATGAATTATACAGACTGCAAGTGTTTAATAATGAAAATAATGACGGCTCTTGTCTCCGTGAATACAGTAATAAACGATGGTAACTTTAACCACATTTAACAGTACATTAGCAACAAGCTAACGAAACATTTAGAAAGACAATTTACAAATATCACTAAAAATATCATGTTATCATGGATCATGTCAGTTATTATTGCTCCTTCTGACATTTTTCGCTGTTGTTCTCGCTTGCTTACCTAGTCTGATGATTCAGCTGTGCACAGATCCAGACGTTAATACTGGCTGCCCTTGTCTAATGCCTTGAACATGGGCTGGCATATGCAAATATTGGGGGGCGTACATATTAATGATCCCGACTGTTACGTAACAGTCTGTGTTACGTTGAGATTCGCCTGTTTTCCGGAGGTCTTTTAAACAAATGAGATTTACATAAGAAGGAGGAAACAATGGAGTTTGAAACTCAATGTATGTCTTTTCCATGTACTGAACTCTTGTTATTCAACTATGCCAAGGAAAATTCAATTTTTAATTCTAGGGCACCTTTAAAAGCAGAACTAAGTAACTTTTTTACCTTCATAAATAGTCCTTACGATGGTTAATTGACTTGTAGTGGTGTGTTTGAGGCGTGCACTAACCCCCTCTGGCACGTCTACGCCAGAAAACAGCACTTGCATGTTGAGCTGCGCCGACCCGACACAATCGCCTCATGTTCACGTTCACGCGAGAGTGACAAAATGCTTTACGGTAATTCAAAAACAATGTGTATATTATGCCTTTATAAGACAATTTCGAAAATTACCCACCTCCATTGAGATTTCTTGTACTGTATTTGCAAAACTACTGTGCTGATGAGCGTTGTAGTCGTTGTAGTCCAGAGCTGCGCTTGGAGTATTTACTACAGTGTGATTCACTGAAGGAACCTCTAGGGGGAGCTTCGCAAATCTTACTGAGTTCCGCTTTAACTCAACCTGCTCGTAATCACATCATTATCTGTTAGACACAGCTGATTGGTTCCTGCTGAATCAGGGCCCGTCCACACCGAGACGTGTTTAGGTGCATACGCAAAAATTTTGTATCGCATAGGCGTTTCATCCAGACGGATCCGTCGTTTTCAGAGCCTGAAACTGCTAATTTTTTAAACCGGGTCCCAGAGTGGATAAATCTAAAACCGACGCCCTTGTGTTTTCGTGTGTACAGCTATTCCATATATTTTGTGAAACGATGATGTCATCATCCCACGTGTCGACCCTAGTCAGACATGCTACGTCACGTAACAGCAACAACAACAACAACAACAATAATGGACTACAAACTTGTGTTCGTGCTGCAGAACTTACCGGGCCTATTAGTTTTATTAAAATAAAGCTTTATTTCTAAGCTTTACTAAAGTTTGTATACAGCGCGCAAGGTTTATGCGCATGCTCCAAGTCTTATTCTTTGTTTTTAGTGTATCTCTGTAGCAGAATTACAGTGCCACATACTGATCTGGCATGTATACTACATCATTTTGAGTTGGTTTCAGTGGTTTTGTGTGTACGCAGATATTTCTCCTCGAGGGGAAAAAAAAGATTGGAAAGGGAAACCCTCCACCTTCCCCAGCTCCACCTGTATAGATCTGCTAAAAACACATTTTTTTAGTCACAAAGCTTATTTTCTGCACTAACCCATAAGCCAATGGAAAACCTTTTTATCAAGGGTGCTAACTTATGGGTTTGGCCTACAAAAATACCACATCACTGTAGCGCTCTATTACCAGCAGTGATGCTAGTAGTTACAACCTATAAAATGTGCTGTTGCTTTGTGATGCCTTCACCACTTGTTGTATCTGTTCTCTCAAAGACATTCCAGCCTTGTTTTTATGTCTGGCCGCTGTTTATCTCGCCGTATATCATGTAAGAGTGCATAATAATATCCATAGAGGAGAAAATAGATGTGAGATTAGCCTTGAAGAGTAGCGGGCTAATAACAAAACATCCCGAGGCTCTCCACAGGCCGCAAACCATCATTTTTTCATAAAAACATAATGATAAGTGATGCTATTTTGCTGCTACTACTACTGTAAGGCCGCAAAGTGTACAAACTATTGTAGATAGCTAATGTGCGTTTTTATATAACATTGACAGTAACAAACCTCAGTGCTCAAGGGAGTGATGAAATTACAGTAGCTTAAAATGTGTGCATTTATTCATTTGGCAGATGCTTTTATCCAAAGCAACTTGCATTGGAGTTTTATCTGTTGAACTAATCGGAAAACCGACCATAGAAGACATCAGTTTACACCAATACCAACTATGTTGTTGTGTACATTATAATACAATGACATTCATTATTTATAGTTTTCCCACTCCAGATCCCTCTCGAGCGTCATCATCTGTCCACTCCGTTTATCCAGCAGCTCCGCTTTTAATTACCAGTGAATATCCAGCGCTCGCTCACGGCGTGTGCCTTCAGTAAAGCCTAGTGGGAGATGTGAGCTAGTGAGATGAAAGACCTGCTGTGTGGCGGCACGTAGAGGCTCCTCCTCGTGGGAGGAGTAAACCCAGTAGGACTTGAGGTCTTTCATAGTGCAGCTAGCCTTCAACTCACCTGCTTTACTATTACATGAGAAGGATGAAAGACAACAGCTAATTGCTCACAGACAGTGCCATCAGAAAAGGCCTTTACGGAGGACAGCTGTCCATACGCTCTTCTCAAGCAGGTTTTTCTGCAGTAAAGAGAGAAGAGGCTCTTTAGTGAAGACTGAGCGCTGTTGTTCTTGACCATCTACCTGAAAGTCACTCAGAGTTCATGGTGATGAAAGTTGTATAGCATATTTCATCAATGTTTCTAGAAGTCTTGAAGAACCCAAGATTTCAAATATTTATTATCAATGTTGAGGAGGCTATTTTATGAGTGGCAAGTTCCTGCATTAATTACGAGCAAGGACACAATAGATATGTTGCATCAACTTCCTAAACCCCTTCCCCTCCAAAAAATAAAATAAATAAAAAAATAAAAAATTAAATGCTGCTGTTTTTGACTCTCTATAATTTGTATTGTACTATATATGTATATATGTATATATACATGTATATATACACTATGTATATATACACTATGTATATATATATATATATATATATATATATATATTTAATTTCAAGCAGAGAAAACCGCAATAGATATTTTCCTTCTTCTTCATAATATTTTATTTTTCAAGCAGGAATTTTATTCAAGAGTATTTATTTTTATTTAAAGCAGGGACACAAACACCGTAGATATTTTGCATCTTTTTCAAAATATTTTGTTAAATACTGCTGTTGTTGCCTCTGTATATTCTGTATAGTTTTATTTATTTATTTATTTATTTCAAGCAGAGACATAACCACTATAGATATTTGCATCTTTTGCATAATATATTTTTTTCAAAATATTTAGTAAAAGGCTTTTGACTCCTTATTCTGTATTGTACTATTATTAATTTATTCATGTATTTATTTATTTATTTAGAGCAGGGACATAACCCCCATAGATATTTTGCATATATAGATTTATTTATTTATATTTATATTTATTTATATTTATTATTTATTTTGCATATTTTTATCCAAAATATTTAGTTAAATGCTGCTGTTTTTGACTCTGTATATACTGTATACTATATTCTTTTTTTCTTGTATTTTGTGTAAATTTAATTGCAAATTTAAAGTTGTCACTCTAATTAAGATTTATTTTTTCAAAAAACATCATTTTATGCAATTTTATGCAAGAGTATTTATTTTTATTTAAAGCAGGGACATAAACACCGTAGATATTTTGCATCTTTTTCATAATATTTTATTTTTCAAAATATTTTGTTAAATACTGCTGTTTTTGCCTCTGTATATTCTGTATAGTTTTATTTATTTATTTATTTATTTATTTATTTATTTATTTCAAGCAGAGACATAACCACTATAGATATTTGCATCTTTTGCGTAATATATTTTTTTCAAAATATTTAGTGAAAGGCTTTTGACTCCTTATTCTGTGTTGTACTAGTATTAATTTATTCATTTATTTATTTATTTAAAGCAGGGACATAACCCCCATAGATATTTTTATATTTATATTTATTTATATTTATTATGCATATTTTTATCCAAAATATTTAGTTAAATGCTGCTGTTTTTGACTCTGTATATACTGTATACTATATTCTTTTTTTCTTGTATTTTGTTTAAATTTAATTACAAATTTAAAGTTGTCACTCTAATTAAGATTTATTTTTTCAAAAATGCTTTTGAACCAGAACAATGCGGCTCTAATTAATCATCTTTTGCTCTCTTAAATAGCTTCAGTATAGTTAGTTATTTTTAACATGGAAGTTTCCTTGTGAATGTGCCAGACTTCAGTTTCATTAGTCCCTGTAGATAAAAAACTAGAAGTATAACAAAAAAAATTTTTGCACTAAAAAGCAGTGTTTATGATTACAGTTTGCAATATCAAGCAGCATAACAGACTGTTTTTGTACAGGTAAAATAACTGGAACTGGACACTGGAAGCCTTGCACAGTCATGTTAAAGATCGTCCACTCTCACGTTAAAAATGGAGTGGATAAATATCACATGTTTGATTACTGTTTCAGTTCATTCTGCTGTAAATGTGCACAAAATACAACGTGACATTGAAAGCAGCAATGTTTTGTTTTGCTAAAGTTAGTTCATTACATGAAAAGCTATTTTGAAAACATCTCAACTTCTGTCACGCTACTGAAAACTGTAGTTAAATTAGTTGGAACTTCTTTATTTTGCAGTAGTTTTTACCTGTTTGTTGGGTTTGGTGTTCTGTGACCGGGACAGTAAATGAAATTCTCATTGGACGGTTTCATTCTCATTGATCAGCATTTCCAATTTTTGCTTCAGGCTCATGATATGAATCTTTAAGTTCATTTGCAACTCATCATAAAATATTTATTCATGCCTGATTATTTGCATTGCATAAGAAACTGCTTAAACTGCACAAAAACCACCCATGAATAACGAGGAATACTGAACGTTATTAAGGAAATGCAGGCCACATTCATCATGATATTAATCTTATGCACTGCAATGCATATGTAAACGTTTTAAAGAAGCTCTCATGCACATTGCTGTTGAAATAATAATGGACTGATTTATAAGAATCTTCACACTGTAAATATGTAAATACACAAATAAGATCTCTATCGCATTAAAGATGTGTTTGTAAGAGCACATTTTGAGTGTGCAATCTCCTATCCTTAAAGGTGCTCTTTTTGTTCACTTTTTATTTTATTATTTTATTATATTTTATTTTGTTTTTTTTTTATTTATTATTTATTATGTATTTATTTTATTTGATCTCAACATGGTGACTCCATTTAAAATAAAATAAGAAATTTTAATAGTATTAATTATTTTTATATGTAAAACTTTTTTTAATTTGCGAAAAAGGCTTTCAAATGTAACCATTTTCAATAATAACCCTGATTCTCTTTCTGTCTTTTCCAGTGGGATGCAATCAATGAAATGGACGAGTACTTCAGCCCCATCCACACATACCAGGTGTGCAACGTTATGAGCCCGAGCCAGAACAACTGGCTCCGGACCAACTGGATCCAGCGAGACGGCGCCCGGCGGATCTACATCGAGATGAAATTCACGCTCCGAGACTGCAACAGCATGCCAGGCGTTCTCGGTACCTGCAAGGAGACCTTTAACCTCTACTACTACGAGACCGACCGTGATGTTGGCACGAGCATCTGGGAGAGTCAGTTTTCCAAAATCGACACCATCGCTGCCGACGAGAGTTTCACTAACGTGGACCTGGGGGTGAGGAGACTGAAGCTCAACACTGAAATCCGTGGCGTCGGGCCGCTCAGCAAACGCGGCTTCTACTTGGCCTTCCAGGATATAGGAGCCTGCATCGCTATCGTGTCCGTCCGAGTCTACTACAAACGCTGCACGGGAATGGCCCGCAACCTGGCCGTCTTCACGGACGTGGTCACGGGGGCTGACTCGTCCTCGCTCGTGGAGGTCAGAGGTCAGTGTGTGGACCACGCAGAGGAGAGAGACACGCCCAAGATGTACTGCAGCGCTGAGGGCGAGTGGCTCGTTCCTATTGGAAGATGTGTGTGCAGCGCTGGATTTGAGGAGCACAGAGACAACTGCATTGGTGAGTGACAATATTATGGATGAATTAGTTGCTTTTTCACCATCTTCAAGCACGTTTATATATATATATATATATATATATATATCAGACAACTGGATTTGTACAATTCCAAGCCCATGTTCCAGTCTATCCCTGCATCCGAATATGCCTACTTTCATACTATATAGTGAAAATATGTGAGGCAAGTTGTAGGGCTATGCAATTAATCGTAATTGTTTTTCAATTTCGATTTTGGCTTCCAATGATTATGAAAACAAGATAATCAAGGTAAAATGATTATTGTGCTGCTGCCACATTCAGCGGTGTGCTTTTGTTCCTTAACATCCAAATCAGCTGAATAGGTAAGTGTTGTAAAATGGAGTTTACTGTTGCTAAACAGAAGGACGTGATATTAAACAGTGTAATTAAAAGCAAATTAAGCCGTGAAAGAAACACTGTTCCCCAGGTGGCTTTCTGTGTGCACGTACCGATATGGAGCAGAATGCGAATAAACATAGTATACTATGGGCTTCGGATTCACTCATAAACGGTCAAAAAGCCTACACAGAAAAGTGTCAGAATGCCGTTTTAGTAGGTATCCTCGTAAACAGTCGGTTATGTCTTAAGTGAATGTAAACAGCTGCGAAAGAAAACACGTGTATCAGTATATTGGATCCATGCATTCAGTCTTAAAGTGACAGCAGCCTAATATTCCTGCTGCCGTCTGTGTCATTAATGTTAATCAAAAGACAAGGATAAAATCACTCACTGCTCTTGAATAAATCTGTTGTATTTATTTGTCCATTGTGTTTGTAATTAGTTTTTAGTTCTTATTATATTGCTGACTGTTTACTTGTTTTCTGTAACTGTTTTGAGGACCTTTTACTTAGCTACATTAACCTAGTATTAGTTTTTGCTGAAGTAGCCTATCGATAATTGTGACATTGTATTGATTTTTAAAATTACTCATATCATGAAATAAGACTTTGATCATATCGCTCAATGTATAATAAGTAATGCTGACCAAAATAGTCGTAATTATTATTTTTGTCATAATCGAGCAGCCCTACCAAGCAGTATGTCCAAATTCATAGTACTCATAAAACAGTAAGCGAAAAGTACCCAGATGACCTACTATTTCTGTCAGGATTATGAAGTGCTTAAATACTGGACACAGGAGTGGATTTTTGCCTGTTTTGTCATCTGCTAGGCCAGAATAATAATGATAATAATCATAATTCATCAGCAGTACTGAACACAGAATGAATTTAGAGATGCAACTTCATGGGGAATGTTTCAGCATGCTAACAGTAACTCTAGCTCGCTAATAAATATGATATAATAATGCTTGATATAATAATTAGTGACGGTTCACGATAGCTGAATAGTTGACTGGTCATTTTTTTCTCTTTTTTTGGTTGTTTGAAAGTAATGCTAGTTGACTAGTTACCCAACAACTTAGTTAATTGAGGTCATTCAGTGATTTTATAATGTTTTTTCATTCTTAATACAGAATGTTTAATATTTTTAATATTAATAATATTTAATATATTTTTTTAGCTGTAAATATTTTAATTGTGGTGCTGTGGGGAGAATGGTTTTAATTTTTTAATAATTTTAATATTAATAATATTTGTTATATTAAAGAATCCAATATTTCATTTTTTTTTAGCTTCGATACTGTACATTTTAGAGACAACTTCTTGAAGACCATTTTAGCATGCTGCTAACACTACTTTTGTAACAAATATTTCAAAATAAATTTGATTATTAAATGCATTTCAAGACAATTACTGTCAAATATATATTTATGCATAATATGTCAGACTATATTTTTATTATCTGATATTTTTTAATTGTTGGTCTATGTGTACTTTTTTGAGCCATGTGCATTTAATTTTATTTTTAGACATTTCATCAAGTTCAAAATGACGTTTTAGAACCTTTTTAAATGGAAATTATGATATCCGTGTCATTTAAATAGTCTTTATTGGCATTATTATTGTAGGTCCCTGTGTTAAACCAGGGGACTTTGTTATATTTCTTTCTTTCTCTAGTTTTTCATTCTATTCACCCACTCATTTCTGCAGTTCTCACCACACTGGAATGAGCAGCCGCTGTTTATTTCACTAGATACATGACCATATGCTGTGGAATTGTTATTAATTCAATTTCCTTCATGTTCCCAGTATCACAGCATTCTGTTTTGAACGTATTACTCAAACCATCACAAACTCATACTTTGTCAGGTAATTTTCTGCTCGATCTGTGGCTAATAGCACTCATGGCAATCCATTTCCTTTTCCTCTGCCTCCTTTCTAAAGTGCTGCCGCTGTCTGCACGAGTCAGTAAAGGTTAAGTGTCTGAGCCGCAGAGTCAGGCTTTTGGTGTCTAAACTGGGTCGCTGTGCTAATTCTCTCGGTGAACGCTCCTCCTCTAGTCACGCACATCTCAGGGACAAACCCGGCACGGCAAACTGGGCTGCTCTTGGACACTGCGAAACAAAAAAAAAAATCCCAGCTTACCACTCTCAAAGCCGCAGGCGCAGACCACCGTGGAAGGATTGCATGTCGTCGCAATAGAAAATGTCAAAAGGCTTCCCATTTTCTTTGACCGAGAGCTGAGCGATGGGCTCCCACTAACGTTTTAAGTGCCGATCAAAACAGAGCGCTAGCTTCACGTCTCTCTCCTGTCAGCTCTGTTTTAGGTTTTCCAGTGGCAGCCGTTGCTCCCGGGCCTTCCGGTCCAGCGTGAAAATGTAGGGAAAATATCCATTTCGGAAGAGATGAGATAGTTCATGCTCATTGGGGTAGCAGGGAGCCTTGTCAAATCCACTCCATTTGGCAACTTGATTTAACCTACTTAGATTCAGGGGAGAGTGTCTTCCCCACATGTTCAGCCGCCGCTGTTGGCTAACTTATTCATGAGCGCTTGTAAACAGGTTTCCATGCAAAACAATTGTGTTTGGAAGCCATGAGGATGTTGTGCCGGGGTTAACCATCAGAAAATACAGTGAGCTCCAAAGGTCTGAGGCCATATTGACAATTTGGGATTTAAAAATGTGGAAAGAAACACAGTTTTAGGATTTTGTATAAAAAATGTATAACCATGAAATGGTATGATGTAAAAATAAAAAATAAATATTTCAGATTTTGCAGTATTTTTTTACTCTAATCCAAAGAGTAAAATGGTCATGTGAACACTATAAACTCTAAAAACTAATTCAGGGGACCTTTAGTCATTACTTAAATATATATATATATATTGTTGTGAAATAAAAAATCAATGAAATCTGAAATGCTGTTGGACTTTTTACTTGTAATTGTTATTTTATTGAGCTTGGATGACACACAAATTATGCCTATTGATTCCATATACTATCATGACTTGTCATAGTTTAACATTTTCAGTTAATCAAAAATGTATTTAATTTTAAGTTCTGTTAATATAAAATACAATCTGATGACGTGTAAACGTGTTTCATTGTTTTGAGTTGTATGAACACTTCTTTTAATTTAGACAAACTTAAGTTAAGTGAAACTGGGCTGGGATTTATATTTCCCATCATGCTTTGCCCATGGCACTTGAAAGGGAGAGTAAATGCCAAAATTAAGTGTTATATAATGTTTTTTGCACTAGATTAATGGTAAGGGAGATTTAGCAGTAATTAGTGTTTTGTTATGCTAATTTAGAAGAGTTTCTGTTAATGTGGGTTTTTGGAGATTTACCATCATGGTGACAAGCGGTGCTTGGTAAGTTCATGTTACTTAGAAATGCGTTTAATTGTGTCTAAAAAGTATCTTCACCTTACTTAAAACATTATGTTGGATCAACTTAAATAGTTGCATTCATGTTGACAATTATTAAGTTCATGTTACTTAGAAATGTGTTTTTATTGTGGCAAAAAAACGTCTTCACCTTACTTAAAACATTATGTTGGATCAACTCAAAATATTGCTTTGAATTAATGTAATTCTCCCAATTGGCTTAAGTTAAAAATTCTAGTGGAAAACGTTAACTTTTTTTTTGTTGTTGTTGTTGAACCAATGTTTTATTTTTTAGAGTGTACAGATGGTCAGATTTTCTTGCTTCGAGCTGAAACTTTTTTTTTACTCAAAATGTTGCACTGATGATATCATTTGTAATAATATAATATTTGTTAGAAAATTGTAAAATTTTATATTTTGCACTAGTGGACCCTCACTATATGTGCACTACTGTAAAAAAGAACTGGTAGTTTAACTTAAAAAAGTAAGTTACCTGGTTTCCTTAAAATTTTGAGTTTATTGAAATTAAAAATGTGAGTAAATACAATGAAGGGGATTGGTTTAATCAACAGAAACTCAAAATATTATGTTATCTGAACCACATTAATTATCTAATTTGATTTGACAAAAGAAAAAATGTTTATTTAAAATATATATTTTTTACAGTGTACCGTTAAAATGTCTTCTGCTCACCAAGGCTGTATTTATTTGATCAAAAATACAGTAAAAACAGTATTGTGAAATATTATTACCCTTTAAAAAACTGTTTACTATTTGAATATATATTAAAATGTAATTTATATCAGTGATCAAAGCTGAATTTTCAGCATCGTTACTCCAGTTTTCAGTGTCACATGATCCTTCAGAAATCATTCTAATATGCTGATTTGCTGCTCAAGAAACATTTTCTATTAATGAACATTGAAAACAGTTTTTTTTTGGTCGATTAGTTTTTTTGGAAATAGTGATACATTTTTCAGGATACTCTGATAAATAGAAACTTTTATTAGGCAAGGATGCATTAAATTGATCAAAAGTGACAGCAAAGACATTTATAATGTCTTTCTGTTTCAAATAAATGCTGTTCTCAATTTAATGCATCCTTGCCTAATAAAAGTATCTTTTTTTCGTAGTGTATATATACATTATATAATTATTTTATTTTATTTTTTTCATTTCCTGAAAGAATAATCATTGTTTGCAAAAGAATCGTATTAAAATTTTATGTAAGTTACTCTCTCTTGCCACTTGCCTAAAACAAGCATTGTAATATATTGTGGTTCTGTTAGTTACCCAGCATGCACTGCAGCTGGGGTCAAATCAGAGTGAGCTTAATTTGATTACTCACTATCACTGTAAAAGTGTATGGAACTGGTTAAAGGGATAGTTCACCCAAAATGAAAATTATCCCATGATTTACTCACCCTCAAGCCATCCAAGGTGTATATGACTATCTTCTTTCAGGCGAACACATTGGAGATGTATTTAAAAATATCCTTCCTTTTCCAAGCTTTATAATGGTAGTGAACGAGGGGCCTGTTTTGAAACCCCCCAAAAATGCATCCACCTAGGATGGTTTGAGGGTGGGTTAATTTTCATTTTTGGGTGAACTATCCCTTTAAGGTGGCTATTCATCATTGTTTGAAGGTATACATTTCACTCTAATGTCATGTTTTGTGTCACCGTTATTGGGCTTTATAGTCCCACAAGTGAAGTACCAGCTTGGCAGCCAAGTTTGTTATTGCTATACCTAGCTGTATGATATTGCTACTGTTTACACTCACTATGTGGCCTTGTAGTCACTGTAGTGTGACATTATTTAAATAATTTTGAATAAAACAAGTGGTTTTGGATGAAGCAATATGAAAACTCATTTAACAGATGCTAAATAAGAATTAATTGCAAGTAATTGCATTCACTTTATGCTTGTTGGCATCTCATAGCAATGCACTCAGACACCTCAGAACACCATAGCAACTGTATAGCAACACCCTGACAACCACTCACATCGTCATCTGTGACGACGACCACTTATCTAAGCAGCAATCCAGTTTAATGACAGCTGAGCGTCTTTTGATATACACTGCCTTGTTATTAACAATACGATGAAAAAATTGCAAGGGCACAAAGCGAAGCTTAACAAGAATGCCGTACATTGTCCAAGACGAAATAACGTTTCTTTATTCTGAAGGGCTCAGAGTTCAGAGTTGTTTATTGAAGCCTTTTGTTCATCAGTGAGCTTTGTGAAAAGCTTACAAATCTGACTTTGTAACATTTTCTGACATTAGATGATTTCAAAGCCAGTCAAAAGCTACTGTACATTGTTGAAGAGGCCAGCTTTTCACAATCCCAGCCATCAATTTCCACTTTTCATGCTCTCACAGATTATAATTATAAACTCCTTCATACAATCTAGCATGTGCTTGTGATTGTTAGACATCTCGCTGGCTTTCACGATGCGACACATCCGCAGCCCGCTGGCGACCCATAAGGGAATTTCAGAATGCTTTCGTCTGTCACTCTTAGATAATGATATTTATTTTCTGACGGCGTACGATCGAACGAATAGGAAAGAAAGAGAGCTGTAGAGGTTTAATATATATTACATTAGATCATATGCCTTAAAGCAGCCAATCAAGTTTTTAATTCGCTAAGCAGACAGATTTAATCTTGTCACATAGACACTTCAGTCCTCCAGCTGTCCGTTTGTTGCTCACAGGCTTTAAGGCACCAGACCCAGGTAAAAATATGATGCTATTGGAGAGATGTGATGAATTGGGTTTGCACACAAGTTAAGAATGTCATTTATTTGCACGACTGTGTTGTTCACTATGCACTATTATGCACAATGCAGTTCCTCATCTCGCAGATCGTTTAATAGCACACGGTTAAAATGGATTGTGGGTGGTTGGTGAATAAGAAGCTAAAATTTTTGATTTTGTTAATATTTTTTTCTTAAGAAAGACAAACATAAATAGTGATGAAAGCCAATATATTAATTGCCATGGATGAATATTTACTCTAAATAAATAAATACTGGGTAATCCACTGTAGATGGGATTTTATTAAAAGATTTGGAGCCCAAATCTAAGTGAAAATTGTCCTGAAAAGAAAAAAAAAGAAAGAAAAATGGATCTTCTCTATAAAATAGTGGATAACTTGGTAAAAATATTCATCTGTGGCATGTAATATTATGTCTTTCTGTTTAATTTATGTATTTTTTACCAGAAAAAAAAAAATCAAAATTAAAATTTTAAACTGGGACCTGTGGTTAAGTTAACAGAATGATCCAGCAGGTATTGGGCCTAAAATATTGCATTGCATACTATGTGGCACAACTGTTTAGATATGCAAATCTATAAGATTTGAAAAAAGTCAAGATATCTTAGAAAAGTAGCACACCTCTCATCATTCGTGTCTGTGAATTTTCTGAAGTTATTGAATGATATTAATGCTGGGTTATGTTTTTTAAAAGTCTGTTTATATATCTAAGGAGTTCAGGAGGACACCATCTGTGCTTATGCAGTATTATTATCAGCCGCATGTCTTAGCGGGGAGATTTGTGGTCACATCACTGAAATAAGAAAGTGCACTCATGTCAGCATTTATATTTCTATATGTTTTATTATGCTGAAAATGAACGTGAAATAACAGAACCTGAGAAAACCAGGATACTGCACAAGGATCCCAAAGTGTGCCTTCCCAACTCACAGCATTTCAACACGTTCTTGAAGGAATAATTGGGTTTAATACAAAACTTGACCTCTATCATTTGTCAATTACCACATAAAGTAAGAATATAGAAAATAAATTAGATTTTTTATTTTTAGGTAGAAAAAACAATGTTTACATTATGGCACTTACAATGGGAATAAACTGTATATTCACAGCTTTACGTTAAAAGTACAAATGTAAAGATTGTAAACTACCATTCAAAAGTTATTTTTAAAATAAATTAATACTATTATTCAGTAAGGATGCATTAAATTGATCAGAAGTGACATTTACAGTGAGATTTCTGTTTCAAATTAATGCTGTTATTTTGATCTTTCTACACTTTAAAAAAAATCTGGGTTGTTTCAACCCATGTTTGGGTCAAATATGGACAAACCCAACCATTGGGTTTCAAAAAATTTTGGGTTTGTCCATATTTGACCCAAACATGGGTTGAAACAACCCAGAATTTTTAGAGTGTATTCATCAAACAATTCTGAAAATGTTTCCAGTTTCCAAAAAAGTTTATACTATTTTTGATCAAATAAATGCAGCCTTGGTAAGACTAAAAAACTTTCCTTCAAACATTAAAATATACCCCAAACATTTGAGCAGTTGTGTATATTAATTGTTGCCTTATCGAACTGTACAGCTCGAAATCTTAAAAGTTTAGGGTACTGTTGTATTATATGGATGAACATCTAGTTATATAATAACTACTAGAGAGTTTCTTTTTAGTATTCTTGCGTCATGCAAATGTGACCTGGTCCTGACAGCTGAAATTAAAATTAACATTGAGTATTTTTTATAGATTGCATTACACTGCACCTTTGAAAGTGCATTGCATTTTTTTTTTGCTTAGTTTTTTCTTTGCTGGCAGAGGATGTCTGATGGAACTTGTACTGAAGCCGGAATGTTCACATACCTTCCTAGTCTCCCAACGAGTGCTGAATGTCTGCCGAATTATAGTTAAAATCCAACGTGCAAGTAATAATTTACAGTTTTATTTGAGCCACATTGTATGTCAAATAAAGCAAAACAATTGCAGCCAACAGCACATTGGTAGCCCTGATAACAAAACCAGATACTGCGCCTGTAAATGGAAAGAATGAGGATTTGCGAGAGGGGGCGGAGTGGTAGGGTGGGCGACTAATTAGCCCTTTTTGTGTCTTAGCTGGGCGTGCATTGTGTACAGCATGAGGGTTTTCTGGCCAACATATTACACAGGGATTAAATGAGGAAACAGGGGGCTCCAGTGGACAATATTAAAGCCCCGCACGTAACTATGCCATTGTGGCGATGTTGTTTAATCTGTCAGACCACCACGCAGGCAGGCTGACGGAGGAATAGTGTTGGGGAAAGGGGCTTTTTCCCAATAAAGGAATGAATTTTATCTCTGCTAGACGGAGCTGGACCGTGTCACTCAAAATCACTATTGGCACTTGCATCAGAAATAGTGAAAAACATCCTGTGCAATTACAAGCGGACAAACAAAAGCTACGTTCATTTATTCCATGCAACTGGCATCCATATTTTGTATTATAATAATGTGGGTCTATAGATTCGAATGCATGTGTTTGCCCATTTAATGACACCGGAGGGACGTTGAATGACAGTGTGGTGTTGATAATGAGGGGAAATTATTAAACGCATTATATAATCAGATTTTTAGATTGTGATTTTCTTTCTTGCATGTTCTTTCTCGCAGTTAATTTCACTTGGACGATGCGAAAATCCACGGCTGCCCTCCTGGTTTGCAACTGAAAACCGAACGTCTTATCAGCCTATTTGCATTGCCATTGTTCTCGTGCAACAAACGGGCTGTGTGATAAAATTCCACAAAGCCGCTGCATCGCAGCAACTTCATAAGATAGATCAAGCCTGTGTAAAGACTAAAGAACAAAAAAAAAGCTCGCTCGACTTTTCTCTGGTAATTGGCACGCACAAAACATTTTTTCATTTAGATGGCTCCTTTTTGTCAGCGGCACTGTAAATGCCTCACTCCGCACTCTTCAATTAGACACGCTTAGATAGGTGACAGCAATTCAATCAAACAATTAGCAGCCATTTAATGCTCATTAACAGAGAAGCGTTTGTCTCATTTGATGTGGCTGCACACTATTTCCAAAGAAAAACACTGTTGGATTGTTGGCTTATGCAGATTATTACACAATACCAACATGAACACCTGTTGAACAATGAACTTTTAATCTGTTTTCCCCACCAGAAACTTAATGTGAAAACATTAGTCTTCCTACATGCAAGTCAGTGTTTTACATCTGTTGTGTACTTAACTATTGTAGGAAGGAGGATCTTATTATAACGTTTCCATCCACAGTGCTGCCATTTTGTTTTCGGATGGGACAACAGTTCACCAGTTCTAACGCCATGGCAAAAGTTTGAGTAAAGCATGCTAACTGTTCTGTCATTGGCTGCACAGACGAGCACACTACTTAGAGTCTCGTTAGTTTGGATAGCCTGAAAGTTGACCCTGGCGAGCTCGATTGCTAAAAAAGGAACGTTTCTATCCGAGCGATATTTTGGAAAACAATATTTGACCTTTCATAGCATTCATAAACATTAGCCTGGTGTGTATGGCTCTGTTTGGCAAACAGGTACGCTATGTATATTGGGCATCCATACAGGTTTTGCACAAAAGATTAACATGACGGCACATGCTAGTCGATGAGTTGAATCAACTCCACAGCAACTACATGCATTTATTCACTAACCATTCAGAAACGTCCAGTTTCATTCTAAAAGTTGTAACTTCTTCCTGAGTCTCTCCATCAGTGTCGACTCCGGTTTGAACAATGTAAGGCTGAACAATGTAAAGTTCCGCCCTTTTCTGGAAAGGGGGCTGGAAGCAGCAGCTCATTTGCATTTAAAGGGACATATTCAAAAACTGTGTGTTTTTGCTCACACCCTAATTTTGGCAAATTTGACAAGCTATAATAAATGATCTGTGGGGTATTTTGAGCTGAAACATCTATCTATCTATCTATCTATCTATAGTATCTATCTATACTACCTTGATAAATAAATATTTCACAATTTCAATAATATATCATTATTTATTTACTTTGCTTTTGCTTTACTTTCTTTTTAGTGTTTATTTATGATGTCTCATATCTATCAGGTTTCCTCAAGTCCGTTTCCAATTTTTACAGATATTGTATAATATAGACTGGGGTTGAAAAATGACCACATTGAAAATCTGGAATTTTTGTTTTTTAATTTAAATCTAAAAAAAAAAGAAAGTTTAAGCATTGTTATAAATTAAAAAGATACGAGAGAAAATATAATATGTAAATATAATTATAATCACATAAAAATGTACGCCCTAAAAAAATGCTGGGTTAAAAACAACCCAAGTTGGGTTGAAAATGGACAAACCCAAAGCAATTGTGTTGTTTTAACCCAGTGGTTGGGTTAATTGTTTGCCCAACCTGCTGGGCAGTTTTATTTAACCCAACTATTGTTTAAAAAAGACTATATGTCTGGCTTAAAATGAACCCAAAATAGGTTGGAAATTCAAAATCAGACACATAATTATTGAGGCAACAATGATAATCAAAAGGTGAACATTTATTAATAAGCAATTTAATAAATGTTTGTTGTTTAATTATTATTCATTAAACTTAATAATAAATGTTCATTTATTAAACATATTAATAAATGTTATCTTCCAATATATTGTGGGTTCATTTTAAGCAAACAATACAGTGATTTTTAATCGATAGTTGAGTTAAATAAAACTGTCCAGCAGGTTGGGCAAACATTTAACCCAACTGCTGGGTTAAAACAACCCAATTGTTTGGTTTGTCCATTTTCAACCCAACTTGGTTGTTTTTAACCCAGCATTTTTAGAGTGTAATTTTAAAATATCCAATTGTAATTAAATAATTGTATGTTTGTATGAAGAAAAGTTAATATTAAATTACAAATGAATGTAAAATAAGAGTATTTTCATTAGTGGTCTATACACTTTTGGACTTTGTCCAAAAAAATAAATAAGTAGCCTAATATCATGCCAAAATATAATAAAGGCAGTCTAAATCAACTGAGTGACTAGTTTTGCTAAGCCAATTGCACTAGAAATGGAGATAAATGCTCTTTACGCTCTGTGCCGACTGGGGCGGCATCTAATCATGAACTCGCTTTGCTACATAGCTTACGCTCATCCGTAGTGGCTAAAATTAATGCCAGCCCGTGAAGTTTTTAATATCTGTGCTGAGGTCCCTTCTTCCACCAGGATTTGTTAACGTGGTGCCATGTTTCATTTCTGCCTATTAGTGCATGTGAGAGACATTTAAGAACATAATTAAAGTGGGACGCCCCTGTGGGAGCATTCAGGTAGATTAAACGACTTCATTAGCTTTACGCTACAGCAAGTGTGCGATGTAGCCACCGGACAGAAGCAGTGGTCCGAGATACAGGGCTTCCCTGCTGGGAGTCGACTGTCAAAGATCATACAGCGCATGTAGATGCATCTCGGTAAGAGATGGCTGGCTACACTGGCTGGTTTCTATCTTTTTGAGAACTTTTAAAACCAGTTTGGACTAGTTTAACTGGTTTTATAGTGGCAGTGCTGGGCTGTTCACTAATAAAAAGCTAAGGTGGTTTGCCGGTCTTAGTTGGTCTGATTTAGTAGCTTTGTAGCACTTGTGAGCTGGTCAGTCCAGCAAACCACCTTAGGCTGAGTATTTTCTCTTTAAAACTGCAGTGATCTGAAGACAGTTTCAAAAACACGGTTTGAAATCGCTGGTGTTTCTTATGTCACAAACTACCTTGTAACCAATCACATCAACATGCCGGCGGGCTTTAGCATATCATTAACTATGAAGCGGGGAGTCTCAATAGAAGGTTATCCTGGTATATTTTTCTGTTGATAAGAAAAATCAGGTAGATTTAGCAATATAGCAGGTGTATGATGCATATTACCATGTTATGATGAACTATATGCTTTTCTGCACTAACGTTCTGAGTTGTTCAAAACGTTTCTAAGGATACTGATTTTTCGAAGGCAGCTGTCTGATTCTGAAGAATGGGAACATGGTTAATCAAACGGCTAATAATAGCAACACATTATTAGCCGTTTGATAATATAGTCAAGCAAAAGGCTAATCATATTAATTACCGTTATGTGTCTGACGTTGTAAAAAGCAGAGATGTTCACAAGTCTTTTATCTGGAGTCCGAGTCGAGTCTCAAGTCATTAAAAAAAAAAATAATTTCTCATAATCAAATTCTATTTTTTATCCTAGTTGTATTATATAGACAAAATTATATGATCTTTCTATAATCTGTTTTATTTGAAATTAAGGTCCTATGATGTAAGGGATGATGCACATCCAGTTTATTACTTTATAATTCATTACAATGTACAAAACAGTCGTCATGGCAACACGAGTAGTCATTTTCAATACAGTCGCTTAGTGGACGCAAGATGGCGCCAGTGAGTCACGAGTTGCGTCCCAAATGACGCACTATACACTATGCACTTATACACTATGTACTTGTGCACTATGCACTCATCCATGTAGTGCGTGAATTGTATAAGGTTATCTTGTCATTTAACAACGGAGTACGATCCTCCCTCCCCCTCCACTATGTAATTAAAGCTGCGACAGTTGAGTGCACGAAGTGTCCAACGTTCCACGCTTCTTTTTTTCCGTTAATTTAGTGCATCATCCGGGTATTTAAAGTGCACTGTTTCTTTTTGGAATTTTCTGTGTGAACGCACTACTCGCACTATTTATACTTAAAAACGTCATAGAATAGTGCACAAGTACGCGAATTGGGACGCAACCACGGTTTGTTACAGCAGTTTGTTATACAGCCTCGTTGTTAGTGACGACAGTCATTATCAGAAAATATCAAACTTCGGAATGTTTAAGAATGTCAGTTGAAAACTCTACACATGCTGATTGTGATATGTTAAAATATGAGCTTTAAGTAATAAATGGATTAATATCTCTTTCTATCTCTCACTTATGGACACACATTAATAAATAGAAAAGCTGCAAATAATATGAAAAGATTGCTAAAATGTAGTGATAGGTTTAAAGTCTCAATTTTTTTTTGTTCATATTTTAACAGGCTGGCAATTCAAATAAGCCATGCAGCTACACCACAGTATAATAGCTAGCTGTGTGAGTTGTGACTAACCTTTGTGGATGCAATGTCTCATCAAATTTGATGACGTTGTTCCGGTGTCTTTAATTGTTTTCCCACATTCTGTGCGTCTAGCTGATCTGACATGATGATAAACCCAAACGAAAGAACATATGGCACGATTGCTCCCGTCATGTTGCATGGGACTCCTATTATGACATTTCAGAGATTATGCGCACGGACATACGTAATCAAATTCTATGACAAGAGTCCAATCGTAAGGAAATATATGTGACGCAGATATTATAAAACCATTTAAACACAAATCAAATTCTTTATTTATTATATCAGTAGTTAAGGGTAAAAGACTTGAGTCGTTTTTAAAATATTGAGTCTTTTATGTCGAGTCGAGTCAAGTCTGAAGTCTGTTAAAATGCGAGTCTCTAACTCGAGTGCCCATCGTACCATAGTGCAGCGTTAACCTCAGTAAGTTGACCGAGTGGATCTCTGAGTTCGTGTGAGCGAGTGGAGGCGGGGCTAATTAGCATATTCATAGACCTGCGTATACTAAATGAAGCAAGTAAATGTAAATAGTTACATTCAAACTATTTTAAGGCATGAAGAAATTGTTTTAAACAATTAAATATGTCATTTTGGTGATCAAAGATGAGTTTTAAGGGATAAAATTATTGACTACAGGGGGACTTTAAAGGAAGTTATAATTAATCATTTGAATTCTGTGTAACCTTTTATTAGTTTCTTTTTCCATATCAAGGGGCAGCCGAGCCTATCTGCACAATCACTAGGATCCTCCAAGTCAATAAAGTCACCGTCCGCATTTCTCCTTCTACTGTTCATGACTCTTCAAGGTCGCCCCCAATTTAGACAAGTTGGTCTCCATCTATCAAGCACTTAGAAACAGGCACCACTTTTCTTGAGTAAATTGATCTGATAGCAATTACCCTCCTGCGCTTGGAAAGTTTAAGATGAGATCTTTGGAGGACACAGTCTAACCACAACTACAGACAATAAGATTAAGGGCTAAAATAGAAAACAGAAGCAAAATTGGATGCACGTCCAAACAGACCCACACACACATATATCTATATGTATATTAATGCAAGTATTTGTGAGTAAACTAGATACTAGATTCCCCTGCCCTCGTTAATATCAGATCACAGAGCCACAAACAATTAACTCCTTACGGCCTTCTTATATATCCATTAAAAGCCTCCCTCTGGGATAAACAGACGTTTTTACACATGGCCGGTTTCGAATTAGGCTGCTTTCTTCAGGCCAACACAAGCCATTTTCACAAATTAAGATATGCTTGTGTGTCAAAGGTATATGGTTATTTGTGCATAGGGGGGTTGTGTTTGTGGGCTCTATAACTCATCCACTTCTTCTTCTTTTAGCCTTGGGAACAATTAAAGGAATAGTTCAATGAAAGTTTTTTTCCTTATTTAGCCCTATATTGTCCCAACCCCATATTATTTTCTTTTTTAATCCGTGAAACACAAAAGGTGATGTTATGCAGAATGTCCGTGCTGATATTTTCCATAAAATAGATGGTGATTTATATAAAACCATAAATCCGTTATTCACTGTCAGTGTCTTATTTGTCTAATGTGCAGCAACAAACAGTAGCTGATGGCTATGAAAGCTTGTTTCTGCCATGAAATAAAAAATAAAAAAGGTAATTTCGACTTTTTATCTCACAATTCTGACTTTTTTTCTTGCAATTGCAAGTTTATATCTCTCAAATCTGACCTTTTTTTCTCAGAATTGCGAAATATAAACTCAAAATTGTGAGTTATAATGTCAGAATTGCGAGATATTAACTCACAACTGAGAAAAGTCAGAATTGCGAGTTTATATCATGCAATTCTGACTTTATAACTCGCAATTGTGAATTTATATCTTGCAATTCTGAGAAAAAAAGTCAGAATTGTGAGATAAAAAGTCGCAATTACCTTTTTTATTTTCTATTATGGTTTTCAAACTTGTGACATCATGATTGGTCACATGACATGCAGAGAACCAATCATATCAAACCTGGCACGACCTACAGTATGTAATGATGCCATTTTTATTTTTTCACTATTTACTTTTGTTTTTTGGAGGGGAAAAAAGCAACTTTGACATTCTCCCTAACATCTAATTTTTTTCACAGAAGAAAGAAATAAAATAATATGTGGTCGGAATAACATGAGGGTGAGTTAATGGATGACAAAATGTTTTTTTGTGTGCACTGTTCCTTTAAATCTACAGAAAAGGCAGTGAATAACATTTAGCAAAAACGCAGACGTTATTATGACTGAATAGCAAGTCTAATATGCAGGTAAATCCTCGTATTGTAATGCAAAATATGATCCACGCTGTTTGAAATCAAAGACCTGTCTATTTAATGACTATCAAAAGGTCATGTCTGTGTTCGCTGTTATTGTACTCTTGGTTCAGCTTGAATTTCATGCATGAATTGGCATTTTGATAGTCAGAGCCGAAGCTTGAAGGCCCAAACATTTGCGAGCAATTCATCTTCTCCCCTTCTTATCCGTCCCTATTTATTTCTTTATTTATTTTTACCCTCTGGTTGTTCGATCTTGAGACTCGTTCCCATGTGGTTTGAGGGCATTAGGTCTTATCGTGACCGTGCGGCTTCGGGATCTGGACGGTGCCAGTCATGCTCGGTATCGCTGCTGCTGCTGCTGGGATTTTTGCCTGGGGATGGATTGGCCAGCTCCAAATGTCACTAACCTTGATTAATGTCACCCCTAAAAGTGCTGTTGTGGAAAAAAAAAAAAAAAATTGCAGAAGCTTTTGCTTTATGATTTGAGAGAAATAATACAGAAGGTGACGGACTGGTGCAACCTGTTGAAAATCTTTGCTTTTTGATAATTAAAAAGAGAGTGTGCATCACAATGCAAAGCTTCCATCTCAGTCCACCCAGAAGGAAACTAAGCTACAAAAAAAAGAAATCACCTTCATAGTAAAAGCTCCAGAGAGAATTGATTTTTAATGATAACATACAGGCAGTTCTTGAGTTGAGCATGAGGTGATGTGCCTCAAAGGAGTATTTCTTGCCTTAGATATGTGATGCAATGAATTAGATTTATGGCTGAAGATTTATGGCTTAAGTTTTTAAAATAAATTATGTTTTTGCATGAATATGTACTATATCGTTCAAAGTTTGGGGTCAGTAAGATGTTTTTTTTTTTTAATGTTTTATCAAGCAAGGATGCATTAAATTGATCAAAAGTGACAGTAAAGACATGTATAATGTAACAAAATATTTATATTTCACATAAATACTTTTAAGCTGCACAACACTGATAATCATATGTTTCCTGAGTATCAAATCAGCATGATTTCTAAAGGATCATGTGACACTGAAAAATGGAGTAATGATGCAGCTTTGCATCACAGGAATAAATTACATTTTTTAAATGTTTTAAAATAGAAAACAATATTTATATTTCACAATATTAGTGTTTTTACTGTATTTTTGGTCAAATAAATGCAGCCTTGGTAAGCATAAGCGGTTTCTTAGAAACTCAATAAACTTGATGAAAGACATTTATAATTTTAATCAGTGTTTATAGACAGAGATTTAGAGATGGCATACTAAGGACTAAGGAGAAAATTAATGGGAAAAACACAAAAAGTGGGCAGTCACTGGTGTACTCTGACATTAGTCATTAGCTCATTAACATATTACCGCCCACTTTTAAATGTTTACGCCTACTCAGTATTTAGTTATCCAATCATAACAGAGGTCATTTAGATAATTCTAAGGTACAGTAGCAGAAACACTGTTTAATTAGTCAAAATAGGATTAGAAACTACATTAGGACTGTTTTTGGTGCAATAAACTTTGACTAACATGGACCATGGAATGGACCTAAAATAATGGTGCATTCAAGTCCTCCTGTTTTTTTCCACCACTTTTCACATTGACACGTCCCCCAAATCATAAACTCAGGACTTAAAGAAAATCCAGAGCTTCCCACTCGTATTTACGACTTTGTGGGGGTGTTCATGTGCGTAAATACAATCTTTCCAACATGATATGAATGCACCATAACAATGCACTTTTGTTAGGCCATTTAGGGATTTAGCCATTATGTCATGTTAAAATACCAAAGCAGAAATGTTTGCATTGTATGTTAGAGGCTGAATGGGAACATCTGTTCAGTTTTTATGACTCTCACGGGAAACAATCATTACAGTAACAGTACAGGCCTTCATTCGCCTTCAAAATGGTACACCGCTGTACTGTGTGTGTGGCTGGTGCAAATTTAGAGCAGGACAGCGCGTACCAGGCGAATGACACACTAACGTGAGTGTGCTGGATGCGTCCGGAACCTGAGCAATCAGTAACCCCTTCAGTGGAGAGGGGGGACGTTTACAGCACGTGTGTTTGGAGGAGCTGTGATGGAGTGCCCCATTTCCAGCTATGATTTCACTGACAGAATCATACATCACTCAGACAATCCTCCAGCTCATTAGCAGCTGTTGTTCGGCTCCCATAAGAGTTCTGAAGGTGTTTGTCAGTATGAAGAGTGTTTCCGTGTGCATTTTTGTGAGTACTGCTATATACTCATAATGACTCCCTTATAATAACAGTTTGTCCAAATGAAACTTCTGGCACTTCTCACTCTAATGGTGCTGCTTTTGTGTTCCAGAAAGCCATGAGCGTGAGTACTGTATATGATGACACAGTTTTCCTTTTAGGTGAACTATTTTAAAGATCATAAGGTCGAACATCTGACCCGTTAACACTACATTTGAAAAAAATGACAATTTCTGATTATTTTCAGAAACATAATATTTAGGATAAAACCACATGCATTAAATATTTGGTTTAAATTTGAATAAGTTTATTTTAAAACATATATATTATTATTATTTTAAAATAATTATGAAAATAAGTAAACAGCTATTTCAAAGTTTTATGCAATTTTGACTAAAAAATGAATTTTTTTCGGTTAAATAAATTTGCATTGTGCTTCGTTGGTGTAACTGTGGGCATAGCAAATTCATATTATATTATATTATATTATATTATATTATATTATATTATATTATATTATATTATATTATATTATATTAACAATTAATTTAAATATTATTAAAAAATAATCAGGATATTAAGTCATTTTTATTATTTAGTTTTTTTTATGCAAAATGCATTCAATGCACTCCAACTATTTACAAGTTTTCAATTATTATATTATATTATATTATATTATATTGTATTATATTAACAAGTAAATTAAATATTATTAAAACATAATCAGGATAGTAAGTCATTTTTATTATTTAGTTTTTTATGCAAAATGCATTAAATGCACTCCAACTATCATATTTTATTTTATTTTATTTTATTAACAATTAAATTAAATATTATTAAAAAGTAATCAGGATAGTAAGTCATTTTTATTATTTAGTTTTTTCAATGCACTCCAACTATTAAATTATATTATATATTATATTATATTATATTATATTATATTATATTATATTATATTATATTATATTATATTATATTATATTATATTATATTATATTATATTATATTAATAATTTTTAAAAAATGATTAAAAAATAATCAGGATAGTAATTTTTATTATTTAGTATTTTAGCCAAATTTTTATTTCTGTTGGTAAATTAACAATGCTCTCCAACTATTTACAAGTTTTCAATTATTATATTATATTATATTATATTATATTATATTATATTATATTATATTATATTAACAATTAAATTAAATATTATTAAAAAATAATCAGGATAGTAAGTCATTTTTATTATTTAGTTTTATTATTTAGTTTGCATTCAAAATGCATTCAATGCACTCCAAGTATTTTATTTTATTTTATTTTATTTTATTTTATTTTATTTTATTTTATTTTATTTTATTTTATTTTATTTTATTTTATTTTATTTTATTTTATTTTATTTATTATGATTTTTCTCATCTTAAAATAAGTAATCCAAAAAAATCTTTATCAATCTTATGATGATTTCATGTTGAATTTTTATTTATGAAATGTGGAATTACTCCAACATGGCTTGCTACACTTACCATGGATAGACACCCATTCATGATTAATTAGTTGAGTGTATGAGGTTACACTATGGTAAATAAAAACATTTCATTTGTGCCGATGCTTGAATCCCCTTGGTGAATCACAACACCTTGCATAGTCTGGTCATGAAAAACACCTGGATATTCTTTCAACCATATTTACTTAACTATCTGCACAGAGTAAAAATCAAGGTCAGCATACAATGGCTGTAAATATTCATTAAAATTCATTGTAATGCAAATGTGGCTGCAAGGAGAGCGGCGCTCTGACAGGTGCTGACAAACCAAACAGTGTGCCAATGTGAAAATAAAACAGAAGAACAACTCAACCCTAATGTAGTGTATGTAAACACCCCCGGATAAAGAGCACCGGAGTCTCTATCTTCTCACCCTCATGCTTTTTTTTTTTTTTTTTAACTCTTATCAGCTTTGAAAAGAGACTTACTAAGTAGAAAGAGTCATAAAAAAAAAAAATTCAGCCCAAACGGAAAAGGTCACCAAAGTTCATCATGATTAACTTATGTCTGTCGGTGTGTATGTTGAATGTGTGCTTCTGATTGTGTTGCCAGGGGTAGTCTGTCAAAAACTTCAAAGCGTATAGACGTCACTATGAGTGTACGGCCCCAATGTTTATCGTGACCTGCTTTTCAACTCAGGAGCTTTTCAAAAAAACATCAAGGGAGCGAAGGATTAATCGGATCAAGCCAAAAGAGAAAACAGACAAGGATAAATACTGCAAGAAGGAATACTTTTTGGACTCCCTGGGGTTTCTGTCGGTGGAGATAAAGATCTTGTTATCACTCTATGTTAATTCTCAATTCTTTTTTTCTTCCCTGAAGCTCAGATTCCTCACCCATGTACTTGTTGTCCTTACTTGAACATTCTTTTTGCAAACTCTGAACCGCTACACTTGAGAGTGAGTTTCGCACTACTTGTTCTCAACCTGTTGCATTTCAGTTTGTTCAAATAATGTTCAATAAAAATGGCATGTATTTCTGAGTAAAACAGGATATTCAGTGAGAAAGCGCGTAAGACTTTATTTTATCCACAGGGAATTGATTGTGATTTGGAAAATGTACCAATGATGAACAGGAACATGGATTAAAAAAGTTAATAGTTAATTTTGATTTCATGACTTTAAAGGGGTCCTTGATTATGATTTCACTTTTTTAACTTTAGTTAGTGTGTAATGTTGCTGTTTGAACATAAACAACGTCTGCAAAGTTACGACGCTCAAAGTTCAATGCAAAAGGAGATATTTTCTTTTAAATAATTCGCTTTTTAAGGACTACAACAAACAGCTGGTCGGGACTACAATGAGCTTCTTCCTGGGTTAGTGACATCACAAACCCTAAAATTTACATAAACCCCGCCCCCGAGAACACGCAACAAAGGGGGTGAGGCCATGTTGGGCTGCTTTAGAGAAGAGGAAGAGTTGTTTAGTAGAGTGTTGTTGTCATGCCGTCATTTTACACCGAACGAGGGTCAATTCAATGCTGGATTTGCACAAAAAGTTAACATGATGCCAAACGGTGTGTTTTTTTTCTCACACCCAAATAGGGGCAAATTTGACAAGCTATAATAAATGATCTGTGGGGTATTTTAAGCTGAAACTTCACAGACACATTCTGGGGACCCCATTACATCTTGTGAAAAGGGGCATAACAGGTCCCCTTTAAAACACTTTTATGAACATCTAAGTGGTAAAGAAGCAGTTTGAGTTGAACATAATAGTTCAACTCTGTTTTTTGTATTTCCTGTTAGCATGTGAGGTGGGTTTCTACAAGCCAGTGGCAGGAGATCAGCTCTGTGGCAAATGTCCCCTCCACAGTCACTCTGAGACTCGAGCGGCTCTAACCTGCCCGTGTGATGCCAACTTCTATCGTTCCTCTACGGATCCACCGGCTTCTCCCTGCACAAGTGAGTTTTCATGTTTACATATCATCAAATCAAAATGTTTTCTATTTTTGATACAATAGCCCAGAAAAGTATTTGAAAACACATTATAATGTCTGAATGTGTCAATGCATAAGATAGAAATGATCAAATGAAGTGTCATTTCAAATGCTGCAGGATCTTCCCTCTTCACTAACTTCATAATTTTGAAGTCTGTCTTATAATCAGCTGGTGTTTTGGTGATTTTTAGTGGATGTATGATGTCAGTTGGACAAGTTCTCCTCAAGTTCATTAGATCATTACATTAACCATGAACATATTCCACTAACAACAACCAAGCACAAAGTCACACAATACAGTTCATTTTCAACAATATATATTTTATTTTATAAATATTTTTATTGTATAAATATATTTTTTGATGTATAAATAATTTGATCAGCTTGATTAGCAAGCCTGATAAAATAAAAAATAAAATAAGATTAAATAAAATTTTTATTTAATATTATTATTTTTTTATTTTATTTTAAGCTTAATATTTCTATTAAATGTTTTGCTTGAAAAGTGTGCTTGTGCTTTCTTTCTCTAAAACAAATTTAGTTCTGATTTAATTATATATTTATTATTATTATTATTATAGTATATTTTTAAGTTGTGCCCTCCAAATACTTTTTTAGGAACAAAAATGGAACTTGTTTTGAACTTTTAATGAGTGGAAAAATGGTAAGACAAGATTACTTGTTGAACCAGGGTCGTGTGGTTACTGAAGTGCAAATTCAATCATTCTCGTTTGATCGGCTAGCCTGATAACCACCAATTCCCTGAACCTCACTAATTAACCTATAATTAAGAACTGTCTAACTTCGCCCTCCCCGTAGGACCTCCGTCAGCTCCAGTAAACATCATCTCATATGTGAACGGCACCTCGGTCAGTCTGGAGTGGGGTTCACCTCTGGACGCAGGAGGCCGCAGTGATGTCATCTATGACGTCCTTTGCCAGAAGTGCGACAAAGACGGGACGCAGTGTGAGGACTGTCGGGTGGCTGCGGGTGGAAGTAATGGGGTGGGGAACGTCAATGGGGGCGTTGCAGACACTAATGGAGCTGTTGGTGGGACAGCTGGAGGAGGAGGAGGACCCTTGAATGGGGTCGTGGTGGCCCGGACAGGAGCGGCCCCGGTGCGCTTTATCCCTCAGCAGACGGGACTTACAGAACCATGGGTGACGGTGCTGAATCTCGCCGCTCACGCCAACTACACCTTCCGTATTGTCGCGTTAAATGGAGTCACACACCTGAGCAACGAACTGCCACAGTCGGTGACGGTCAATATCACCACAAACCAGGCAGGTAGGAGACACTGTTGGGTCATTAAAGTTTGATTGCATTTATTATTCACATAATTCTTAAAACACTTGAAAATCCAGGTCTTACTAGCCTAAGGTGGTCTAGCTAGTTGACCAGTCCATGATGTGTTTTGAAACATGGTTAGCCTCAGCAAAAGTGGTCCAACAAGTTTGAACTCGGCCCCAACAACTGATCAACTAGTTTGAACCAGTTAAAGGGATAGTTCACCTAAAAATGAAAATTTGATGTTTATCTGCTTACCCCCAGCGCATCCAAGATGTAGGTGTCTTTGTTTCTTCAGTAGAACACAAATGATGATTTTTAACTCCAACCGTTGCCGTCTGTCAGTCAAATAATGCTAGTGGATGGGAACACAATCAATAAGAGTCGAAAAACTTTCATAGACAAATCCAAACGACACATTGATGTCCTAAGACACGAAACGATCGGTTTGTGTGAGAAACCGAACAGTATTTATATCATTTTTTACCTCTAATACACCACTATGTCCAACTGTGTTCAGCACTCAGTTAGTGAGGTCTGATCGTGCTCTGACAGCGGCAGTGATGTCTCGCGCATGTACTTCAATGAGTGGCAGACATCACTGCCGTTGTCAGAGCGCGATCAGACCTCACTAAGCGAGTGCTGAACGCAAGTTTTTTCGACTCTTATTGATTGTGTTCCCATTCACTTGCATTATAAGACTGACAGACGGCAACGGTTGGAGTTAAAAATCATCATTTATGTTCTACTGAAGAAACAAAGTCACCTACATCTTGGATGCACTGGGGGTAAGCAGATAAATATCAAATTTTCATTTTTGGCTGAACTATCCCTTTAATGATCATAATTGACCAGTTTAGAGAATATAGTCTGTCAGTCCTAACCATGTTTATCGCAGCCAAACCAGCTACTAATTTAACTAATCAACGCCCTCAATTAGCTTGAACTAGCTAATGACCGTTGAAAATCTTAGTTAAGGTCGTCTACCACCCCTAACCACCCTAATCAGCTTATAATTTAACTAATCAAGCACCTAAACTAGTTTGAACAAGCTAATGACCACGAAGGACCAGTTTTGAACAGCTTAGTCAAGGTGGTCTACCAGCCCTAACCATGTTGATCTTGACCAAACCAGCTACTAATTTAACTGATCAAGCAATTAAATTAGTTTAAACTAGCGAATGACCATAAATGACCAGTTTTGAATAGGCTTGGTCAAGGTGGTCTACCAGCCCTAATTAGGTTAACCTCTACTCCATCAGCTAGCAAGTCTAGCTGGCAAACCACCTAAACTAGTTTGAACCAGACTGTAAATGGTCAGTTTTTAACATACTAGACGATTTTCAAATCTTAACCAATTTTAAAACTGTGGGAGACCACAGACATAATGACAGTTTCAACAGATATTTAGCATTATATCCTCTGAAGGCACACAATAGAAGATTCGTCCAGACCGCGGGTCCTCACACCTGTCGACTGTAGTAACATTTTCACAGTTAGATGAGAATATGGGTGATGATCTTTCTTAAAGGGTTAGTTCACCCAAAAATGAAAATTATGTCATTAATGACTCACCCTCATGTCGTTCCAAACCCGTAAGACCTCCGTTCATCTTCGGAACACAGTTTAAGATATTTTAGATTTAGTCCAAGAGCTTTCTGTCCCTCCATTGAAAATGTATGTACGGTATACTGTCCATGTCCAGAAAGGTAATAAAAACATCATCAAAGTAGTCCATGTGACATCAGTGGGTTAGTTAGAATTTGTTGAAGCATCGAAAATACATTTTGGTCCAAAAATAACAAAAACTACGACTTTATTCAGCATTGTCTTCTCTTCCGGGTCTGTTGTCAATCCGCGTTCACGACTCCGCAGTGACGCTGCTTGTGACAGCGGTTGCTGCTGTGTAGGAGCTTCTTCCATTGCTCTTAGTTCTTCGTCCGTGTATTCGGGTTCAAATAAATATGGCTGAGCAAAAGCTGGATGCCAACCGCCGTAAAACAGGAAAGAAGAAGAAGAAGAAGAAGAAGAAGAAGCGGAGTCGTGAACGCTGATTGACAACAGACCCGGGAGAGAATACAATGCTGAATAAAGTCGTAGTTTTTGTTATTTTTGGACAAAAATGTATTTTCGTTGCTTCAAAATGTCACGGATGTCCTAATCGGCAAAAACAACCACGGCGACGTAAAAGTGCATTACCAACGCCGACAGATGAAAGGATTCAATGGAATCAATTCAATGGAAAGGATTCCGGAAGAGAATACAATGCTGAATAAAGTCATAGTTTTTGTTATTTTTGGACCAAAATGTATTTCCGATGCTTCAACAAATTCTAACTAACCCACTGATGTCACATGGACTACTTTGATGATGTTTTTATTACCTTTCTGGACATGGACAGTATACCGTACACACATTTTCAATGGAGGGACAGAAAGCTCTCGGACTAAATCTAAAATATCTTAAACTGTGTTCCGAAGATGAACGGAGGTCTTACGGGTTTGGAACGACATGAGGGTGAGTCATTAATGACATAATTTTCATTTTTGGGTGAACTAACCCTTTAATACTCCACTTTTGTGGCATGTTTGTGGCTGCCAAGTTTCAGCTACAGAAGCACGCAATATCCAGGCGGTGAAGTTTGCTCGCTCTGATTGGCTATTGCGGGTATCACGTCAGAGGCAGCCCGATCAAGAGTCAAAATATCAAACATGTTTGATATTTACAAATGGGGATTGTGCAGGCTTTGAAGCAATCAGGAGCAGTAAAATAATCGTAATGACGGTTGCGAGAAGCCTCGAATCTGGTCACACCCCTCAGATCATTGGGGGTTGCAAATCGGGCTTAAAATCGGGCTCAATTGTATGGTCAGCCTTAGTCAAGGTGGTCTTCCAGCCCTAACCAGGTTGAACTTTGTCTCACCAGCTAGAGGTATAGTTTTTCAAACACCTAAAATAGTTTGAAACAGCTGTAAATGGCCTCCTTCAAACAGTTTAGATCAGGGAAACTAAAACTAAACTCTGCAGGACTGTGGCACTCCAGGAACTGAGCGTAGTTATAGTGATCCTCCAGCCCTTACCTGGTTAACCTTGGTCCAACTAGCTAGTTGACTAGCTGATCAATCACCTAAACTAGCTCGAACCAGCTAACATGCATAAATGAAAGGCTAAATCTGGTATTATCTGGATTTTCCAGCAGATATAATACTGTAAATTGCATTGCTTCTCTTATCTATAAAATTATTGTCGTAAAATGAATCTGCTGTCTTACTAAAGGGACCATCATATCTTTGTTTTCACAGCTCCATCTCAAGTAATGGCCGTCCGACAAGAAAATGCCAGTCAGAACAGTGTCACTCTGTTCTGGCACGAACCAGCGCAGCCCAATGGAGTTATATTAGAATATGACATCAAATATTATGAAAAGGTAATTTCTTCATCAGAGTGAATACACTCTGAGTCCTAAAGGAGTGATATTTATTCATTAACTGAGAAGGTCTTCTTATTATTATATAAATGGCTTGATGGCGAGTCCCATTTAATGAAGGGTCACATTTTATAGACTAGCCTGGAGTCAAATATCTCAATTTAACCACAAGGTTTATTGGCAGCTCAGGCTAATTGAAAGGAAATTACCAACCAATAGTGCTCTCAGACTGATTTGGAGAGATTATTTAAAGTGACATTGAAGGCAAACACAGCGAGCGCTGCCAAACACTGGAGGGAAGTTAATTGTCGCATGAGCCGGGAGCTTTGCTGCCTAATGGCGCAAAAGAGAAATCAGCTGTGACAGAGAATTAGTATACAGTGCCTAGTCAACAATGCCACTATGTAAATATGATTTACGTGCAATCCCTGTTTGCCAAGCCGCTGCCCGTGTGTTGATTCCTGGGGAATGGCGCTTAACAAAGACCATGCAGTGGTTTTTGATGGATATACGGCGCCGGCGGTCTCCTCAGGGGACAGAGGAGCATCAAAGGCGTTTTAACAAAGCGAAACCCTTCGGTGGGGACAGAGTTCACGGACGCAGTGGGGTGAAGTGGGGAATGCTAACAGATTAGTGAGCACTTCAGTTTAATCGGTCCAATCCTCTAGCCTGGGTCTCAAAACAAGATTTTGTCAGGTCCTGGTGTGAATTGTCCACTATTGTCTTTATGGATTGTGTTTACATAATTGACCTTAAATAGACTATTTACTTGAATGTAATACTTAATTGTCTGTCTGGCATTTTTCCATAGGATAATGAACAGCAAAGTTATGCTACACTGAAGTCAAAGAACACCAGCGCTAAAGTGTCAGGTCTGAAGCCCGGCACGAGCTACATCTTCCAGATTCGGGCCAGAACCTCGGCTGGCTGTGGGCGATTCAGCCAGTCAGTGGAGATACAGACCGGCAAAGCAAGTGAGTGTTAAATAATTACTAATGCTATACAGACACGAATGATACTCAAATCCTGCGGCTTGTTGAGGAGAGACGTGCCGTTATTTTTCCAAGCGTTTGGACTGGAACAGAGCCAGTGTGATGATCTCATAGCAGGTGAAATATGGAAAGAAGGCTTTGATATTAATTTATTTCATAAATATTTTCATTAATATCTGTCAGTGAGAACAAAACAGGGAAACAGCTGCAAAACCTTAAAGAGATATATTTTTTAAATAAAGCTCTTTTTAAAGTAATGTAATGCTTATTTGTTTATTTTTTTAGTTTAATATTTTTTATATTTGAAAAATTTATGTATTCATTTAATTTTTATATCTGTTTCATATTTTTTTTATGTGTGAACATGGAATATTTAATTAAGAGGAGTTTTTTTGAGTTTTTATATAAGGTCATAATTTTGCTAAAATAAAGATAAAATGAAATGAAATCATAAATGTAATAATTTAATCTCTTCCTTCTGCCCGGACATAGTTATCAAGTTTATTTGTTTTGTATGTTTATATTTATTTATTTACTTTTTAGCTTAATATATTGTAATATTTTTTATTTTAATCTATTAATGTAATGTAATACATTTTAAATAAATATACATATAAATCAATTATATATATATATATATATATATATATATATATATATATATACATATATATATATATATACAGTCCAAAAGTTTGGAACCACTAAGATTTTTAATGTTTTTAAAAGAAGTTTCGTCTGCTCACCAAGGCTACATTTATTTAATTAAAAATACAGTAAAAACAGTAATATTGTGAAATATTATTACAATTTAAAATAACTGTGTACTATTTGAATATATTTGACAAAGTAATTTATTCCTGTGATGCAAAGCTGAATTTTCAGCATCATTACTCGTCTTCAGTGTCACATGATCCTTCAGAAATCATTCTAATATGCTGATCTGCTGCTCAAGAAACATTTAATGTGTACAATTGTACAAAATATTTGTGTACAATATTTTTTTTCAGGATTATTTGATGAATAGAAAGTTCAAAAGAACAGTGTTTATCTGAAATCTAATCTTTTGTAACATTATAAATGTCTTTACTGCCACTTTTGATTGATTTAATGCATCCTTGCTGAATAAAAGTATTCATTTCTTTAATTTCTTTTCAAAAAAATAAAAATAAAAATTCTTACTGACCCCAAACTTTTGAACGGTAGTGTATAATGCTACAGAAGCTTTGTACTTCAGATAAATGCTGTTCTTTTGAACTTTCTATTCATCAAGGAATCCTGAAAAAAAAGTACACAACTGTTTTCAACATTGAAAATAATCATAAATGTTTATTGAGCAGCAAATCAGCATATTAGAATGATTTCTGAAGGATCATGTGACACTGAAGACTGGAGTAACGATACTGAAAATTCAGCTTTGCATCACAGGAATAAATTACTTTGTCAAATATATTTAAATAGTACACAGTTATTTTAAATTGTAATAATATTTCACAATATTACTGTTTTTTACTGTATTTTTAATTAAATAAATGTAGCCTTGGTGAGCAGACGAAACTTCTTTTAAAAACATTAAAAATCTTAGTGGTTCCAAACTTTTGGACTGTACTGCGCATATATATATATATATATATATATATATATATATAATATATATATTTATATTTATATATTTAATATATATATTTTTTTTTTCTACATTAAATATATTGGGAAATATAATTTTAAATATATTTATTAAATATAAATATTAATGTATAATACATTTTAAATAAATAAATAAATATATTTATTTATTTATTTTTCCTACCTTAAATATATTGGGAAATATAATTTTAAATATAAAAATATGTCTCTCTCATTAATCTTAAAATGTTAAAAACTAATGGTGGGTAAAGTTTACAAATGTCTCAAATCATTGTCCAAAATATGGCAACTCCACTGATTTGGATGATCAGAAAAATACAAATTTATATCTTATATCTTCAGTTTATATATTGATGATGCACCTTACACAGCTGTATCTTGTGAAGCTTATTGTTTTCATGTGTTTGAATGGCACACATTGCTGGTCAAATGTCACCTGCAGTGAAAAAATCTGCTGATGATTCAGAGTGTTTAATGATGTGTTAGTGTTGATATTTGGTTTCTGTGTTTCTTTGCCAGCTCTGCTGCGAAATACCAACATGACCATTATCTGGATCTGCGTGGCTTCGGTAACGGGACTGGTGACATTTCTGGCCTTTGTCATCTGCAGAAAACGGCAAGAGGAGTACTTTGAATTGTCTGCATTCATTTCCCCTGCTTTATTCTGTTACATATGTTAAAGGGATAGTTCATATAGTTCATTCCAAACCTGTGTGACTTTCTGTCTGTGACTGAATCATTGACTGGATGAGCTGAATTTTTTTAATAATTCAGACCTGTTTTGTGAACTGGAGCAAATGATTCATTGAAAAAAATTGACTCAAATGAATGATTCATTCACAAATCAAACATCTCTCCTTCTCTAGTGAACGCAACAAGGAGAATAGGAAATATCTTTGATTTTGCTATTGTACATCTTCATAAGTCATACAGGTTTAGATTGATATGAGAGTAAATGAGGAAGAATTGTCATTTTTGAGTGAATTGATTAAGAGAATATTCATGCCAGCTTCCCATCCTAAAATAATCCCACTCAAACAGCTCAATGAATCATGCTGTAATTATCTTTGAAAGTGTTTCACGGCATTATATATATATTTAGGTACATTTACACCCTGAAATACACAACTTAAGGCCCGTTCACACCAAGAACGATAACTATAAAGATATATATAACGATATTAGAGTCCACACCAGCAGACGAAAACGTTTTATTTATTCTAAGCGGGCTCTGCAGTTTTGTTGTCTACCGCTTTATATGCTCAAGCTCATTACAGCAGGATGAATTCTGATTGGCTGTCAATGTTTTTATCATTTATCAGCTGAAAAAAATAGTTCTGAATGTGATTCCAACAATATCATTTCTCTGTGCCATTATAGTTGTGCTGTGGACTCTGCTATTCTTTTATGTTTAGAATGATTTTTAAAACTTTATATTTATTGTTATCGTTATAGTTATTGTCATTAGTGTGAACTTGCCTGCACAATGGAAATTAATTTTGATTGATTTTGGACTAATAACACTGCGAAATATCCTTAAATCATATAGCACAACTGTAGGGTTCCAGAAATAAAAATCAAATTCATTTTCTCCATACAAAATAATGCAATAATGTACAAAAGCGCTGTATCAAATATCATAAAACTCCCATGAAGCTTTGTGGATTATGTAATGTTTGCATATTTTGCTATAAAGTTTAAATGTATATTTTATACATTCAATCTTACCTAGATTGTTTCGTGTTGTACCGCTGTTTCTGATTCGATTGCATTCTTGAATTTTTGGGGGGCTTTTCAAAAATACTTTTTGCTTTAGTTTAATTCAGCTCAGAATTGAACTCAGTTGAACTCTTTATTGAAGAACTTGTGGAGAAAATGAATGTGAAAACACTGAAAAAGTGAGTGGTCTTTGTTGCTTTCTATTGCTTTTTGATGGCAATGATTTGCACAAGTCTCCATGTGAATTTGATGAAAATTTAACATCAATGAACGGACACTTTTTCAGTTTGCTTGATAAATATAAGGCAGCGGATTAAAACAAAGGACGTTTGTTATCAAAAAATTGTCTTCGGTAATTAAGTGTGGAGTTAATTAAGTTTTACATTCTTTAAGTTTTACGTTTGAATATTATTAACATGTGGGATGTACATCACAAGGCCGTTTTAAAAAAATAAACATTTCTGTTTCTCCTTCTGGATTGCGTTACAGACGTTGTGGGTACAGCAAAGCTTTCCAAGACTCAGACGAGGAGAAAATGCACTACCAAAATGGCCATGGTATGAGAGGCACACTTTTCCCCTGATGATTTCTCTTTTAATGAATTTTAGGCAGGAAACTATTGCTTTTTTGGTCCAATATCTTGCTGTAGCTTCTGCCTGGGCCCTTCAGAGATTGTGGCTGTGACTGAAAATTGCTTTCATGCTGCAATATGTGACCAAATGCTAATTCTGTTTATTCTAGTATCATTTCCAGAAGCCAGATTTTATATTGATCCCCACACATATGAGGACCCCTGCCAGGCTGTCCACGAATTTGCCAGAGAAATTGAAGCGTCCAGGATCAAAATAGAGAAAATCATCGGTTCAGGTATAGCTGTCCTTGGCGATTGTGTGAAAAACACCTGGGCATCGAGATCAACATGATATGAAGAAAATATTGGGGGAAAAAATCAGATGAAAAAATTATAGATTAATATATATATTAAAGGAAAAATAGGAAAAAAAAACATGAGCATAACTTTACACATAACTGTAGTACTAATGACAAAGCATTCAGATGTCATGTGACTCATTGTGAAGGTCGAAAGTCTTACTTGAATCCAAATCCAACATGAGTGGACACTGTCCACTGTATAATCCTTTTTTTCTGGCACACATCAGGAGAGTTTGGGGAAGTGTGTTATGGGCGGATGAAGCTGCCCGGAAAACGTGATATCCCTGTGGCTCTGAAGACTCTTAAAGCTGGCTACACTGAGAAACAGAGAAGGGATTTCCTCGGCGAGGCCAGCATCATGGCACAGTTCGATCACCCCAACGTCATCCACCTGGAGGGGGTTGTTACCCGCAGTAAGTGCTTCAAATGTCCATCAGTGTCATGCACTTATGAATGGAACATTTTTGGAACATATTTTGTTTTCAAAATTATTCCATACCATTTATGTAGCAGACTGTTTCCCCTATATCCCATTTACATTATATAATATAATGCAATTTTAAATAATTGTATAATAAATAATAATTATATAATTTTTTTGTTTTATATATATATATATATATATATATATATATATATATATATATATAGCTTATAAAACAATACATTTTATATTTATTTTATAATTATATAAAATTTTATATTTATAATTTAAATATAACAAAATGTAAACTTTGTATAAAAATTATATATATATATATATATATATATATATATATATATATATATTGCAAAGTTTGTGTTTTGTTATATTTAAATTTATATATATATATATATATATATATATATATATATATGTACCTTATAAAATAAAAAAATAAATACATTGTTTTTTAAAAAAGTACATTTAAAATATTTGTAATTTTATATTTAAAATATATTTTAATAATCTGTCATCTCGTCATATATATATATATATATATATATAATTCAACATTAAATTGTTACTTATAATTTTAATTTATAAATGACTTATTATAAATTCATTACAATTGTTATATTAATTTTTAAGTAATCATTTTATTTGTTATAATGATTTTTTTCTCACAAACTCAAATCGATTTATGAGTGTGTATTTATTCATTTGTAAAGTAGTCTTGTAATATGCAGTAAGATATGACTGGCATTGTTGCAAAATAAACCCCTTAATGTTGATAAGACCCCTCTGCCTTCACATCAGGGTAATGAACCCGGTATATTTTGCAATAATGATCAAATGAATGTACATCGGTGTAAGTTAATAATTCACGCATAGTTGAGTAAAAAGTGAAGAATACCTGCAGTTCTGTTTTACTTTACCCAGACTTTTCATCATCTCTCCAATCTCCTGACATCTTTTCCTTGTTCTTTCCCCTGTTTTTCTCCATGTTTTTGCGTTCTCTGCCAAGGCAAACCAGTAATGATCATCACAGAGTACATGGAGAATGGCTCCTTGGACTCTTTCCTGAGGGTGTGTAAACACGTTTCTGTTTGTTCTTGTATTTCGCTGTAGTTTTGTTTCGCGTCGCTGAACCTCCCCGTGAACCGAAGTTAAACTTCACTGATTTCTCTCCCCCGCCTTGTTTTTCTTCCGTCAAAACAGAGACATGATGGCCAGTTCACCATTATTCAGCTGGTGGGGATTCTGCGTGGCATAGCAGCTGGCATGACTTACTTGGCTGATCTGGGGTACATCCACCGGGACTTGGCTGCCAGGAATGTTCTGGTCAACAGTAATCTGGTGTGCAAGATTTCAGACTTCGGTCTGTCACGTGTGCTGGAGGACGACCCTGATGCAGCCTATACCACCAGTGTAAGTGTACGTTTCCTGCTGTGTCCGTTTCCAGAAACATACTCGGCAGAATCTATGAAGACCGCAGTACTTAATAGAGTTACCTTCAAATGTTAGTGATAGATTTTGAGATTTGAAAATGTATTAAAAAAGAAAATGGTTATTTTAAATTGCAATAATATTTCACAATATTGCTGTTTTTACTGTACATTTGATCACATAAATGCAGCCTTATTTGTATAGCGCTTTTTACAATACGTATCGTTTCAAAGCAGCTTTACAGAGAATGCAAGTCAACATTACAATTTAGAGAATGCAGTTAGCTAATAATGTAATAATTTAGGCAAGTAATTTACAAACACTGTTAGCAGTTTAACTGAAGGTAGAAGCAATGAGCTCCTGGAAAAATGAATTGCATATAAACAATAATTTAGGATATGTAGAAATTTGGGAATGTGCATGCTGATCACTGTCTATATGGAATTTTAGGGAGGAAAGATCCCAATCCGTTGGACGGCACCGGAGGCCATTGCCTATCGGAAATTCTCGTCCTCCAGTGATGTATGGAGTTATGGAGTTGTGATGTGGGAAGTGATGTCATATGGAGAACGGCCATATTGGAACTTGACCAACAGAGATGTGGGTCTAAACTACACTTCATATTCATATTGGCTCATGTGTTCAGAATAGTAGGCTAGCATATTCTGCAAATAAGTATTTTGTCATATCCTATGAAGAAGTCAGTTTATCTTGGATCTGCAGGATTTTAGATATTTTAAATTTTTTGGTATTTCAAATAAATTCTAAAAACAATTGTCTAATAATAATAATAATTAAAAGCATGTTTCCAGTGTGATGCATGATTCACTACTTTGACTCATTGTTTGATCAGATTTACTAAGAGTTGACATTTTTTTATATAAAAATGATTAAAAATATATAATTCTTTTAATTTAATATGCATATAGAGATAATGCAACAACAATGTAGCTTATTGCTGCTTGTTAATTAATTCTCATGCCCAGATAAGAAAAAGTAACAATGAAGAATGTTGCTCATACTATTTACAAAAAAAAAGAGTAGGTAATGTTTAGTGTATTTTGCAGTATGCAGCGCATATTAGACAAATTAGACAAATCAATTTGACATATTCAGTTTGACTGGTTTTCTGGTTTAGCATATTAGAATAATTTAGGATTTTTAATATATAGGATTAGGATATTTATTAGGATTTTTAATAGAATGAATATTCTTTACAGAACATTGCAAAACATCAGCCATAGTGGATTAATTTTGGCAAATAGACAAACCAGTGCAATGTCCAACATATTCAGTTTAAATGGATTTCTGCAGGTGATCAAGTTCTTTTAATCTTTCTAGTAAAGGAATCCTGAAAAAATGGGAAACAAAATCATGAAAATATTAAGCCGCACTACTTGTTTTAACATTAATAATCAGCAGTGCTGGGAAAAGTTACTTTTAAAAGTAATGCATTACAATATTGTGTTACTAAAAAAGATAAACTAATTGGGTTTTTATGGAAAGTAATGCGTTGCATTACTTTTGCGTTGCTTTTCCTCATGTGGGCTGGTCTTATTTGTTTTTATAACAACAAAAAAGTTATATTTTTGGCAAATGTAAAGGCCGTTTCACACCCAAAGTGAAATGAATAAGTCTCAGGCTGAAGGAAATGCAAGTTCATGCCTGTACAGTAGAGGGCGCAGCTCAAACAAACCTTTCAGCTGTGATGCCATTTTAGAATACAGAAGAATAGGATGCAGAGTAAATCTCAGTAAATGCATGTTCACAACTAGTCTAGAATAACCATCATGCGCACCTCTGGACACCCGATTTCTCTCAAATTGGGAACATGAGAGGTGTCAGTCATTAAATTGGAAAACAAAGTAACTTGTGTTACATATTTGCGTTACTTATTTGAAGTAATATGTTGATGTAAATTTAAAAGTAATGGGCTACTTTACTAGTTACTTGACAAAAGTAATCTGATTACGTAACTCGCGTTACTTGCAATGCTTTACCCCCAACACTGATAATAAGAAAATTTCTTGAGTATTAAATTAGCATATTAGAATGATTTCTGATAGAATGTAAATTCCATTCAGAACATGGCAAAACATCAGCCATAGTGGAATCATTTTGGCAAATAGACAAATATCCGACATATGAATTGAGTTTGATTGGTTTTCTGCAGGTGATCAAGTCCGTAGAGGAGGGTTACCGACTCCCGGCCCCCATGGGCTGCCCCGGTGCCCTCCACACCCTAATGCTGGACTGCTGGCAGAAAGACCGCAATGAAAGACCCAGATTCTGCCAGATCGTCACAGTCCTGGACAAGCTGATCCGGAACCCCGAGAACCTCAAGTCAATGGACACATTGTGCAGGTGAGCACCGGCAATCGATAAGCCACCTTCGGGGGGGGATTTACATGACAAATGCACTTTGTCGGTGTCAGATATGATCTGTATTAAAAGTCTCACAAAGTTGACGAGAAAGTTTTGTCTGAGTGGCTGGGAATACGACTGGCCGTTTTAAGACGCGAGTGTACGTTTTCCAATAAGCTCATTTCAAATAGATGTGTTCGCTGTTAAATAAAAGACCTCTGTGCTATATTGACATTGATCTGCCGTGAACCAAAAAAGAACGCTTCTGCTTTCACAATTGGACTTGTATAAATTGCTCAGCTCGGAACGCAAGTCCTGTCAAGTTGCCGGTGCATATCCAGATGCGCAGGGAGCGTTGATGGGAAGAAATAGGGATTTCATCCATGTATTAATCTACCCAAACCGGCCAGATCTACAGCCCCCCCCCCTCTCTATCATTTTAACTCGTATTGATTTTCTGCCCTCACTCGCCGCATTTCAAAGGTACATCTCGTACGCGCCTCCTCACTCCCTCTGCTCTCATTTCAGACTAAACAGTCCTTTGATGAACAGAAGCATTCCTGATTTCACCAGCTGCAGATCGGTGGACGAGTGGTTGGACACCATTAAGATGGGCCGTTATAAGGACCACTTTGCCGCAGGAGGGTATCTGACTCTAGGACATGTGATGAGCATGAAACAACAGTGAGTTGATTGAGTTCTCACTCCGTAACACGATGGAGTGCTTGAGACTGCTAATGCAGAAATGAAGCCTTTTAGATGCATCATCTCACCATCGCAGGGTTCCAGCTGGATATGTGAATCTAAGCGCTGAGGTAGATGGAGGACAGATTAAAGGTGTCCTATGGCTTTAAGCCTTTGATTGATCGTCAACTCCTCAAGTCAGATGATCAATGACCATTAGATGCAGTTTTGTGGTGTGTCAGGACTGTACGGTCAATGCCGTTCCTATTGGTCCAGTTTTAGTGAATTTGTAGACATTGCAGTAAATCAATCCCTGATTTTCAAAAAACTGAAAACTAGCTTGGTGGAGACCAGCTTTAGCAATTGATTTCATGGGTTTACTTGAGACACATTCTCAAACCTCTGCTCTCAAAATGATTTGCTTCAGATGTTTGAAAGTTTAGATAACCCAAAAATTAAACTTTATCAAACCCATATGACTTAATTTCTTATGAAATTTGCACTATTTTCTTATAATATATTCTATATTAAGTCTTCTCAAGCTAATTCACAATATTAAATTACAGGGACATGGTGAAGGAAAAAATAGTTTCTCGGTGGAACGCAAACATTTTTGCGAGGGAATGCAAAGTTTCTCGGCGGAATGCGAATGTTTTTGCGAGGGAAAGCAAAGTTTCTCGGCGGAACGCAAACGTTTTTGCGAGGGAACGCAACGTTTCTCGGCGGAACGGAAATGTTTTTGCAAGGGAATGCAAAGTTTCTCGGCGGAACGCAAACGTTTTTGCGAGGGAACGCAAAGTTTCTCGGCGGAATGCAAATGTTTTTGCGAGGGAATGCAAAGTTTCTCGGCGGAATGCAAATGTTTTTGCGAGGGAACGCAGAGTTTCTAAGCGGAACGCGAATGTTTTTGCGAGGGAAAGCAAAGTTTCTCGGCGGAACGCAAACGTTTTTGCGAGGGAACGCAACGTTTCTCGGCGGAACGGAAATGTTTTTGCAAGGGAATGCAAAGTTTCTCGGCGGAACGCAAACATTTTTGCGAGGGAACGCAAAGTTTCTCGGCGGAATGCAAATGTTTTTGCGAGGGAACGCAAAGTTTCTCGGCGGAATGCAAACGTTTTTGCGAGGGAACGCAAAGTTTCTCGGCGGAACACAAAAGTTCTTGCGAGGGAATGCAACATTTCTCGGCGGAACGGAAATGTTTTTGCAAGGGAATGCAAAGTTTCTCGGCGGAATGCAAATGTTTTTGCGAGGGAACGCAAAGTTTCTCGGCGGAATGCAAACGTTTTTGCGAGGGAACGCAAAGTTTCTCGGCGTAACGCGAATGTTTTTGCGAGGAAACGCAAAGTTTCTCAGCGGAACACAAAAGTTCTTGCGAGGGAACGCAAAGTTTCTCAGCGGAACGCAAACGTTTTGCGAGGGAACGCAAAGTTTCTCAGCGGAACGCAAACGTTTTTGCGAGGGAACGCAAAGTTTCTCGGCGGAATGCGAATGTTTTTGCGAGGGAACGCAAAGTTTCTCAGCGGAACGCAAACGTTTTTGCGAGGGAACGCAAAGTTTCTCAGCGGAACGCGAATGTTTTTGCGAGGGAACGCAAAGTTTCTTAGGGGAACGCAAACGTTTTTGCGAGGGAACGCAAAGTTTCTCGGCGTAACGCGAATGTTTTTGCGAGGGAACGCAAAGTTTCTCTGCGGAACACAAAAGTTCTTGCGAGGGAACACAAAGTTTCTCAGCGGAAAGCAAACGTTTTGCGAGGGAACGCAAAGTTTCTCAGCGGAACGCAAACGTTTTTGCGAGGGAACGCAAAGTTTCTCGGCGTAACGCGAATGTTTTTGCGAGGGAACGCAAAGTTTCTCAGCGGAACACAAAAGTTCTTGCGAGGGAACACAAAGTTTCTCAGCGGAACGCAAACGTTTTGCGAGGGAACGCAAAGTTTCTCAGCGGAACGCAAACGTTTTGCGAGGGAACGCAAAGTTTCTCGGCGGAACGCAAACGTTTTTGCGAGGGAACACAAAGTTTCTCAGCGGAACGCGAATGTTTTTGCGAGGGAACGCAAAGTTTCTCAGCGGAACGCAAACGTTTTGCGAGGGAACGCAAAGTTTCTCAGCGGAACGCAAACGTTTTTGCGAGGGAACGCAAAGTTTCTCGGCGGAATGCGAATGTTTTTGCGAGGGAACGCAAAGTTTCTCAGCAGAACGCAAACGTTTTTGCGAGGGAACGCAAAGTTTCTCAGCGGAACGCGAATGTTTTTGCGAGGGAACGCAAAGTTTCTCAGCGGAACGCAAACGTTTTGCGAGGGAACGCAAAGTTTCTCAGCGGAACGCAAACGTTTTTGCGAGGGAACGCAAAGTTTCTCAGCGGAACGCGAATGTTTTTGCGAGGGAACGCAAAGTTTCTTAGGGGAACGCAAACGTTTTTGCGAGGGAACACAAAGTTTCTCTGCGGAACACAAAAGTTCTTGCGAGGGAACACAAAGTTTCTCAGCGGAAAGCAAACGTTTTGCGAGGGAACGCAAAGTTTCTCAGCGGAACGCAAACGTTTTTGCGAGGGAACGCAAAGTTTCTCGGCGTAACGCGAATGTTTTTGCGAGGGAACGCAAAGTTTCTCTGCGGAACACAAAAGTTCTTGCGAGGGAACGCAAAGTTTCTCAGCGGAACGCGAATGTTTTTGCAAGGGAACGCAAAGTTTCTCAGCGGAACGCGAATGTTTTTGCAAGGGAACGCAAAGTTTCTCAGCGGAACGGAAATGTTTTTGCAAGGGAACGCAAAGTTTCTCAGCAGAATGCGAATGTTTTTGCGAGGGAACGCAAAGTTTCTCAGCGGAACGCGAATGTTTTTGCGAAGGAACGCAAAGTTTCTCAGCGGAACGGAAATGTTTTTGCAAGGGAACGCAAAGTTTCTCAGCAGAATGCAAATGTTTTTGCGAGGGAACGCAAAGTTTCTCAGCGGAACGCAAACGTTTTTGCGAGGGAATGCAAAGTTTCTCGGCGGAATGCGAATGTTTTTGCGAGGGAACGCAAAGTTTCTCAGCGGAACGCGAATGTTTTTGCAAGGGAAAGCAAAGTTTCTCAGCGGAACGCAAATGTTTTTGCGAGGGAACGCAAAGTTTCTCAGCGGAACGCAAATGTTTTGCGAGGGAACGCAAAGTTTCTCAGCCGAACGCAAACGTTTTTGCGAGGGAATGCAACATTTTTCAGTGGAACGGAAACGTTTTTGTGAGGGAACACAAAGTTTTTCGGTGGAACGCAACCATTTTTGCGAGGGAACGCAAAGTTTCTCGGCGGAATGCAAATGTTTTTGCGAGGGAACGCAGAGTTTCTAAGCGGAACGCGAATGTTTTTGCGAGGGAACGCAAAGTTTCTCAGCGGAACGCGAATGTTTTTGCGAGGGAACGCAAAGTTTCTCAGCGGAACGCAAACGTTTTGCGAGGGAACGCAAAGTTTCTCAGCGGAACGCAAACGTTTTTGCGAGGGAACGCAAAGTTTCTCGGCGGAATGCGAATGTTTTTGCGAGGGAACGCAAAGTTTCTCAGCAGAACGCAAACGTTTTTGCGAGGGAACGCAAAGTTTCTCAGCGGAACGCGAATGTTTTTGCGAGGGAACGCAAAGTTTCTCAGCGGAACGCAAACGTTTTGCGAGGGAACGCAAAGTTTCTCAGCGGAACGCAAACGTTTTTGCGAGGGAACGCAAAGTTTCTCAGCGGAACGCGAATGTTTTTGCGAGGGAACGCAAAGTTTCTTAGGGGAACGCAAACGTTTTTGCGAGGGAACACAAAGTTTCTCTGCGGAACACAAAAGTTCTTGCGAGGGAACACAAAGTTTCTCAGCGGAAAGCAAACGTTTTGCGAGGGAACGCAAAGTTTCTCAGCGGAACGCAAACGTTTTTGCGAGGGAACGCAAAGTTTCTCGGCGTAACGCGAATGTTTTTGCGAGGGAACGCAAAGTTTCTCTGCGGAACACAAAAGTTCTTGCGAGGGAACGCAAAGTTTCTCAGCGGAACGCGAATGTTTTTGCAAGGGAACGCAAAGTTTCTCAGCGGAACGCGAATGTTTTTGCAAGGGAACGCAAAGTTTCTCAGCGGAACGGAAATGTTTTTGCAAGGGAACGCAAAGTTTCTCAGCAGAATGCGAATGTTTTTGCGAGGGAACGCAAAGTTTCTCAGCGGAACGCGAATGTTTTTGCGAAGGAACGCAAAGTTTCTCAGCGGAACGGAAATGTTTTTGCAAGGGAACGCAAAGTTTCTCAGCAGAATGCAAATGTTTTTGCGAGGGAACGCAAAGTTTCTCAGCGGAACGCAAACGTTTTTGCGAGGGAATGCAAAGTTTCTCGGCGGAATGCGAATGTTTTTGCGAGGGAACGCAAAGTTTCTCAGCGGAACGCGAATGTTTTTGCAAGGGAAAGCAAAGTTTCTCAGCGGAACGCAAATGTTTTTGCGAGGGAACGCAAAGTTTCTCAGCGGAACGCAAATGTTTTGCGAGGGAACGCAAAGTTTCTCAGCCGAACGCAAACGTTTTTGCGAGGGAATGCAACATTTTTCAGTGGAACGGAAACGTTTTTGTGAGGGAACACAAAGTTTTTCGGTGGAACGCAACCATTTTTGCGAGGGAACGCAAAGTTTCTCGGCGGAATGCAAATGTTTTTGCGAGGGAACGCAAAGTTTCTCTGTGGAACGCAACCATTTTTGCGAGGGAACGCAAAGTTTCTCAGCGGAATGCAAATGTTTTTGCGAGGGAATGCAAAGTTTCTCTGTGGAACGCAAAAGTTTTTGTGAAGGAATGGAAAGTTTCTCAGAGAAACACAAAACTGTTGCGTTTTATTCTTTTTCCTCCCATCTCATATTTTTTCCACCACCATGTACCTTTAAGGGCTCCATAATAAATACTATAATTGTATCAAATGAATACTAAAATAACACTGGTTAGTAATTCATTGAAAGCAGTTCTAGAAGCAGGTCTTTTATGGCTATTTTGTCTATATTTCCATTTACTACTCAATGGGTCAGTCAGTGGCTCTCCCTGTTGGTAAATTTTGGACCAAATTCCCAGTTTTCAACTAAATGGCAACTACCTTTCTAGAAATAATATTATTAGAGTCCCTTTTAGTAGATGTGGTCATGAAATCAGCCATAATGTCTTCAAGTTTTTTTTATGAGAAAAAAAAACATTTTTCCCCGACCAACTGCAGCCGTGCTGGTTGCAAATCATGTTTGTTTCAGATGTTTGTAATGAATCTTTTAACATAAAAAGCCCTTAATTAGAGCTGCACAATTAGTTTTCTGATTAATTATGTTTATGGTTACAATTGCCATGATTAACTAATCTTGGAAAGGGTCAATTACAGCAATAGAAAGGTCTCTGTGTAAATGTTTGTGTAGCAGTTGAGCATTGTAGGCAATAGCAGACAAATCTGCCTTAAAGTTAATCTAAGGTCACATAAATAAGGGGTGAGATTTAATGTTGAAGCTTGTTTTTGGATGTTTACATTTATAATACATTAGATGAATAATTGATCATAACTGCTCAGCACTTCTCATAATCTTCAATTAATCACATTTCTTTTTCCACTTCCATCTCAGTGACATCCAGAGGTTGGGAGTCACATTAATGGGCCATCAGAAGAAGATCATGACCAGCGTCCAGGTGATGAGAGCCCAAGTACTGAACCAGAGTGTGCCGTCAGTGCACATATAATCACGGACCTCATCAGAATGCAAGTACGTACTGATCTGATCTGTGTTTGGGTCTTGTGTATGAACTTCAAACGACTGTCCCTTCCTCAACGAAAGCTGATGTGGACTATTACCGGGATAAGGATGGAGTTTTTCTTCTTCAGCGGGACATTCTGCAATTATCCCTCGTCTCTTTTACTTCCTTTTGTAAATGTTTGGACTGCCTTAAATGACACATAATTTAAATATTGTTGTACATGAATAAAGATTTTATGAGTAATAGAGTCATGAATATGTGAAAAGTGGACCTAATAATGAATATTTAAAAGGTGGAAATGAATATGCATAGTTTTGCCACACCCACCACAGCACCACAACAATGGCATGGATGAAACTACGAGTGCCTCAAGTGCTGAAACATGACACTGAATAAAAGACGAAAAACAGCGCGACGTCACGGGAGAATAAGAGTTAAGCTACAAGCGTATAATTTATGATGAACCGAGACCCTCAGGAGGAAACATTTGGGCTCCTGACAAAAGCTGCGGAGTGCAAAAGAATACAGACAAACGCTGAATTAGTCTCTGCTTTGTCTCTGTGGTCGTAAAAAGGGAAAAAGGCAATTATGTATGTCATGTGTTTGATTAAACACTCTGAAACTCAACCTGCTGTTATTTATTGCGTGCAGAAGAGCGCCGGATCCCTCTGGAAATGGGAGGAATAAATATGTGTAAATGTTGGTCTGCGGAAAACAGAAATACTTTCTGAAATGGAATCTCAAATCTGTCTGAAATGGAATCTCTATCTTTCTCTTACAACTGGATTCAGAGTTCAGGCCAGTTTTAAAATATTTATTCTTTCTTACTTTGAGAAAATCGAGTGTTCTCAGAGTGTGGGCTGTTTTAAATCATTCATTTTACTAAAACTAACAGATACAATTATGAGATAAAAGGGAAATCGCACATAATTGTGTGCATCTTGTAATGGTGGGACTGACTACTCTAAAGTCAACATGAAATCAAAACTGACCCTGTTTACTTTACTAGATGTTCCTGGTCTTATTATGAATGATTAATCTGTGCATGTTGTTCTAAAAGGAAAAAATGTTTCATAGTTTTCATCAAAATATTCTCTGCCTTTTTTGTAAGCTGAAAGAACATTCCTCTCCAAACACTTTTCACGTTCCTATCGAGTCCCGCCATACATTAAATCCCCTTGTTGGATATCGTTTTCACAGTCAGAAGTAAAATGGGTTTTGAATGCCATTTCATGTTGACTTTACAAAAACACTGGACCTCATTTAATTTTTGAAAACAGGGTATTATCTGTATGTTCATCCTTTTATTTATTAAATTATAATTATTCTGTTTTAATGATTAAGTTACCTAATTGTGCATTTGTTTGTAAGACAAAGATTAATGGAGTTACTTTACCATGAATCATATATGTAAATATGAATAAAATAAAGTTTTTTTTCGCTCTGTCTCTTTCCGATTCTTTGTGATCCATCCATCCATCCGTCTGTGCTTGCTGAAGATATTTTAAGACCATTAAGTTTTTTTGCCCTCATTTTGACATTATGAAAATGAAGCATATTTTTACTGTCAAACTGATTTATTTTATACGGAAGATTATTGCCAAGCAATAATAAAAAAATAAAACCATCTCTAGATTAAAGTTGTGAAATTTCGAGAAAAAAGTCAAAATAAAATGTTGAGAATAAACTCGTTAAATTACGAGAAAAAACTCGTTAAATTTCCAGAAAAAGGTTGAGATAAAATGTTGAGAATAAACTCATTAAATTTCGAGAAAAAGTCGAGATAAAATGTTGAGAATAAAGGCATTAAATTACAAGAAAAAAGTCGTTAAATTACGATAACAAATTTGTTAAATTATGAGAAAAAAGTTGTTAAATTTCGAGAAAAAAAGTCGAGATAAAATGTTGAGAATAAAGTCATTAAATTACGAGAAAAAAGTCGTTAAATTACGAGAACAAATTCGTTAAATTATGAGAAAAATGTTAAATTTTGAGAAAAAAGGTTGAGATAAAATGTTGAGAATAAACTCCTTAAATTATGACTTTATTCTCAACATTTTATCGAAATTTAACGAGTTTTTTCTCAAAATTTAACAACTTTAATCTCGAGATGGTTTTATTTTTTTATTATTGCTTGGCCATAATCCTCTTCCGTACTCTTCCGTAATTTTACCTTTTTTATTTTTACCTTTTAAAAATGTCTCATTATGGTAAATCAATTAATAACATTCCATATTTCAAATTCATAACAACAAATACCAATTAAAATAATTTCTTTTTGATTTTTGTAAGTATATACATCATGGAATTATTTTTAATTAAAATTTATTTATGGGTCATTGACGAATAAGGTTTTTAAAATGGTAAAAAAAAAGAAAAAAAAAAAAAGAAAAAAAGATGGACAAAATTTGTCACCAAAAAACTCATTTGGTTTAACCAAAATTTCGGTTTTACCAAATGACGCTTTTGGTTATACTGAATGACGATATTTTCAAACAATGCTAACAGGCTGATATCTAGCTAGCAAACAAAAGGACAATTAAACATTTTATATTTAGTACAAGTTTTTAAAATATTTTCCACGTTTTATAGCGGTTGTACCGAATGACCTGATGTTTCGGGACATGCGTATGAGCAAGTGAAAACATGAATTTTTCAAATAAAAAGAGAGTTAGTTACTTTGCTTCACGACCATGTGGTCCTTTGCAGGTGTCTGAATGATGTCACATCCTGTCACATGATACTGACCGCATGACTTGATCCAAAATGGTCCCTTTATATTGGTTACTCCGAATGACATCAGTGAAATTCATTTTTCCGGACATTCTTTCTCATAACAAAGCAACGACTTCTACACATAATTTTAATACCATTTTGCACTATGTTGATATATGATGTTATAAAATCATGCCAGAATAAAACATATATACACTTATTACATTTTAAGATATTTTAATCACAAATGAAATGGCTGTATTGGCTTTTGGACGGTTAAACCAAATTACCTTTTGACACATCAAAAACTTTAAAACACCTTTATATGTAGCAAAATATAATTAAAACCTTTTGAATTCAATAAAAGAGATCTAGTTGTATGACCTTACATACTTTGGATGTTGACCTTTACACAATATATATATACTTTTTCTGTTGATCATGTGGTGAATATGACCCTTCTTCACAGTTTTTGTGACATTCACCCACACGGATATTTGCCGAAACATTATCATGCATTATCAGGCATACCTGAATATGCTGTCCCATCTCTCCGGTCTGAACCACAAGCCAACAGCACTTCAGTGACAGCAGAGCAATTGCTTTTAATGTCCGCTGGGCTTTAGTGCTTTCCTCTGAGAGGTTTCTTCATTACTTCAACGTAAAGCTGTGAATTTAATGTCTTAAAACTGATTCATGACTACATTGCATATATCAAGAGACTGTCAGCTTCCATTGTCACATTATGAAAGTTGTCATCTATGTGGAGACAAAATATTAGCAAGTGTTTTGTCTGTATTTGCCTTTGCCAAGAATATAACTTGCCCATTTGGATGGTCCTCTGCATGACGTGTTGAAACCATTCATGCGCAAATGTCACCTTGAAGCGGATTATACTCTGAATTCATTTCAGGTGAATGATCACATATACAGAACCGGTACACACACAACATACATCATCAGAACTCCCAAACCAGTCAGAGAATTGAGTTTTTATACAGTGGTTGCAAAAAATCAATGTCTACCATTGCACTGCATAAAATAAAAAATAAAATAAAAAATGATGAAGGAAGTAACGTTAGTTAAATGACATGTTTGACATTTTATTTAACACATGAGATTTAGACATTTTTATGTGTCCAAATACATTTGGGGCTTTGACTATAAAGAAGCATATTGTCAATATTGAACTGATTTGCACTTCTCACCGACAGCTAAAGTGACTTTCTTCCGCAGTTGGATGTCAAATATTTAGTCTGTCCCACAAAACTCTTAGATGAGACAAGTTCAATTCAAAGACAGCCTCGTTTCACAGCCTCAGCCTGTCGGTGATAACCGAGTTCAGTGTTGAGGATGTGTGTTGTGGCGATGTACGAAACTTGTCCTCCATCACTTTCTCATTCCCGTTGAGTGAGCACAGTCAGATAGGACGCCAGGAGGTCACACAACAAGCTGTGCAGCAATGTGCCGCCCACCCACACAACATAATGCACACTATCATAATAATGTTATGGCACCGAAGAGTTTTGACTAGAGGTTAGTCATTTTTACAGCTGTGATATAACAGATTGCACAAATATTAAAATGTTAGCGTAGTTGAGATTTAAAAACAAAAAATCTATGACATAAAATGTTTAGTTGAGACAAAATGAAGAATTTTAGTTAAAATTTATATGAATTTTGAATGCTTATATGCTGTCAAATTGCTTAATCACGATTAATCACATCTAACATAAAAGTTTATAAATATATAATGTATGTGTATATATATACAGCTCTGGAAAAAATTAAGAGACCACTTAACATTGATTTCTGAACTTGGAGTGGTCTCTTAATTTTTTCCAGAGCTATATATATATATATATATATATATATATATAATATATACACACTCACCTTTTGACCCATCATCCCCAACCGCTTTTTAACTGAAACAATAGGCCATACAAAAAAAAAAATTGGTTTCTGAATTTCACTCTTAAAAATACTGATGTCAGAAATCAGGATGCAAAGCACATTTGATATTAATTTGGACACTGTAAACAACACCATAAATGAATCTTGTCACCAACTGTGTCAAAGACAAATACATTTCAAAGTGAGTGTCCACAGTTATCCAAAGGGACAAAATGCAAACAGTGGTGTTCTTGTTGTTGCCCAAACATTTGCGATACGTGCAATTTATACAAACTCTTTGATTAAACATTCATGAGCACCTAGAGTTTCCAGTGTTGTTGTGCATGTATAGTGTTTGTACTTATATATTTAGTGCACACGGTATCCGTAAAGAAAAATAAATTCCACATGACCCACTTGGAAAGGGTGAATTTGTGGCAACAATAAACCCTGGGTTAACGTATAAAAAAATGATCACAAATAAGTTGGAAAGTGTCACAGAACCCTTGTTTCCCTGGACTCCATATCCCAAGATCCTCCTGTTTCCACACCTGCACTCACTTCCCTCGTCAGCTCCTCATCAGCACTCATCACCTGCACCTGGACTCTATTGTCTGCACTCCCATATATTGCACTCACTCCCTTCACTCCTCGTCCGTTCTCTGTTTATGTTAAGGTTATGTTTGGTGTTTCCTTGCCTTTGTTTGATTAAAGCTCTATGTTATTGTGGAAATCCGTATCTGCCTCATCTCTACACCACCATACCGTAACAGAAGAACGGACCCAAAACGACCGGATTTTCCACAAAAAAAAAAAAAAAAAAAAAAAGATGGAGACTTTCCCTGGCTTCCTGGCTCGTGCTCCTCCTATGCCTCTCATCCATCTGTCGGCCGGCGATCGCCTCATCGGGCTCCTGCAGGTTGGTCGTTCGCTGGAGAGGTATGTGGAGGAGTTCGTTGAGCTCGCTTATGTGTCTGACTGGCCTGAAGCAGTTTTGATCTCCCTGTTTCTGGATGGACTAGATGATGACACCATCCGTTTTAGTGAACCCGATTATCGTTTCTCCTTAAGCGAAACCATAAAATCCATTTTATGGTTAAATGATTCCAAATTTATCGTTGATTGGGTTCAGGATGGGTGTCTGTCTCTAGTCCATCCAGAGACACGGTTGGCCGGGCCAGTCAGTCAACCTCCGGCTTCCTCCGCATACCCCTCCAGCGAACTCCCTGCCTGCCCCACACGGAACCCACAATCCTCAACTGGGTCCCGTAAGCGGAGGAGGAGGAAGCAAGCCGCTCCAGTATCTCCAGAGCCCGCTCCAGTATCTCCAGAGCCCGCTCCAGTGTCTCCAGAGCCCGCTCCAGTGTCTCCAGAGCCCGCTCCAGTGTCTCCAGAGCCCGCTCCAGTGTCTCCAGAGCCCGCTCCAGTGTCTCCAGAGCCCGCTCCAGTCTCTCCAGAGCCCGCTCCAGTCTCTCCAGAGCCCGCTCCAGTCTCTCCAGAGCCCGCTCCAGTCTCTCCAGAGCCCGCTCCAGTCTCTCCAGAGCCCGCTCCAGTCTCTCCAGAGCCCGCTCCAGTCCCCACAGAGCCAGCTCCAGTGCCTGTGGGGATTTTAATTGTATTTGAGGGGATGAACGAGCCCGCTCCAGCCCTTTCCGAGCCTGCAGCTCCAACCCTGTGCGAGCCACCAAGTGAGGTGGCCTGGCTTATAGACTTTTGGACAGAGCCAAGTGCTCCAGTCTCCGCCGAGCCAAGTTCTCCAGTCTCCGCCGAGCCAAGTTCTCCAGTCTCCGCCGAGCCAAGTTCTCCAGTCTCCGCCGAGCCAAGTTCTCCAGTCTCCGCCGAGCCAAGTTCTCCAGTCTCCGCCGAGCCAAGTTCTCCAGTCTCCGCCGAGCCAAGTTCTCCAGTCTCCGCCGAGCCAAGTTCTCCAGTCTCCGCCGAGCCAAGTTCTCCAGTCTCCGCAGAGCCAAGTTCTCCAGTCTCCGCAGAGCCAAGTTCTCCAGTCTCCGCAGAGCCAAGTTCTCCAGTCTCCGCAGAGCCAAGTTCTCCAGTCTCCGCAGAGCCAAGTTCTCCAGTCTCCGCAGAGCCAAGTTCTCCAGTCTCCGCAGAGCCAAGTTCTCCAGTCTCCGCAGAGCCAAGTTCTCCAGTCTCCGCAGAGCCAAGTTCTCCAGTCTCCGCAGAGCCAAGTTCTCCAGTCTCCGCAGAGCCAAGTTCTCCAGTCTCCGCAGAGCCAAGTTCTCCAGTCTCCGCAGAGCCAAGTTCTCCAGTCTCCGCCGCCGAGCAAGCAGCGCCAGTCTCCGCCTCCGAGCAAGCAGCGCCAGTCTCCGCCTCCGAGCAAGCAGCGCCAGTCTCCGCCTCCGAGCAAGCAGCGCCAGTCTCCGCCTCCGAGCAAGCAGCGCCAGTCTCCGCCTCCGAGCAAGCAGCGCCAGTCTCCGCCTCCGAGCAAGCAGCGCCAGTCTCCGCCTCCGAGCAAGCAGCGCCAGTCTCCGCCGCCGAGCCCTCAGCTCCAGCCGCCGCCGAGCCCTCTGCTCCAATTATGAACTTTGCAAAGACTATTTTCCCTCCCTGCCTCCCTCTCCCGCCTCCTCCCACTAATGTACTCACTGCACCTCCACCTCAAGCCCCTTCGCCCAGATCTCCACCTCAGACCTCTGGGCGATTACCTTCACCCTGGCTCCAACCTCCCTCGTCTCCACCGTTGTCCATCAGTCCTCCAGCCTCACAAGTCTCCATCCTGCCCCCGTTCACACCTTGGTCCCTCGTCAGCCTGCCCGCCCCTCTGGACTGCACTCCTCCGTCTCCGCTCCGTCCCTCCGTCCCTCGTTTCCAGTTGGCTTCCTCACTCCCCCTGGTGTTCACTCTGTTGTCTGTCGTCTGTGTTCAACTGCGGCCTTCTGGAGCCCCGGTTGCGCTTCGGTCGGCGGAGCCGCTGGTTCCGCCATCTCCCGCCGGTCCTTCAGCGCCGCCTGGGCTCGGCGACAATTCGGCTTCGGCTCCTGACCCGCAATGGCCGCCCTCGGCTCCTGACCCGCCATGGCTGCCCGCTGCACCTGACCCGCCATGGCTGCCCGCTGCACCTGACCCGCCATGTATGCCCGCTGCATGTCTGCCCGCTGCACCTGACCCGCCATGGCTGCCCGCTGCACCTGACCCGCCATGGCTGCCTTCAGCCCCTGACCCGCCATGGCTGCCTTCAGCCCCTGACCCGCCATGGCTGCCTTCAGCCCCTGACCCGCCATGGCTGCCTTCAGCCCCTGACCCGCCATGGCTGCCTTCAGCCCCTGACCCGCCATGGCTGCCTTCAGCCCCTGACCCGCCATGGCTGCCTTCAGCCCCTGACCCGCCATGGCTGCCTTCAGCCCCTGACCTGCCATGGCTTTTGAACCTGCCCTGGAGACCTCCACTCCAGTTTGCTCCGCCCCCTGCACCAGCTTGAGGTCTCCAGGGCGCCCGCCCCCTCCCGGTTGTTTCATCTACGGCGCGAGGACGCGCCTACCGGGAGGGGGGGGTAATGTCACAGAACCCTTGTTTCCCTGGACTCCATATCCCAAGATCCTCCTGTTTCCACACCTGCACTCACTTCCCTCGTCAGCTCCTCATCAGCACTCATCACCTGCACCTGGACTCTATTGTCTGCACTCCCATATATTGCACTCACTCCCTTCACTCCTCGTCCGTTCTCTGTTTATGTTAAGGTTATGTTTGGTGTTTCCTTGCCTTTGTTTGATTAAAGCTCTATGTTATTGTGGAAATCCGTATCTGCCTCATCTCTACACCACCATACCGTAACAGAAAGAAAATAATTAAACATTTATGTGCTACAAATATATTCTGTATGATTCTGTGAACTCGTACTGTAAGCGGCTCTTAATTAGCCTAATGAATCTCATGACTCTACCATGAGTCATAACACTCTCATACTTGCATGCATAAGGAATTAAAGAGATCTACACTGAGTGACCTAATTACCTGAACAAGTCGAATAAGGATTTCCCTAGCCTGAGTCCAGAAATTCTTAAGTTAGCCTACTGATAAAATGTAATAGTGCCGTCATTAGCATATATGCAAATTGGCATCATTTCAATGCAAAACCTTTACTCTGCTGGCCTCGGCGTGCACCCTAACCACTCAAACTTTCCCTTTGATGTTATAAGCAAAGTCTGTCACCGATGATCCTTATTTGCATGAATCTGATACAATCCATGCTGTGCAAATTATCACGCCCCTGGAGATATCAACCAGACAGAGGAGAAATTAAGCTCTAATTCAGACGATAAGATATTTCAAGGGCCGAGAAAACGCAAATGGTATGGGGTGAATGCTGAATCAGGCGGTTCCGTGTGTTGTTGGCCCGGATTAAACCTTGTTAGTCACAGAGAGGCCTGACCGCCGATTCAACTTCACGGAGCTTATTACCGCAAAGAGATTCGCACAATAGAGCTCAAAGTGCTTCCGTTAGTGTGGCAGATATTTGTGGAGGGATAGATATTTGTGTTAATGAGTAATGAACGGATTCCGGTGTTTTCTTTACCCTAGGAGACTGTTTTGAACACTAAAATAAAAATGTCATCTATTATTTATTGTTCTTGTGGGTGGGCATTGTCTGTACGAACAACACAAACAACAACTGGCTCAGTAACTGATTCAACAAACGCCATCAACCTCCTAAACCTCCTAAATGATCCTTATTGATTCCAAGGACACTTTCTTAAAATCAGATACGATTCATTATGGAGTTGAACTAATGTTATTGTTTACAAAAAAAAAAAAAAAAAAAAACTCTCAGTATGACCGATGTTATGCAAGACAAAATATATCTTAGACAGTATGGCTGAATCTCTTAAAGGATTAGTTCACTTTCAAATGAAAATTTCCTGATAATTTACTCACCCCCATGTCATCCAAGAGGTTCATGTCTTTCTTTCTTCAGTCGAAAAGAAATTAAGGTTTTTGAGGAAAACATTCCAGGATTTTTCTCCATATAGTGGACTTCAATGGAGCCCAAAGGGTTGAAGGTCAAAATTACAGTTTCAGTGCAGCTTCAAAGCATTCTACGCAATACCAGATGAGGAATAAGGATCTTATCTAGAGAAACCATTTCTCATTTTCTAAAAAAATAAAAAATAATTTTTATACGTTTTAATCATAAATGCTCATCTTGAACTAGCTCTCTTCTTCTTCTTCTCTATTATAATTCCGGCAGTGTAGACACTGCTAAGTGTATTACTGCCCTCCACAGGTGAAAGTTTGAACTAAATTGTCATATACAATATGCTAGTGTAAGTATATAACAATTAGTTCAAACTTTGACCTGTGGAGGGCAGTAATACACTTATCAGTGTCTACACTGAAGAAGAAGAGAGCTAGTTCAAGATGAGCATTTATGGTTAAAATGTATATCATTTTTAATTTTTTTTTTAGAAAATGAGTGACGGTTTCTCTAGATAAGACCCTTATTTCTCGCCTGGTATCGTTTAAAGCCCTTTGAAGCTGCACTGAAACTGTAATTTTGACCTTCAACCATTTGGGCTCCATTGAAGTCCACTATGGGGGTGAGTAAATGGGGGTGAGTAAATTATCTAAAGAATATATATATTTATGTTTTTTCTTTTATATAGACTGTAGTCTGTCTAGTGATGTGTGTGTGTTTTTTTTTAATTAGCCTACTCTTTCTGTAGATTAGTTACACCAGTAGATGGTAGCTGTAAATGTCTTTTACATTAATTGACTCATTCAACCGATTCGTTAAAAATGCTTATACATTCAGGTGACTGTCTTTATGAGTGAGTCATTTGAATCATTCATCCAACCGATTCGTTCAAACCGTTCATTCATTCAGGAAGGGGAAAAAAAGAGTGTCGGTGCAGTAACCGTCATTTTTGTTGGGGAATATTTTCGTTGGCTAACCAAAACAGACAAGTAACTAGCGATTTGGGGTTTAAAAGGTAAGTTATTCATTATTAACTTCTTGTTGTATAAAAACACCACTAAATGGTGCTGTCTCCTAAATGTTAACTTCTCAGAAACGGACCGATTTTCGAATTTGTAAGGCTTGGACACTATAAATTTAGCATAAGATAGTTCGACAAACTTATTTACATGGATGTTCGTCATGACTTAGTATGTCATAACTTCGACTTCTCATTTCATAAATATGATTTAGTAGGCCTATGTCATAATTTAAACTTTTTATGTCATAATTATGATACACAAATGCATTTTTTTTCTTATGTGGCGAGAAATGGGCTTAATAGACTTGCAAGTATGATATTGTTTTAATATTGTATAACTAACATGGCAAAGCACATAAAAAATGTGATTCACATTATTCTCATTTGCATTATTGTAATACATTTTTTGTCATGAATGCCTTAATATATATATATATATATATATATATATATAAACAATGCAAAATTTATTTTTGCTTTTTATGACTCAGGCATGTTTGAGATTCACCCTTACATTCAAAATAACACAAAATCTAAAACACATCAAAGTCTAGAAACTCACTTTAAAACTTTGCCATAATAATTTATGCATAAACCAAAAGGTCAACAAGTGAACAGATTCAAAACAGCATCCCTTTGGTTACAGCAATTCTCTTTCGAGGCTGTGTGTTTTGAAGGCAGTGTGAATACTATTTGAAAAGTTTGGAACTGTCCTAGTTAACACACTGATCTTGCCTGTGGTTTGTATTTCCCAGCATGCCGTAGCTCCCCCACTGGTGTAGTACAAGCATGTATGCAGAGGCGCAGTGATGGGTATGTTACCCATATGACCTAAAAGTATTGCAGCAATATGTGTTTCTATGCACTTTCTAAGGTGTTTTAATGCTTCCACATAAGTTTGCTGGGATTTTTATTTCACACCTCTCCTTAAATCCTTAAATACTGGCATTAGTAATGGTGATGCTTTACTTACTTTTGGTTTTGATTGACAAAATTAACATATTATATGACCACCACATAGCTGAATTACAGTGCAGTCCAGTGACTCAAATAGAAATGAATAGATGCAAATCCACATATGGATGTTATGGATAAAAACAAGGCAAGAGAGAGTTGCTGGCAAAATTTCACACCTGTATCGCTGTGCGTGTTTGTGTGGACAAACAACTAAGCAAGACTGATTACCGGTCTGATTACTCTATGCAAATTACACTAATGTCCATGCCAAAAATAAATTTGAGGGACTCAGCACGTTTCAATCCGGCTCTCATTAAGAACTCCAATGAGGAAGAGAGGGGGAAAACACGTGTAGAAATGGAGCACAGAATTTATGTGCATTGATCTGCTGCCCTAGCCTGATTTTCTCCTCCGGTCCGTCCTCTGGGCACCCGTGTTCGCTGGCTGAACCTCTCACCGCTGGTCTTACTCTCCCGTGTGCAACTCACAGGCCAGCGTGTTTCCTCATGGGTGTTTGAGCAGCAGCGCTTTGTGTCAGATAGCATCTTCTCCTTTTTGAAGGGAAATAAAAGTTCAGCACTATGGATGAAAGCGAACCACTTTTGTCTTTACGTGAATGTGTTCTTCAATAATATAAGCAGCATACTGTGCAATAACTGAACCTTACAACTTTTTCACCTTCAAAACCTGAAACCGTCCTCAAGATAGACGACCGTGTTGGCAAAATAAATTAGGCAGCATGTACTGAAGTGTCTGTTCAATTATAGTCCATACTGCATACATTAGAACACTACTATAATAAGTCCTATTTTTAGAATGGGTTCCCAAAACATTTTTTTTTTTTTTTTTGGCAACTGAACCCCTTTTTGTCTAAATAATTTACTTGAAGTATTCCTGAGATTTTTAATAATTTTCTAATTTTTCAGTATATATAATTAGATTTTTACATTTTTGTGCAAACCTTTAAATGTATGCACTTTAATATTAATTAATTAATTCTTTAATTATGTTAAATTTCAATTTTAATTATATATATATATATATATATATATATATATATATATATATATATATATATATATATATATATATATATATATATATTTGTTATGTGTGTGGTGTGTGTATAATGTAAAAAAATAGTGTTATACTGTAAAGACAATATGTTTTCAAAATTTAATAATTGGCTTTTTATTGTACTGAAGCCAAAACAAATGATTAAAATGTTATCTGGAAATATTATTTTAGAATTATTTAATATTAAAATCAGAGTATAATTTCAATTTTATTTTATATTTTATTTTTCATTTTACACAAAACGTTTTTTTTTTTTTTCATTTTGACATTTCCATCACAATCTAACAAACTCCTGCAATTCCATCACAACTCTTACATTTTAAGACATTTTTGCACACTCTATTTTTACAGTATTAGGTAAATATTAAAACATAAGATATTTATATTATTTTTACCTTTCAAATCCAAACAACCTGACCCAAAGCCATCTCAAACCCTCAAAGCAGTTTGTAGCCTTGTTAGACTCGGGTTTGGTAGAAGATCTCCCATTTAAGAGACACAGATGGAGGATTGATTATTTTCACTCTTTGTGCCAAAAACAATTCCAGTTGGAGGTCAGAGATTGGAGTTTGTTCCCCGTGTATGGTCTGTTTTTCTTTAAAACTTCACTCAATCTGAGTCACGCAGGCCGAGACACGGCAGCAAGGCCTCATGGGCCGCTCAGTCTGTGAGACCGCCAGAGCTGCACGCACATTCAGACTGTGCCGTTTTTGCACGGAAACCACCAAGTGCAGTCACTCCATCACCTGGTCATGCCATCCATCCTCTCATCTTTTAAGCTATGCCCTCCACTCCCTGACAATGGAGAAAATGTTACTATTTTCAGCATCAAATATACATAGGCTGCCCGTGCATGTTGTGGTGCACGTGAAGCGTGTTTGTATCCGTGTGCATGAGCGTGTGAGCCAGTGGAACTGGAGCGGTTCGTTTCATTAGCCGCAATGTTTCATTCATGAGAGAGCTTTTCACTCAGGCTCCACACCGCAAGACTCAGAGTCACGGAACGAGCTGCACATGCAAGCGGGCGTGAAATCAGATGCGCAATACTTCGATCCATGGCAACTTTCTATTTCTGACATTCACTGGTGTTGTTAAGATGAAGCACAGTCTTTTTCCTCGAGTGCTAATTGGCCATATGATGATGAAGAGCATTTATCTATTGTATTATTATTGCTATAAACATTTGATTTTTGTAGATCAGACATTTTGTATATTTTAAAAGACCAGAAATCATTAGATGCTCATTAACTCATCAGTTCATTAAGACAAATACCCTTTATTCATGTTGTACAGACCATGTGAACAGCATTCTTGTTCTTTTTTAGAAAAAGAAAAATAGCAAAATATATATAAAAAAGAAAAAAATATATATTGTAATCATCCAAATAAGGACATTAATTAGCAAGTAGATGAGTAAAGTTCATAAACAAACTTTGAAGTTGGCTTGAGAAAGCTAGACCAGAAAGTTTGAAGTAGTTTTGACAGCTTTAAGTTTTAAAGTTTTAAGTTTGAAATATATCACATGAATTTGATTCATTTTGTATTTATATTAATTTCATATAATATTTCTAACCCATACACATACTCAGCATTTCTATTTCAATAAAAAAGTACTTTTAATTTAATTTCTAAATCACTGACACCAGAAAATGCACACAGAAAACAGCGTGCCAGTTCTGAACTGAGTTCCCTTTCGCATCTTCTTGAGCTCAGATGGTTTAAAATCACTTGAAGGTTTAAAGTGACAGGACCTAAAATACATTCAAATGATAAACTTTCACTCTATGTGATGCCTGATCTAGGGCTGTCAAACGATTAATCACGATTAATCACATACAAAATAAAAGTTTGAGTTTGCCTAATATATGTGGGTGTACTGTGTGTAATTATTATGTATACTGTATATAAATACAAACACATCCATGTATATATTTGAGAAATATTTACTAGTATATGTATTTATTTGTATTTTTATATAATTTAAATTATATATAAATACATTTTTGTACATAAATAACATATTTCTCTTAAATATTATTATATTTAATATTTAATATAAATATTAATTTGTGTGTATTTATATATACATATTAATTACACATATTACTCAGACATATATTATACAAACTCAAACTTTTATTTTGAATGCGATTAATCGTTTGACAGCCCTAGCCTGATCCTTATGGAACATGGATCTGCTTTGATCCCTATACTTGATATCGCACAATGTGACTATCGCGGATATTGATGCTAAAATGATATATCATGCAGCCCTACCTTAAAGGTGCCCTAGAACCAGTTTTAACAAGATGTAATATAAGTCTAAGGTGTCCCTTGAATGTGTCTGTGAAGTTTCAGCTCAAAATACCCCATAGATTTTTTTTTTATTAATTTTTTTAACGGCCTATTTTGAGCCATAATTATATATGCACCGATTCAGTGCGCGGCCCCTTTAAATCTCGTGCTCCCCGCCCCCAGCTCTCGACTGCCTTAACCAGCATAAACAAAGTTCACACAGCTAATATAACCCTCAAAATGGATCTTTACAAAGTGTTCGTCATACATGCTGCATGCATGCATCAGACCATGTGAGTATAGTATTTATTTGGATGTTTGATTCTGAATGAGTTTGAGGCTATGCTGCGTGGCTAAAGCTAACATTACACACTGTTGGAGAGATTTATAAAGAATGAAGTTGTGTTTATGAATTATACAGTCTGCAAGTGTTTAATAATGAAAATAGCGACAGCTCTCTTGTCTCCGTGAATACAGTAAGAAACAATGGTATCTTTAACCCAAGCGGCAACCTCCCCCTGTTTCTCGTGAAGCCAATACGGAAGTGAATTAAACTGCAATTCATCGACTGGCCGCTAGGGACAGGCTGCAGAAGTGAGCAGAATCTCATTGACCATCATGTTAAATTAGTCAAGTTTACAGCAGAAAAAAACATGTTTACATTCTGGTTCATATTGTGGTTTTGGTCTATACTGCTAATTTTGCCCTTCATGACAACTCTGAGGGGGGTGAATTTTTTTATAGCTCATCTGTTTAAATTATATTAAGCCTTAAAGTTCTGCATAATTAAGGGCGTGGTCACTTGAGTGACAGGTATGCCGCTGCTGTCTGTGAGCCGTCATGTTACCTCAGCAGCTCATTTCAGCCGCTGAATTTGGCATCTCAGTCGTATTAGTGCTTTTTTCTGTATTATTTTATACAATATATGGCTTGCTGCATACTTGAGACAGATGTCAGTCTGTGTACATGTGCTCGCATGCTGAACACACGTTGTTGGATCGTGGCATTGGCTAAAAGTTTTGTTCCAGAGATTTACTACAATGACAATACCAGGAGGATATACAACTCCGACAGCACTGCTTGGATATTATAACTAAAACTGCTGCACTATTTTGAAAAATTATACTTTGGATATGTGCTCATTAGTTTGAGAGAACATTTGAGAGATATACATCTGGTACATATATATATATATATTTTACCCAAGTGCCACGGATTGGATTCATCTCGCGATCTCTATTTCATTATAAAGGTATGAAATCCCATTTGATTTGTGTTATTTGCACACCCCACACAAATTAATTAGCCTACTGGTGTTGGTGCATCTATAACGTTATCGTAAAAAAATCACCGTAGATTGACAGTAATCCTTTAGTAGCCTACTTTCTAATGATATTACTATCTTTATTAATATTTTAGATAGTATCTAAGATAGATAGCTAGGGCGGTCGTGGTTTCAGCAACAAGTCGCATGGGCTCCAACTTCGTCCCGCCTCTTTGCCCATTTTCAGTTATCCGTGAGTGAAGTGCGGTCACGTGCAGCTAAGATGGCCGCGGCCTCATTTACGCGTCAAAACTGCTGTTCAGAACTCTATGGGTGACGTCACGGACACTACGTCCATATTTTTTTACAGTCTATGCTTTAACCACATTTAACAGTACATTAGCAACATGCTAAGGAAACATTTAGAAAGACAATTTACAAATATCACTAAAAATATCATGGATCATGTCAGTTATTATTGCTCCATCTGCCATTTTTCGCTATTGTCCTTGCTTGCTTACCTAGTCTGATGATTCAGCTGTGCACATCCAGACATTTTGCCCTTGTCTGATGCCTTGAACATGAGCTGGCATATGCAAATATTGGGGTCATACATATTAATGATTCCAACTGTTACGTAACAGTCGGTGTTATGTTGAGATTCGCCTGTTCTTCGGAGGTCTTTTAAACAAATGAGATTTAAATAAGAAGAAGGAAACAATGGAGTTTGAGACTCACTGTATGTCATTTCCATGTACTGAACTCTTGTTATTCATCTATGCCGAGGTAAATTCAATTTTTCATTCAATGGCACCATTAACCTGTCTTGCGTCAGCTAAAATAAAATACATTTTTCAACCATGACACATTTCATTTTATGGTTGTGAACTTTACATTTTTAAACTTGGCCAATTTTGTAATGTTGTTACCCTATCCAAAATATTTTAGTAGTGGTATATTTGAGCATTAACCTCGCAACCCTGGTTTGGTGGTGAATTTGGATGAATTCATCACTAACTCAAATGTCAACTTTCTACCAACAAACTAAGTTCCAGATGTTGTTTGTCATTTGCTTCCTTCAAGCCAAGCTGAGAGTTAAATGATGAGAAAGTCAACAAGAGAGAAAAGGAGAAACAATTTCAGCAGTGCCCCGTCTGCATAGTACGGCTAAATTGAAGAGGCTACGTGAATGCGCCTTTTGATTTGATTGCTTATGAAGATAGAGCCGGCAGAACGTTCCCTCTGAGCCTGTTCGCACAAGAGGAGAGACAGATTTGAGGCAGGAGTAAATCCTGTCTGTGTCTACGGCGCTCAGAGGAAGACAGAAATGCATTACTCATGCGGCACCTTATCAGCTAAAAGAGTTTGGCTATTGGTGCGCAATTAGATGTGCTAATCCTTTACTTAAGGGAAGTTAGGGAAACAGCCGCCATGTTGGGTGGGCTCTGAGAGTCTCAACTTGCCTGGATGTTTTAAAGGGGACCTATTATGCCCTTTTTCAAAGTTGCTTGACTGTTCAAAAAACACCTTAATTTTCACATATTTTCCATACGTTGTTGATGCACCTCTCTTTCCAGTCTGTCAGTAACGCTCTGTTTAGTTCCTGTCTCTATGAAGCCACTCCTTTATGAAAAGTGCAATAGGCTCTGATTGGTCGGCTGAACCAGTGTGTTGTAATTGGTCAACTGCTTAGAGCGTGGAAATGTCATGCCCCAAACAGCAAGTTTCAACATACTAACGCAACTCAACCAGGTCTCGCCCCTTTATTTTGCATATGCTTTGGGCTGGAATTATTTAAATGTGGAAGGAATATTGTGACGTGTTTGTTCCTGGAAGAAAACTCGAGGCGATTCAGGGAGTTCAGAAACAGTGACACTGAGTTATAGAGAATAACTCCCTTTGGGAAAAAACTCTTTGCTTCTGTGACATTTTATCAAAATGTACAGGCATTAACATTTACAGGACTGCAAAGATGGGGAAAAGAGCCGATAACATTACAGCCTACTTTTTACTATCCAATCAAATCCCAATGTATAGCAATCAATTCCCATCCTGCATTATTTACCGCTGAATATTCTAGATTCTGACTTGGATTAACCTCACATGTAGTTAAATGTGTTGCGAATAATTTTTCATAACGTGTTTAATGTTATTTTTTAAGCTAAATGACATTATGTGCCTTTGTGGTTGAAGATATGACAACACTAGTGTCTGTTAAATTAACAATGTAAAATTGTATGCAAAATCTTTCTACTCAGTATGTATGATAATTGATAAGTCTGACAACAAAGTAATGGAATGAAATAACCAGGCCTACAGCCTACAAGAACTGTGTTTTAGGGCAAGGCACTAGCGTGACAAATATTAGCGTGCGATTAAGAAGACACACTGGAGTCGACTGCTGAGAACAACAGATGTCACTGTTGGAGATGTCCTTGAAATGACACTAGGACTACAAAATTAATTTGCTCAGATTTGCCCTATTCAGGGGTGATCCAATTAGTAACACAAAATTATTTAAAATGCGACTTACTGACCTTTACCCTCTTGCACTTTGACCCTGCATGTCCATTAGGTACAATGAGTTTATGCTGTCATTAGCCACACATACAAAAATGCTTAGAAAAATGTTTTAGAATATGAATTTAAGCTTATATTATATTTCATATGAAATATTAAGTTATCTGCCACTGTTTTAGGGTTCTACTATAAACATAATGTGTCATAATACAGTATATAATTATTAAAACATGTAAAGGCCACAAATTGTCAACTTTTTCTAATCAAACTACCTGTGCATTTAAAGTCAATATGAATCAGCATTTGCAACCCATTTCACTGTCATTTCAGAGTGAAACAGGATATTAAGTAAAAAGTGGGTGTTTCCCATATGTTTTCCATGATTTTTTTCTGAAAACAAAAATGTGTAGAATATATGCTAAATATATGTTTTAAATAGCATGGCTGAACATATATTTTCAAATTTAAATATATTGCTTTTAAACCTTCCAATGACAAAATATATTATAAAAAATGTACTTCAAGGGGCAAGAAAATACATTTCCAATCTTAAAATACATTTTGTGTGAATGCAAAATGTATTTAAAAAAATATATTTACATTTAAAATATATAAATGGCCAAAATATACTTAAAAAATGTATTTTGAAGGGGCAAAAAAAAAAAAATCCAATCATAAAATACATTTTGTGTGAATGCAAAATGTATTTTTCAAATACATTTTGAACAATAAATATTTACATCGAAAACATCCCATATAATAATCCTATTACCCCCTCTTTTTCCAGTTGTTTCCAGTCTTCTTTCCACTGTCCTATGAAAACAGGTGTCATTGAGACCCAAAATAACCAATTTATTTGATGGAACATGCTTTTTATTGCCTGAAAATATACAAGACCTGATTAATCATTTGGTTTACTGGAGTGTTACCTGCACAACCTGCCCTCATTTGCATCCTCACTGCCCTTGCTATGCTGCCATTGCTTTGTCTGCCGCCCGGCATACGCTGAGCTTGGCAAAAGTCTGGAGCTCCTCCAGCGCCTCCGTACGGCTGGCAGGCGGGCGGCCCCTGGGAGTCAGGATTGTGTGATAACACTTTGAAATGATAGTTTAGCCCAGGAGAGCACTTGACACGCAATATCTTCCCCGCTCCAATCGACAGGCAAAGCAAGCTCAGAGCAGGGTAAACATCGGCTCAGGGCGTAGACACACGGCGAGATCCAGAGGAAAGAGCGCTCATCACACGCCGGGATGCAGAAAGGCATCTGGTCCGCCGCACAATTACCACTCTGTCCATCACGGGTCTCATCACCGGAGGCTTTTCTCACCCGCCGCAGATGCATTTATTCTCCTCTTGGCCTGTCTGTGTATTCAGCCTCGACAGCTGCAAATAGACAACAGGTAATGTATTGACAGTCTAATAAAGAGTGTTGGCACTGGATATAAATCACGCAGTGCTGCATGTTTATTTGCGGGGGCGACTCTCACCTCTTTGTCATATTAATAGTTATCCAGATGAGACGAAACAGGTGTCAAAGGAAGGACGAAAGGTGTTCTTGCACCGAGAAAACAACCAATTGTGAGTTTACACTGTTTTTTCTGTATCTCAAGTACTGCTTGACAAGATGAACCGTCACTCTCACTAGACACAAACTGTTAGGCCTAAAACATACTCAACCTATGGGTCACAAGCTGTTTTCTGTTCTGAAAGGGTCGTAGACAGCTGGGAAAAGCTAGGGATGCATGATATATTGGCCACCATATCGGTATCGGACGATATATGTTATTGTTTTCAGCCCGATAAGAAAATTTGGCCGATATATTAAAGCCGATAAATAATGGATTATTTCCTTCAGCTAAGACACTTCAGATGTGCACTGTTCACCATGATGATTTTGAATTGCTTGAAATATGATTGGAGTCATATAAGCTATGTAGAGAACATTATATTTGTGTGCTTGGGACATAGCTTTTAATGGTGAGGCTTTTGTTTTTGAAATCAGGCTCTCAAAAATTATATAAAAAATTGGATTTAGATTTATCGGCCAATATATCTGTTATCGCTTTCAAATATGAAGAATTACCAGTTATCGTATCGGCCAAAATGTTCATATCGGTACATCCCTAATTAAGTGCAAAAAATAAAGTACATGCACTAATAAGTATGTACTACATCACTGTGCACTTGCATTGGCCATATGCATGCATAGGAATGCAAGCAAACGTTTGACCCTTGACTTATTTTAGACAAGAACCATCCATTCATGTATGAAAGTGCTGACATATTAAACAGTTAATTGCTTGTTACTTTTAGAGACGGGTAATAAACTGGTGTGCATCTTGCTTACTTGCAACTACTTCAAACAAAATTCCTGAATATGTTTCAAATATTCAGTGCCGCAAACCTTTTTATATCTAGAAATCTAGTTCAAAATCAGGCCAGCAGTGATACTAAACAGACGACTGTTTCCTTTGGCAAACAAATATAGGCTGTATATTAGGTCTGTCCTTAGAAACAACAGAAAAAAATTCATGGTATATACTTGTTGTAATAGAAAAACATAATTTATTAAATAAGCACTACTTCGAGCACTGGCCAGACTAACATTATGCAGTACTCTTTAAGATTTCAGTGTGAATTTTCCTAGATGTTTTATCCAAGAAGGGTCTGTCTGAGACTTTAGTTGACCTTCACAGCACAGAAACAACCACAGCAGCGATGAGGGTGGACTGAAAGTGTTTGACAGCTTACATTTAAGGAGATCACAGCAACCTTGGCTGTGTGCAATCATCACACCAAGGACTTTACAGTTCCAGAATCCAAACTATAAAAACAACCCAAAAGAGCAGCCAGAATGTTTTAAAATGGAAGCATATTACAATGCATTAGAATTGAGTATATTAGCTGAATTAGAATCTCATTGAGATGAATGGGAATGCTAGCGTATAGCTATCGTACAATAAAATTACCACTGAAAGAGGGACTCAAGCCATATCTAGACCAGAATATCACAGAGATTTAAGGGTTACTTTCTCCTTTTCCAGCACATTACAGCTAAGTGTTCTTAATTGACAAACAAAATAATGTAAAACTGGGCTAAAAATACTTGTTGATTAAAAAAAGCAGGTTTAGTGTCCTTGCAGCATGTCTTGTTGTTTCATCTCCATCCTTGATGGACTCATTTTCTACACTCTAAAAAATAAAACATTGGTTCAACAAAAAAAAAATATGTTAACGTTTTCCACTAGAATTTTTAACTTAAGCCAATTGGGAGAATTACATTAATTCAAAGCAATATTTTGAGTTGATCCAACATAATGTTTTAAGTAAGGTGAAGATGTTTTTTTGCCACAATAAAAACACATTTCTAAGTAACATGAACTTAATAATTGTCAACATGAATGCAACTATTTAAGTTGATCCAACATAATGTTTTAAGTAAGGTGAAGATGCTTTTTGGACACTATAAAACGCATTTCTAAGTAACATGAACTTACCAAGCAACGCTTGTCACCATGATGGTAAATCTCCAAAAACCCACATTAACAGAAACTCTTCTAAATTAGCATAACAAAACACTAATTACTGCTAAATCTCCCTTACCATTAATCTTGTGCAAAAAACATTATATAACACTTAATTTTAGCATTTACTCTCCCTTTCAAGTGCCATGGGCAAAGCATGATGGGAAATATAAATCCCAGCCCAGTTTCACTTAACTTAAGTTTGTCTAAATTAAAAGAAGTGTTCATACAACTCAAAACAATGAAACACGTTTACACGTCATCAGACTGTATTTTACATTAACAGAACTTAAAATTAAATACATTTTTGATTAACTGAAAATGTTAAACTATGACAAGTCATGATAGTATATGGAATCAATAGGCATAATTTGTGTGTCATCCAAGCTCAATAAAATAACAATTACAAGTAAAAAGTCTAACATCATTTCAGAACTTGATTTTTTATTTCACAACAATATATATATTTAAGTAATGACTAAAGGTCCCCTGAATTAGTTTTTAGAGTGTAAGTATGCCATTTGTTAGGTTGATTCCCCCCAAAAGTGTAAACACACAATGCGTCCGAAATCGAATGCTTCCCTACCTTATAGTATGCAAAAACAACATTTATCATAACATGATTTTGTAGGATTGTAAACAGGCGCTAAAGAGAGTACCTATTAAAAGTAATTTGAACCAGTGGGATTGTGTGGGGTCCTAATGAAGAACTGATTTTGGATTTTCGGATTTCAGTTTCGGGGGGTTGAGGGATGGGCTACTTAGCAATTCGGATCCAAATTCGGAAAGGAACCCCTAAAGGGACATGGTTAAGCTTGCAGCGGATCTCATATTTTTTTTTCCCATCACCATGACCCTTTAGAGGCTCCACAGAATGCGTAATTTCATCTTAACTTCCAAGGATCCTTCAAATTGAGACAGCCTTCAACTGCACTTGATGACGCTTTACTAGAGCCTTACTAGGATAGGATACACCCTTCCGTTTGAGAAGCACCAACTGAGGTGTCTGACAGTCGATAAAAATAAACAGCGACTAAATTACTTTCGAATATCAAATATACTAAACACTGAAGTACTAGAACGTGCAAGAGCAAACCTCATTCACTCACGAACATTTGTGTTGCTTCTTTTTCTTTTAATGGCAGTTGGCAAACACACTTGAAGGTGCATACTGCCACCTACTGAATGACACCTGTGTGACAGCTGATGTAAAATAAAGGATCGGGCTTTGGATAGCCGATACCAATCAGTTAAAAAAACTGCTTAATTGATCCTTGAGATTGGCTTGGGACATCCCTAGGACATACTTTTTTAATGATTGCGAAGTAAGTTTCAGACATGTAAATGTAGTACCTACTAAACAGTATGCAATTTCGGACGTAGCATTACAGCACAGCTCAACCAATGGCGTGAGTTTGGAGCGGGACTATCTGTTTGCCTGACCAGTAGCAGACGGGGGAGTGTCTAGGAAACCTATTTGAAAACAGTGATTATTTTTACATTATAGAGAATATATGTTTCTTTAAGAAAAGTTTAGCTAAGAAACCTATTATTTTGAAAAGTCCAGCCAATAACAGCTGTGTTGACACCTCCGACAGCTTATTAGCACTGTAACAATGATTTGGAGTATATCTGAGGCGGATTTGCCGTAATTAGATTGTCTCTTTTTCTCGCCCTCCTGCTGCACTCTTTCATTTGAATGAAAGATACACATTTTCACTTGTTCCTCTTCAGCCCATAAATACATTATTATTGAAAGAATAATTTTTTATGGCGTGTCATGATAGCATTAAATGGCAGAATGTTTGCCAGAATTAGTTACTGCCAGGAACGCTAGCGGCCAGATGGCTGGCATTTCCAAATAAGAAAAAAAGAAATTAAATAAACAAGGATGGAGATGAAACAACAAGACATGCTGCAAGGACACTAAACCTGCTTTTTTTTAATCAACAAGTATTTTTAGCCCAGTTTTACATTATTTTGTTTGTCAATTAAGAACACTTAGCTGTAATGATGTCATACGCTAACCTATGATAACATTTACTCTCACCTCTCAATAATTAACAGAGTTCTTGATATCTGTCTCTCTTGAGCATTCGCACAATATAGCTAATAGCATTTTAATTATCCTTCATTAAAATATATGACGGTTTGAAAACCCAATGTGATCTCATTGGTATTCATAGGTATTTGTATATAAAATGTACTAGCTCAGGCACTGAAATGAATGGGATCGCCTGAGGTATGATTGGAAATATTCTAGTAGTTCCATACCAATTTTAAGGAATCATAATTATTGCAGATCTAAAGCTGTACGTACTGCAAAAAAAAAAAAAAAAAAAGGTAAAAAAAAAAAAAAGGTTTACATTTCAGATGCTGTCAAAACATTGATCTTGTGCATTTCATTGTCTATCCAAATGTACAAAAATGCATGGGTATACTTTACAATTTTTCAAAGCTCATCTTATGTGGTTATGCTTGGATGCATAGGGACAAATAATACACATATATCAAAATATTTTTCAAAATACTTAATTTGTTTCAATTAAGTTTGTGTGGTTCATTGTTGTTATTAACTAAAACTATTAAAATATTTGTTGGTAACTGAAATAAATCTGCAATAAAATAAAATATACATATTAGATAAAGAACTTAAGAAAAGTAAGTTTAAGTAATAAAAAATACTATAACTGAATGTAAATGTAAAAATAAAAGCGAAATCAAAATATTAATAAATACTAAAATAGTAATATATAAACATATATATATATATATATATATATATATATATATATATATATATATATATATATATATATACATAAATAATGGTGCTTATTTTTTAATACTTAGCAACATAATTTTATTTATAATCTGGATTATAATTAAACATCTCTCTCTCTCTTTGACAGTCTGTAATCTGAAATAACTATTTTTACTCTCTACTTTTGGAATCATACAGCTTCAGTACTTGTTTTCCTCGCTATTTCTAGAGGGCCACAAACAGCATTTCCCGTATCCATAAACCAGCTGTCCCGAGAACAATCTAAACTTCCCAAAACTCAAGTTCAGTCCATTTGCATTTGACACGTGCCTCGTTTTAACCGTACGCACTGGGCTATGTAATGAGAGGCGGCTGTATGAATGCCTGATTGTCTCCCAGAGTTGATGTATTCCACTGGGAGGGCAGAAGGTGAAGATCCCATTGCTGTTACACCTGAGGCAGCTGGTTGAACCCCTTCAGCTGCAGACGTTACAACACCGCCTCCTCTGACAGGAGCCAACTCCTGATTGAGCTGCACTTTTGTGCGGCGTCATTATCGTTAAATAAGCTGCTGTCTCCCTGCCTAATGAAGACTGAGATCATTCAAGCAGGACATTATGAATAAGGTAATCAAAACTGAAGCGTTGCTCTCTTTAAAATGATTTCACGAATGGGTCACATTTATTTATGGATATGAGTATGGCAAATTAACAAGTGTTAATTTTGTCTCATAATTGTCCTTTTATTGCCTTTGTTTATAGTTCCTCCAAATTACCTAAAGTTGATTAACAATTGTTGGAAACATTTACATCCTCCTTTAAATTCTCTTATATTGTCTATTGTCGTTTTCTAATTCTATCTATCTATCTATCTATCTATCTATCTATCTATCTATCTATCTATCTATCTATCTATCTATCTATCTATCTATCTATCTATCTATCTATCTGTCTGTCTGTCTGTCTGTCTGTCTGTCTGTCTATCTATCTATCTATCTATCTGTCTACCTGTCTGTCTGTCTGTCTAGCTATCTGTCTATCTGGGTTTGTGTTAGGTGTAATTTCGCATACTTCCCTAAAAAAAAAAAACAGTATGTGACAAAAGAAGTATGTATGTCCAAATTCACAGTACTCATAAAATATATATATTTTATATATAAATATATATATTTTTTATATATATATATATAATATATTAGCTGGTCAAGAAGCTGCGTATGCATTGTGAATAGGCTATTAGTTTAAGCTTGCATATTTCCAATCACAAACTCAATGATTTAGAAAATAATTTCAATAAATTAAGTTTAAATATTGGTCTCAGAGCTTTGCATTCAACAAATGGCTTTTCCCAGGTGTTGGTCGATAAAAGAACATGCTCATAAAAACATATTTTCAAAGCCATGCTAATGGTTTGGACCCTAGAGGTTTTTCGCTGTGTAGTTCTCTCAATGTCACAATAAAAGAAGCTCGAGCTCCCTGCTTGGTTTGAGTCCGAGTCAGAGGTCAAGTGTTTGAAGTGAAAAGCCGTGTGAAAATCTCTATTGTATGGAGAAGGGCAAGATGGACTGACACTCTTTAACAGTTAACAGAGCTGGTTCAAGGTCTCTCCTTGACATCTGAGAATCGAACGGTCTGTTTCTCCGAAACAAAGAGAAGAATGGTACTGCACACATTTTTCTCTGTCTTTAAGACATTATAGGTTGTTCTTACAAGAGAAAGAGCATTTTAAAAGCTTAAAATGATAGTTCTGACATAATTAAGAATTTTTTGTTTTGTTTTGTTTGTTGCTATTTTGTAACCTAAAAATGTATATCTTTTGAAACATAATGGTTGACCAATATTAGGTTCCGTCCTTCTGATTCAATCCATCCATCCATCGCAAAGAAAATCTACTGAATGTAACTCTTGTATACAATAGTTACTCCAAAAAAAAAAAAAAAAAAAAATCACAACAGGAGGTTATTTACAGAAGTCATAAAGGTAAGAGAAAGTGTAAACATGGTCATGGTACAACCTTGACTAACATTAAAAATGCATTGCAGAAAATAAATAAAAAATTCTAGCTGTAATATGGCACCTTTAAAAGGTTTAGAAGAGAAAAACAGTCACTGTCAGACAAACATATATTATGGCTTGCGAAAGCAGTCTAACCTCTGAAATTAAGGTGACTGACTCAAAGAATCTCATTGATGTTTATAATATTCCTTATGCGCAGTGAAGCTCGTGTCCCTGGAATTGACTTCTCAAAAACAGATTAGTGTAGGTTGACTGCTTCAGAAAATTGCTGACCTTTCCCACCTTATAGCAACTAACACAGTTCTGTCACTGTAACATCTGAAGTGGCCAATAAAGTTTAATCGTCCAAACATTCATTCTTCCATTAACAAAGTACAGAGCCGCCTCTAATGGAGTGAGGGTCAGGACTCTCTGCTTGTGTCTCTGTGCAAGAGCTTTCTTCAGTACAATGATGCACACACAAAACACAGTAACGCATACACTCGTATAAATAGACTTCTAATAAAGCTGTATCTAAAGTGTAGATGAGCTACGTTCAGAGCGCTTGTGAAACGACACAATACATTGAAGTTATTTTATAAAACATCAGCAACAGCAATACGATAAAAGACACCTATGTTCATTTTATAGTTACATTAATAATAACCGCAATAATAACATCAAGCAATATGGTTCATTGGTCTGTAAACTGTAGGCCATTTATGTATGAAGCCAGCCAATTAGATTAGAGTTTGCCAGATTGAGATGCTGTTATTTAGGATAGATATAAGAATGGTGTTTTAGTTTACGGTCGCCAATGATGCTAAATCGCACGTGATGTCAGTGGCCTCCATGTGACCCCATGCTTTTAACATCTCAGTCTGTTCGACTCCAGCGCTCCAAGCTTTGTTTTTTCCTCCTGACCTGCGGTCTAGTCTTTGATCACAGCTCTGCCCTGAAGGCAGCCTGCCAACGCTAAACTTATCCAAACCACTTTCTCTCACCTCCAAACACACCGTAACAACTGCTCTGCATCTCAACCAGTGTTTATTCTCCTCCGTCCATCACGACCTGTCACTCATCATCACTCAAACAGACTCGAAGTTTCCACGCTCAGAAACAACTGCGAAAGATGAAAGGAGAGTCGGCAGCAGGGACACATCAACCCGGGCAAATGCTGGTAAATTTGAGACGCGTCTTCCTTCATCTGTAATTTCCACGTCCTCAAATAGAGATTGACTTCAGCTGCCCTCCAAACAGAGCAAGACGGGCTGCACGGGTCACTGAGGTCTGGTCTGACTCGCTCTAAGAGGGCGTCCCACTGAGATAATCACCGTTTCCATCGCAGCCTCGGCTGGCCGTGGCCAACCCAGACCTCCTTCAGACCAGAGGATGGATTGTTGGACGGCACTCTGATTATGCATTGAAAGAAGGAGAGGGAAATGGAGAGGAGTGCTGAGAGGGAGAATTTTCAGGCAGCCAGAACTGTAATTATATGAGAAAGGGGATAAAATGTAATTATATAACAATGGAGAAAAGTGTTGTTTGGTTTACAAAAGCGCTAAAACATTGAAAATTCACTTTATCACATGATCTCGATTGCTTAATTGCTTTAATAAAATGGCAAAAAGGCCCCAGAGTAGTTCTATTTTAGTATTATGTAATATTAAAGGGTTAGTTCACCCAAAAAATGAAAATGTAATGTAATTATTTACTCACCCTCATGCCGTTCCACACCCGTAAGACCTTCGTTCATCTTCGGAACACAAATTAAGATATTTTTGTTGAAATCCGAATGTTCAGTGAGGCCTGCATAGCCAGCAATGACATTTCCTCTCTCAAGATCCATAAAGGTACTAAAAACATATTTAAATCAGATCATGTGAGTTCAGTGGTTCATTATTAATATTATAAAGCGACGAGAATATTTTTGGTGCGCCAAAAAAACTAAATAACAACTTATATAGTGATGGCCAATTTCAAAACACTGCTTCATGAAGCTTTGGAGTGTTATGAATCTTTTGTGTCGAATCATGATTCGGATCGTCTGTCAAACTGCCAAACTGCTGAAATCACGTGACTTTGGCGCTCCGAACTGCTTATTTGACATGCTGATTCATTATGCTCCGAAGCTTCCTGAAGCAGTGTTTTGAAATCGGCCATCACTATATAAGTCGTTATTTTGTTTTTTGCCGCACCAAAAATATTCTCGTCGCTTTATAATATTAATATTGAACCACTGTACTCACATGATCTGATTTAAATATATTTTTAGTACATTAATGAATCTTGAGAGAGGAAGTGTCATTGCTGGCTATGCAGGCCTCACTGAACCATCGGATTTCAACAAAAATATCTTAATTTGTGTTCTGAAGATTAACGAAGGTCTTATGGGTGTAGAACAGCATGAGGGTAAGTAATAAATGACAGAATTTTCATTTTTGGGTGAACTAACCCTTTAAAGTTTTAGTAATATTTTGAATTAGATTTTTTAAAATATATTTTCAGCTCTCATTTTAATTTTTGGCAATTTTGTTGTGATTTTGTGATTTAGTTTTTAAAATACAATTTTTTTCAGTTTTAGTTATTTCAGTATTTTACTTAAAGGTGGTTAATTATGATTTTACTTTTTTAATTTTAGTTAGTGTGTAATGTTGCTGTTTGAGCATAAACAACATCTGCAAAGTTATGATGCTCAAAGTTCAATGCAAAGGGGGATATTGTCTTTTACAGAAATCAAGGACTACAACAAATGGCTGGTAGGGACTACAACAAGCTTCTTCCCGGGTTGGTGACATCACCCTAAAATTTACATAAACCCCCAAGAACGCACAACAAAGGGGGCGGGGCCATGTTGGGCTGCTTTAGAGAAGAGGAAGAGTTGTTTAGTAGAGTGTTGTTGTCATGCCGTCATTTTACGCCGGACTGCTTCACAAACGAGGGTCAATTCAACGCTGGATTTGCACAAAAGATTAACATGACGGCACATGCTAGTGGATGAGTTGAATCAACTCCACAGCAAATACATAAATTTATCCACTAACCATTCAGAAACGTCCAGTTTCATTCTAAAAGTTGTAACTTCTTCCTGAGTCTCTCCATCAGTGTCGACTCCGGTTTGAACAATGTAAGGCTGAACACCATTACTGACAATCCTCATTTTGGCTGTGTGAGATTCTCCAGCTTTGTTGTTGTTGAGCAAACGAAGCACGAGCTGTTAAAGCTCCGCCCGCCGTGTTTTTGCTCACACCCAAATAGGGGCAAATTTGACAAGCTATAATAAATGATCTGTGGGGGATTTTGAGCTGAAACTTCACAGACACATTCTGGGGACACCAGAGACTTGTATTACATCTTGTAAAAAGGGGCATTATGGGTCCCCTTTTTTAATAGTTTGTTAACAACACTGCCTTGCTTATTTCAAATTGTATTTTTTAAATCTATTAAATTTTGATGATAAACAAACAGCAAACATTGTTTTTTTCATTTAATCACGCACTAGAATTCTTGGACCCTATAGTGGTGAACAGGAGCAATGACAGCAAATGTTATTATTATTATTTTTTTTTGTATTCCCGTTCATCTAATAGCAAAAGAAAAAAAAAATCTGTGATAGCTTTTCCACGACTTTCCAAAAGAGGGAAAAAAATATAGAGAGATTGATGACAGCAGAAGAGAGAAAGATGTCAAATTTGCAGTCACTCCTTCAGCCCTTGTATTAGAAACATAATGTTTTAACATATGAATTCATGTAATTTTTTTCTTTTTTAAAGAAATATAGGGACGAACCTGAACATTTTTGAGGAAGAACTCTTCATTGGATTTGCCAAAGCTTTCCAGGTCAATGACATCACAACTTGAATAGATCTATAACCACTAAGCCACATTCTCAGTAACTAACTGACTAAACATTAACATTATCTAAAGTTCATATTTCTTTGGACAAGGTTTGTATTTCCTAACTCAGTATGGGACAGAACTGTCCTTTTTCAGTGCAAGTGCCTTGCAGAGCAACCATCTGCTATAAAGACCTCGTCATTTCGAGACACAGCAGGTTGTTTGTTAAAGCTATGTTTTGTAAGATGAATTATGATGTAATATATTCAAAACACCTGTGGTGTTATAAAATAACCAGATAATTGAGGGCAAAGAACAAAACTATAGCCATCCCACAACGTTTTATTATTAAGACAGCATGTGATATTCGTGGTGTTGACTGATTCAGATCTGATAATGTCTTTCCTTGTGGATTAATTCATTTCTTAACCCTATTTTGTTCATTAAATTAATAAAATACACCTGCCAATCAATCACAATTATTTTACTGATTTGCAACTAGCGCTTAACAAATGTTGGCAGTGATAGAACAGTCTCCTTTAAACAAAGATCAGTGATCAATAAATATCACTCTAAGTAATTGTAACCAGTTATAATGGAAAAGACAAAAGATGCAAAGCTGTTTGGAATCGAATTGTCGAGCCTCTAAGAGCCAATAAAGTTGTGTTATTGTGAAATTGTTGAAATTGGAGATAGATTGAATTAGTGAGTGATAAGGACTTGCGAGACCAGAGGTTTGCGAGAGAGAAAGCAAGGATGTAGGTGGCAGGGCTATTATGGTATTCTAAAAGCTTAAATCAATATGCTTAAACTAACATAAACTAAATTTAAAAACATTTTCATTAACAAATTTTTTTTTTAAAAATTACTACACAATAAAATGAATCCAAACAAAACTATATGCCTACAAAAAATAAAATAAAAAATAAAATAAAATAAATAAACAAACAAAAATTGTCTTCACATGGTGGCAAAGTGAGCATTCCTAGTCATCTCAACTGTCCAGGTAAATATAAGTCGATTTCACACTTTTAAAAGTTTGCAAAAAATATGGATGGATGGACATGGAGATACACAACAGTTCTGCTGTGGCTTTAGAGGTAATATTTTTGTTGGCAAAACTGAGCAAAAACAGGCAATATTGTATCTAAGATGTAACACAATATTAACTTATTTACTAAACTGTTGTATAAAATCAATATCACACTTGCACTCGTGCTATTTGGGACAAAAAAAAAAAAAAAAATATATATATATATATATATATATAAAAACATGCATCAAGAAAAACTAGGTACTAATAAGTGTGTACATGCAGTTGTTTTGATGCATCAGTCACTGCATATATATATATATATATATATATATATATTGGTATTGATTGATATCGTGATGTATAGAATGCACTGCAACTGTTAATTAGACAACAATGGAAAAAGATGCTTTTGAGTCCAGATTGTGCAGCTCCAGCATCTACCAGCAGGTGCTAACCATAAAAACATGCATCAAGAAAAACTAGGTACTAATAAGTGTGTACATGCAGTTGTTTTGATGCATCAGTCACTGCAGACAGCAGCAAACTCATTTCAGAAGTGTTCAGACAGACTGTCGGGTGGGTTGGTGTTTCGGGGTCTGGAGGGAGTTCTGGTATATGGATATGTTGCAACTCACTGTGACGGGTCCAATACAATATAATACAATGGAAACTCTGCAATCAAACAATGACCATTGTTTATATTGATATGTAAATATAATATCCTTGAGTCCCTCTAACAAAAATGTCACATTTTAAGCCCAAACTCGGTGATTGCACTGCGCACTCTGCTGTGATCGGTGTGTGAATGCCATATTGTCTGTGCGTTTCTGTCTCTGTACATCCTTGTCAGCGGAGCTGGAACTAGCCGGGTCACGTAGACGTGCCTCAGCCCAAACCAGCTGTCAGCTGTGGGGTTTGGCTCCAGCTGCCGTGAGCTGTTCTGGGCCTGAGCTGCTGGGGTTTTTCTGCTGATAGCGCCTGGAAGCCGCAGTCACACTCACAGATGCCTAACTAGGATCTCGTGGTGCATTGTCTTTCTCCCATTTGGGCGATGTCTGCGCTGCATGTTAATTACGAATGTTTATTTTCATCTCCGAGCAATGTATAATTACGTTTTTTTTTTTCCCTGTTTGTATTGCACTTGCTATTGTGGACAAGTTGTTTGACTATTTGACAGTTATTAGAAATGATTGGCAAGTAATTTTAATGAAAAGTCACGTCTTTACTGCACTGAATGTGGCAGATGTTTTAAACTATACCGACCTGGCCATAAACTTGAACACTTGTTTTTTTCTAAATATAGGTTAATCTCATGAAAACTTGACTGGGTCATATTTCACCTCAAAATGAAAATGAAAAATATAAGAAATCTTATTTTGTATAAAGTGATTTTTTTTCCCACCTTCATTTTGCATTGTCACATGTTAATAACATTATGCACATTTTTCCATCCTAAATTCACATTTATATATTTTTTCTAATTATTTTTATTTTTTTTTAAATTTCCATCATTCTCAATGGTGATTATCATAGAATACAGCTAATACAACTGCAATACAATTATTTACAGAATGTTGGCCTAGAAATACTGTTAAATACAAATTAAATAATATATTACTTTATATTACAGTAATGTAAGTTTTTAGGGGAACTGTGCTTAGTTGCCAAAAAACGGCCCTGGTCACAATAGGATTCATTTTCTTTAACATTGTTGAGTGACATTTTGAACTATATAGACTTTATACTTTAATATTTAATATTAATAATACTTAACTTGCTTTAAAGTACTTCTAAGTAAAATACTTAGAATGCTACATGAAGCATCCTAAATAATAATATATATATATATATATATATATATTATTACCCCGCCTCTGCCTCCTATTTCATCATTGCAACATTAGCCTCGCCCACTGGCATGTTAGTGAGATGATGAGGAGAAAAGAACGATACAGGACTAAAAATAACATTATCTTTTAAAGGATCCTAATGCTAGGATTATGGTTAGCCTATTTATTTTCAACAATGTGAATGTTTCAGTTATTTATTTGTATTTGGTACATTTCACTGTGGATTCTCTGGTAACGTTAAATCAGTCACATTTCACATTTCAAAGAATGCTCCCTTTGCAGTCGCTGGAGCTGTCAATCAAACTTGCCTTGCGCCAAAACTCCCGTTTTATTCAACAAATCTGTTAATTACATTGTGTTTGCATTGTTAGTTATGATGAAATCATTCATTAGTGTGCAGAAAGTGAGTTGCAATGACAAGATCACTGCTTTCATGCGCTCAACAACATGTCTGTGATCGTCTGCAACCTTTCATGCCACAATCTAAATATAAAGCCATAGATCTAAATGAAATGCTATAAACAACACTTTTCATGATTATTTAACCTTGAGAGCTGTAATAGTAAAAATGTGATAAAAGTTTACGAGAGAGATATAATTAGCTATTTCATAAGCAAAGATGTCAGCCAATCACAGCAGTGGGCGTTTACACTGAGCAGACACACCCCTTAAAACAGAGAGTTCAAATCAGAGGGCTAAAATCAGGGTAGGAAAAATGCCCTTACAATTTTTAATGTAAAAAGCATACTAACATTATAAGTGCACCCTAGGAAACATTATAAAACAATAAAACAATGCAGTTCATGACCCCTTTAATGTCATTGTTGAAAAATAGTAATAGGTTTTAATATTGATGTAGATAATGCATCTTCAATGGTAACAGCATGAAAGGGTAATGCAAAATATGATTTCCTATTTATTCTTTTTTATTTTGCCTTTGAGGAGAAAAATGATGCAGATATGTTCATAGAAGAGTTTGTGAGATTCACCAATATATGTCTGCGTATAGAAATCAAAGTAAGGAAATCCAATCAAGGCATTTCTTTCATGCACGCTGATAATACTGGTTCTTTGAAACATCTAACTCAAAATTAAATTACAGTAAAGCAGTCCACACAATTCTGAGGTGTAAAAAAATTATTATTATGCTTTTTTACACTTTGAGAAGAATATATAATATACAGAGCAGCTACAGTCCTGAGACCCTGGCCCTGTTTTGTTTACACCTGTTCCTGGTTTTAAACACAGCATGACAAGCATCCCGGCAGGAAATTAGCTAAAGATAAACGCCTCAGCAAGCAGGTGAGCGATTTCTCTCCGGACTGCTTGATTAATGAAGCCCGCACTGAGAGGGAGCACAAAACCAACAGCTCATAAAAAACTCAAAATAACAGGAAACGTCATTTAAAGGCAGGATTCATTCAAACGCAGGGGTGAAATATGCTTCCTGTTTTTCAACAGATGCCCGCTGGGAAAAAAAAGTGTGGAAGGTGGAAAACATATAAGATTTCAAATCATTTCAGCTGCTATGAGATTTATACCCCCAAAAAGATCCAGGTGTTTCTTCAACTATGGCCACGTTTGACCATGTACAAAATAAACTCATAAAATGCTTTTGCACACTCTCACTAGTGCCATTTGTGTGGACAGACAGACCTGGATTAGTTTTCTACAAAATTCACCAGACTGTCATTTCCACAACATCAGTGATATATTTAATAGCATAATAAATTACAAAATTAAGAGTACGTTTTGACATGTATTGTGTTTATTTAACTCCCTGTTTATATTATAATAATTTAATAAATGTAATAATTCACATTTTATGATGGAATTTCTATATTTTTTGGTTTAAAAATGTAAAAAAAATGGAGTATCCAAGACAGTGACCTTCATATAACAAAGATAATATATATATATATATATATAGTTTTAATAAAAATAATCCCCAGCAACATAAACATAAACAGCATTTATACATAAAAATATGCCTTTATTAAACTAATTGAAAACAATGACAAAGTATACAAGGAGAATATCCATATTCTAGAAAAATATACTAGAAAAATAGAACTGAGACTTATTTGTGTCCTTCCAGGAAAGGGCTCCAAACTCTCGAAAAGCATTTGTGCCGTTGTCTCATTGCATCTATTCCATTTCCATGCCATTTTTGTGTGTGTCCCTTTAAATGCAAATGAGCTGCTGCTCCCGGCCCCCTTTCCAAAAGAGGGCGGAGCTTTTACAGCTCACGCTTCGGTTGCTCAACAACAACAAAACTGGAGAATCTCACGCAGCCAAAATGAGGATTGTCAGTAACGGTGTTCAGCCTTACATTGTTCAAACCGGAGTCGACACTGATGGAGAGACTCAGGAAGAAGTTACAACTTTTAGAATGAAACTGGACGTTTCTGAACGGTTAGTGGATATATTTATGTAGTTGCTGTGGAGTTGATTCAACTCATCCACTAGCATGTGTCGTCATGTTAAACTTTTGCGCAAATCCAGCAAAAGTGCCTGTAGTTGAAGAAACAATCTGCTGAAACGAGGTGAAAAATAGAACTACTGAAGTGGGTATCACCTGACTACTGAATACAACTGAGTTTAACTATTCTATCAATCCCAATCAAATTAGGAAATTCAAATGTAATGAAATGCTTTCGAACATCTCACTGCACATGGGACTCATTGGTGCAGAACTACAAATAAACATTCAAAACACATCCGTAACATTTGTGTATTTAGGCATGAGGGATTATGGGAAAAAACCTTGCGATATTTCAATCCAAATCCAGCCAACTGCAATCATATTTCCTGCTTTAAGAAGCGAGTGTGCTCCTCTCCAGTGAGTTTTGAGTTAGCCGCTCACAGCTGTTTACCATGCGATTACCGCAGCCGTCCCCTCCATCCTGTTTCTTGTCAGTCTGTGCACACATGTATGGGGGAAACAGCATCTGTGATCGTCGGCAGCTAGGAAAGCTTTGATATGCTTACCTGATCGATGCGGCCTCCTCGCAGTTTAAAATGAGAGATGTGACCCTCAGCTCCTCCGGGCTGAACTCAGGTGTCTCCCTGCACTTTTCCCATGCTCCTTTGCACACGCACCATAAGCTTTAAATCTACTTGAAACGGTGGGACTGATTAAAAATGCCTGAAAGTACGAATTTAGGGTCTTAGTTAAGAACAGTCTGGTGTTTTCTTCATTTAATGTTGAAGCTGCTAGCTTAAAGATCCTGAATTAACAGAAATAGACTGTTGAACTAGTTGACATTATCTAATTGTTCAAATGTTATTTGTAATCATTAATCACTGTGAAAGCATAAGTGTTTGGTTTGATTAATGCAATGCACATCTGGGTCAAACCTGCCTCATTAATTTGATAAATACAAGTGCAAATATTTTGCACACAATTGCTCTATTCCAAAACCTAGACACTATTTTAAGGCATCATAACTGTTCATGGGATGTGAAGGTTATTCCAAAAGATACACTATCGTTTAAAATTTTGAGGTCAGTATGATTTAAAAAAAAAAAAAAAAAAGAAAGAGAAAGAAATTAATACTTTCATTCAGCATAGGTGCATTAAATTGAGCAGAAGTGGCAATAAATCTTTTATAATGTTACAAAAGATTTTTATTTCAAATAAATGCTGTTCTTTTGAACTTTTTATTCATCAAAGAATCCTGAAAAAATATATCATGGTTTCCACTAAAATATTAAGCAGCACAACTTTTTTCAACATTGATAATAATCAGAAATGTTAGAAATGAAGGGAGAAATGAGCAGCAAATCAGCATATTAGAATGATTTCTGAAGCATCATGTGACACTGAAGACTGGAGTAATGATGCTGAAAATTCAGCTTTGATCACAGGAATAAAATATATTTGAAATTATATTCAAATTGAAAACAGTTATTTTAATTTGTAATAATATTTTTACAATATTACTGTTTTTTTACTGTATTTTTCATCAAATTAATGCATCCTTGATGAGCATAAGAGACTTCATTCATAAATATTTAAAAAATGTTACTGACCCTGAACTTTTGAACAGTAGTTCTAAAAGACCTTTTTTTTTTATAAAATCGAACACAGCATCACATATATCAATCACTGATAAGGCAATCCCAGAATGCATTGACAAGCTCAATAAAAAAAATTATCACAAGATGCCAGACAAGTTACAGTTATAAACATACTTACAGTACATTTCATTCAACACTGAAAGATACTGTAAAAATAATTACATTTATTAAAAAAAAAGAAAGAAATATTTTTTTGTGAAATTTAGTTTTTTTACTCATCTATATTGCAACATGCTTAAATCAAAATCAAGAGTTGATGCTCCCGTGCACTTTTTGTGGAGCCAATGTAAAGCGTTTCAAATCAGCCACTTATGAGATTCCATTTTTGTTAGGACGTTGCCTTAAAAGGGAGATGACTATGTAGATGAGAGCTTTTGGAACGAATTCCCCTCTTGCAGAATATTTGAGAAAGCACATCAGGTAACATTTGCATTAATAAAAGGCAGCGGCTACTATTTGCATGAGTGCAAATAGTGACAGATGATATTTACATTAAGTTCAAATAGCAATTCCCACTATTAAATAGTACCCATTAGGTACTTTATTTCCACATTTCAAATATTTTCTTCTTCTTCATTTTAAATAAACTCCTCTTTGAGCTAATATGTGATGGGAAAAGGGAGAAGGTTGAATCAAACAAACACAACAAAATTGATACTCAAAACTAGCCCAAAACTAACCCAATCGGGTTTCTGGGGAGTGAAATCACGTTCCAGGGGGTAAAATCCGCATTTTTGGCAGGGTTCCTCTGGTAAAATTCGCATTCCAGGGGCTAAATGTCATGTTATTTGGAGTTGCTTCAACCCACGGACATGAAAAACAACCAGCAGCAACAGTGTAAAAAGTAGCCCAATTCTGTGGGAAAACCGCAGACTTGGCAACACTGGCCACCCACCTTACTCTCCACACCACTGATTCTGTTATTAGATGGATTTCTTTTGTAATTTTGTTTGGCTCAATCAGATAATGATGGGTGGAGTATGTGTAATTAGCCCTAATTAGCACTTAGTGTAAATAGACACTCTGAAAATAAAATACCTTTACATGTCACTATAAGGCCATTTGTTTAACTATAACAGTGAATTCTGGGCATAACATGTTAGAACAATCACCAAATGCAAACATAAGATATCTTAAGTGAGCAATGAAGGCCTTTAACGTTTAATCTCTGCGACAGACGCTCTGTGACCCATTTCTGCCTCAACCGTGTGGCGCGATGCCTCTCTTGACTGGCACCAACTCAAAAGTCCTCCTACCCACTCATGACTCACGCAGGATGAGAGGAAGAGGAGGCAGAAGTCTGACAGCCTCATTTTCAACCTCACCTGCTTTAAAGAGTTAGTACGCTCCCTTTACACTGATGCGAAACCGAGTTCATGACTCTGTCTGTAACGCCTCGGGTTGCGATTCGCACAGGGGAGTCTGACTCCAGATCAGTGTTAAAGACGCCCACCACCGGGAGCTTGGTTTTTGAAGGAGAAAGTGTGACGAAACGAGCCCCACAGGTTTTAAACTCCAGTTATCAGGGATGTTTGTGAACGCCATGGGGTCTAATTTCTTAACGTTTCACACACACAGTCGTCCAAGCACAATGTTAATGATGCAAATTCGGGGTCATGTGGGTGTCACAGACGCGCCATCAGTGCTGAATTCAGACGCGTCTCAGAGAGAAGGGAAAGATCCAAGGACGTGAGTGCTAATAGGATTTCCAGCGCCTTTCGTTTAGTGTAAAGATTTTCTGTTTTGAGTGGGTGAGTGTGTGAGGCCAGACACACAGAGTTGATTGTGAAAGGATTTTCTGCTGGTTCTGCTGACGCTGAACCACATTTAAATCAAATTTATGAAAAATAGACTTTCAGACTACTTTCAGCTGCCTTTTAAGACAGCATCCTAAGTGAAATGGAACCTCATACTGTAAGTGACTAGGTAGTGTCAAAAATAACTAAATAAAAATAACATAGGTAGTGCGTATAATAACTCATAATTGCTTTCAATAGAGTTTGATGTAATAATGTTGCTTAAGCTAAAAATGAGATTGTATAGCATAAAAATACACCATCTGTCCGTCCGTCTGTCCATGCAGTCTACGTGTGTAACTCACAAAGTTTTGAAACATAGGACGATTCATCTAAAATTCAACTAAATCATTAAATTCATAGTTCAGTCATGAGACTCTAGATGGCGCAGGCTGATGGGTCCTTAACGCAAGCTTGATGATAATTACAGCATTAATTACTTGGCACAAGCTGATTGGTCCATGTCATTTCTGCAGCCAATGAGCTTGTTGCTCACACATTTAAATGGCTGGTTACATTCACTATAGCATTTTGCAGCGCGCTTCAGAGTTCCTCTAAAACCCTCCACCTTCCCCAGCTCCGCCTGTATAGATCTGCTATGGGTTATTGATATATGCTATTTGTGCAGCAGCGTATCGACGTATGTATTGGTAGTAGCGAGTTCCTGTACTTGCTCTGCAGCATCAGCAATAATCAGCAGCAGCAGAAATTCAGCAGCAGCGTAGCAGATCTATTCCACCAAGACCAAAAACATTAACATTGTCGTATCCATTACCATGCTAAAAATCTTCTGAGAGCTGTCATGATTGAACTAGATTTTTACATTTTCTTAAGAGTTATGCTTCCCCATGCTAAACTCGTTAACACAAGGAATGGTGTTTTGTGATGTTGCCAAAGCATTGCTATGTAGTTGCTAAGGTGTTTTTTTTTAGTTGGTTATGAGGTTACTAGGGTGTTTTGGTGGTTGCCAGGGTGTTGCTATACAGTTGCTAAGATGTTCTGAGTGGTTTTTAGCAGTTTGCTAGGGCGTTTTGGTAGTTGCCAGGCTGTTGATATGCAGTTACTAAGATGTTTTGATTGGTTTTTAGCTGGTTGCTATGAGGTTGCTAGGGTGTTTTGGTGGTTGCCAGGGTATTGCTATGCAGTTGCTAAGATGTTCTGAGTGGTTTTTAACAGTTTGCTAGGGCGTTTTGGTAGTTGCCAGGCTGTTGATATGCAGTTACTAAGATGTTTTGATTGGTTTTTAGCTGGTTGCTATGAGGTTGCTAGGGTGTTTTGGTGGTTGCCAGGGTGTTGCTATGCAGTTGCTAAGATGTTCTGAGTGGTTTTTAGCAGTTTGCTAGGGCGTTTTGGTAGTTGCCAGGCTGTTGATATGCAGTTACTAAGATGTTTTGATTGGTTTTTAGCTGGTTGCTATGAGGTTGCTAGGGTGTTTTGGTGGTTGCCAGGATGTTGCTATGCAGTTGCTAAGATGTTCTGAGTGGTTTTTAGCAGTTTGCTAGGGCGTTTTGGTAGTTGCAGGCTGTTGATATGCAGTTACTAAGATGTTTTGATTGGTTTTTAGCTGGTTGCTATGAGGTTGCTAGGGTGTTTTGGTGGTTGCCAGGGTGTTGCTATGCAGTTGCTAAGATGTTCTGAGTGGTTTTTATCAGTTTGCTAGGGCGTTTTGGTAGTTGCCAGGCTGTTGATATGCAGTTACTAAGATGTTTTGATTGGTTTTTAGCTGGTTGCTATGAGGTTGCTAGGGTGTTTTGGTGGTTGCCAGAGTGTTGCCATGCAGTTGCTAAGTTGTTCTTAGTGGTTTTTGGCTTGTCCGATGTTTCAGTGGATGTCAAGACATTGCTATGCAGTTTCTAAGGTGTTCAATTTAAGTCAATGAGGGTTATTTATTTATTTAATTTATTTTTGAGATATCATTCATGGCTGTAGCACTAACAATGCATGATGAGATACATCCCAAAGTTTAATATTTAGGGTTCAGGGTTTGTTTAAATGGCCAGTGTTGAGGGTTACGCATTACAAGTAACTTGAGTTACGTAATCAGATTACATTTTTTAAGTAACTGGTAAAGTGACACATTATTTTTAAATTTACAACAAAATATCTAAGGTACTTTTTCAAATAAGTAATGCATGTTTTCCCATGTGTTGACTGACAACTCTCCTGTCTCCATGCTGAGAGAAATCGTAAGTGCCGAGGCGCTGTGTAAACATGATGGTTATTGTAGTTCTAGACTAAATGTGAGCAGGCATTTACTCAACTCACCGGCACAACAACTTGTCAGTATTCAGTAGTCAGTATTCCTCAAAATGAATAAAAACAGTGAAATGCAATCTCAAAATATTGCACAACCCTGCAATTATTAAATATTAAATGAAACAGACTTTGTGTTTAATCTCACTTGATTGCTCAAGTAAGAGTGTTGAACTTTATTCTCCTGTATCCTATTCTTCTTCAATCCAGAATGGCAGCACAGCTGAAAGGTTTGTTTGAGCTACTTTTTTAGTAACACAATATTTTAATGCATTACTTTTAAAAGTAACTTTCCACAACACTGCAAATTGCTAACCATAAGTACGAGGAATAAAAAGTAATAGTCTGCCTTCGTAAACAACACTAATTACAGTTCACCTTTCTGAAAGATCACATCAGTAATGTGTTCTGGGATGTACATATTAGACTGTTATGAGCTTGAAAACCTTTTAATTGAACACAATTTCAGAGCATCATCAGATAGTAATAAATAACTTTCTTCCATCTACTCCGTTTCTTTCATCTTTTTTGATAACAGACAGTAATTATTGAAACATCTCTGCATCATCTATAGCCCATATTTCATTAGCATTGTCTCCTTTATGAGAGCACAGTAATGAAATGCTTAATTAAACAGTCATCCCAGTCATTTGTCAAAATGAGCATCTGCAGTCTGTCAGACTGACTCCCTCAGTAAAATGATTGTGACCTGCAGCATCCTCCTTGTGTTTTCAGCTTTGGGAAATGGGGCATGTCAAAGGTTCACCTCCGCAGACTGTGCAAGCTCTCCCAAGCCAACACTAAAAATTACTACTGTCATTTTCAAGTGACTTGAAGTGTTTCTTTCTCTCTGTCTGTATGTGATGAATAATCGACTGATGGTGGTTAGTGTAGATGTAGGAAAATGCTGCCCCTTAGAGGCCAATTCTAGGGACTGAAATTACTTAATCTGAGAAACTGCAATCAGTACTGTTTATGGGATAAACCTAAAAACACACAAAAGTAAAATCCAATATACAGCTATATATATATGCTACAAAACTCAAAGTAATGTCCAATATAATCTATCTATCTATCTATCTATCTATCTATCTATCTATCTATCTATCTATCTATCTATCTATCTATCTATCTATCTATCTATCTATCTATCATCTAAATTCTCTCTCTCACACACACACACTATAAAAATCACAAAAGTAGTTTTTTTTAACTCAAAGATGCAGCAAAAACAAAAAAGCACACATTCATTCACAATAATTTAAAGAGCACAATTTTTTGCTGTTAGCTTGTTTCCTCCACTGAATAAAAAATAAAAAAGGTTATTGCGACTTTTTATCTCACAATTTTGAGAAAAAAAGTCAGAATTGTGAGAAAAAAAGTTGGTTATCTTTTTTTTAACATCTTGCAATTCTGACTTTTTTTCTCAGAATTGCGTGATACAGTATAAAGTTACAATTGTGTTATAAAGTCAGAATTGCAAGATATAAACTCACAAATGTGAGAAAAAAGTCAGAATTGTGAGATAAAAAGTCGCAGTTGTCTTTTTTTTTTACATCTTGCAATTCTGACTTTTTTCTCAGAATTGGATGATATAAAGTCAAAGTTGTGTTATAAAGTCAGAATTGTGGGATATAAACTCACAATTGCGAGAAAAAAGTCAGAATTGTGAGATAAAAAGTCGCAAATATACGTAGTACAGTGATCCTAAGAAACAAAACGAATGTCATGTTGCATAAAAACAGTGTTTTATTGAAATTATGTGAGTACTAATATGATTTCCAGCACGACAATGCAATATGAGAAATCGAAGGAAAAATGTGCATGTTGCCAAGTGTTGCGTGTTTATCAAGGTGAATTATTATGAGAGGGTTTAAATATATTTACATTTATCAGTGAGATCCGCAATATGAACAAACAGAATAACAGTGACACCCTCTTTGTATGGGAATAATGATAATTACATATTAAATGATTGTAATTAATGTTACTAATGTCACTAAACATGGCTAATGTCATCTATTAGTCACATAATGGAGTGCTAGCAGGCATTCATTCATTCATTTAGTGGAAATCTTTCTCCTGGAAGTTGACGCAGAAAGTTCGGCCCCACAGCACACTGGCGTAATGAAGCTGCGTTGCGCTGCTGACTGGCTCTAGGCGACAGAAAAGCCAAACACTCATTCAGTCATTACTCTTAACAGGAGGGGGTATTCTCTCTGATGGATTGGCAACAACACAAACCAAAGGAAAAGAGGAAAAAAACGAGTAGAGTTCAAGCATGGTTAATGTCTTTGCAGCAAACGTTATACTTTCAAGCCAGACTCCCCACTGCTGCAGTAATTTTGAGATCCATTTTCAAGAAACAAGAAAACACTTGAATGTCAAACATACAAAATGGATTATGGACCACTGGTTATCATTTGATTTTGATAAGGCTTTTTGTTTACTGAAGGAGTAAGTGAAGTGAATACACAACACCTTGATTCACTGAACTCAAAGTGTCTGTTTAAAATCTGTTGACTGACACACGACTGGTTTCATCCAATTATGGGTGTCTGCTCGGTGTCTTATTACAATAAAATAGTTTTATGGTCAACATACCTTAAGTACTGTCTGAGGATTTTCAATTCTAAACTGGTGGTTGTGACTAATTTTATGTCACAGTCTGCAAAGAAAAATGCAATGTTAAATACAAATAATAAATGCAAATAATAAAATACAACAACAGCAAAATAAATCAACTTTAAAAAGGAGGAGAAAAGCCAAAATAATTTTTATCGACGTTAAAGGTTTTGCATCCTATCAAATTCAGTAAATTGGTGCAAATATATCTGTCGCTCGGTTAAATGTAGTCAAATTAGATATAGGTGTCCGCATGAACAGTTTGCATGATATATCCTAATTACGAAAAAAACAAACAAACATAAAACCCATAAAAATAGGTTCACAGGATAAACTAGCAGTCATGAAACTACTGAAAAAGATCCATAAGATTCCAAAGTGTCATAGTGATCATTTTGCATATTGTTGAGACTAATGGTAATATTATAATGATATTATGTACATTTTTATTTACTTTTGTACAGTGAACAGTGTTTGGTCGACATTTGTTGTCAACCAAATTGAGAACCACTGTTTGAACTTACAGTAAATTAAGATAATTATTAGTATTATAAGATCAACCTCAGTCATGCTCATTTAAAATAGTCCAATTTGGAAAATATATCAGTTGAAAAATCTGATTTTAAATCAGAATCCCCTTGGTGCATATTTCATACTTTCTTTCAAAACAACAATGCTAAACAGTAAAATCTAACATTTTCCACCTGCAAAAATAAGTCACAAAAAACTGTGTAATCTGTTAATATCCACTAGGGTGCAGCACAACTCTCATCAACATAAGTATTTTCTATATGCTGCCTTGGCAGAGAAAGTTATAACACATATTATTGAACTGTTCAGGTGAAGTGGCCAGCAGCTGCAACAAATCACCTAAAGGGTTAGTTCACCCAAAAAAAAAAAAAAAATTCTGTCATCATTTACTCACCCTCATGTCGTTCCAAACCCGCAAGACTTTCGTTCATCTTCGGAACACAAATGAAGATCTGAGAGATTTCTGTCCCTCCGTTGACAGCTACACATCTACCACTGTGGCGCTTCATAAAGAGGTCGTAAAACTATTCCATATGAATTGAGCGGTTTAGTTCAAATTTTCTGAAGAGTCTCTGAACATCACTTGTGATAAACGGAAGCTCAAGCAATTGTTTTTGCATTTTTTGCAATGTTTTTTTGTTGCTTGACGTTTGAGAACCAATGAGGTTTATTCTTGTGTTACGCAGCACGTTTGAGCCTCAACAAGAACCAATGAGGTTTGTTCTCGCGCGTCAAGCAGGTTCAGTTGAGCTTCTGTTTATGTTCGCTGATCAATGTTTAAAGGGTTCACCCAAAAATGAAAATTATGCCATTAATGACTCACCCTCATGTCGTTCCAAACCCGTAAGACCTCCGTTCATCTTCGGAACACAGTTTAAGATATTTTAGATTTAGTCAGAGAGCTTTCTGTCCCTCCATTGAAAATGTATGTACGGTATACTGTCCATGTCCAGAAAGGTAATAAAAACATCATCAAAGTAGTCCATGTGACATCAGTGGGTTAGTTAGAAGCTTTTGAAGCATCGAAAATACATTTTAGTCCAAAAATAACAAAAACTACGACTTTATTCAGCATTGTATTCTCTTCCGGGTCTGTTGTCAATCCGGGTTCACGACTCCGCAGTGACGCTGCTGACGTAAGACGCTGCTGACGTGTTATCTGGTGCGCCCGAGCTTCAATTACAGTCTGAGGGAGACGCACGCTGTATTCAAGCTATTCTACATTGTTTGTATTTTGGTATTGCTATATTTTTTAAAATGGTGCGTAAGTGTGCATGTCGCGGATGTCCTAATCGCCAAAAACAACGACGTAAAAGTGCATTACCAACCCCGACAGATGAAAGGATTCAATGAAATCAATTCAGTGGAATCAATTCAATGGAATCAATTCAGTGGAATCAATTCAATGGAATCAATTCAATGGAATCAATTCAATGGAATCAATTCAATGGAAAGGATTCCAGAAGAGAATACAATGCTGAATAAAGTCGTAGGTTTTGTTATATTTGGACCAAAATGTATTTTCGATGCTTCAAAAACTTCTAACTAACCCACCGATGTCACATGGACTACTTTGATGATGTTTTTATTACCTTTCTGGACATGGACAGTATACCGTACACACATTTTCAATGGAGGGACAGAAAGCTCTAAAATATCTTAAACTGTGTTCCGAAGATGAACGGAGGTCTTACGGGTTTGGAACGACATGAGGGTGAGTCATTAATGACATAATTTTCATTTTTGGGTGAACTAACCCTTTAAATGTTCAGAAAATTTGGACTAAACCGCTCAATACATATAGATTAGTTTTACGATCTCTTTATGAACTTTTTGAAGCATTAAAGTGGAAGTTGTGTAGCTGTCTATGGAGGGACAGAAAGCTCTCAGATTTCATCAATAAGATCTTCATTTGTGTTCCGAAGATGAACTAAAGTCTTACTGGTTTAGAACGACATGAGGGTGAGTAATTAATGACAGAATTTTCATTTTTGGGTGAACTAACCCTTTAAGAAACCCCTTAGTTTGGGCATAATCACTCACAGTTAAGTTTTTAAAAAACAGCCCCATGAGTAAATAGTCATGAACAGATGCTTTGGCAGCATGCAGTACATGTATTACAGGAACAAACCCAAAGACCATGAGTAGCTCACATTGATCAGATGCACATTTACTTCTGCTAGATTTTCATAACATCAAGAAGCGATTAATAGTTAATGGATTATCATTCTGCAGATGTATTTTGCAATTGTCTAGTAAGTTTAATAGTCTCATTTCTCATTATCATCCATTTAAGCCTGAGCTTGTTTGGAAATCAAAACTTTGCAAAGTCAAAAGCAAACACATCACCCTCTGTTGTACTCTGATGTACTTGCATTTAACCAATAATTTCTTTTAGTTCTTGGCCGTTATTAAACATTTAACATCATTCTTTGGTTTTAACATTTCATATTTTGCAATCAATATTTTTTCAGACTGCTTTGGTGCATTTTGAAATAGAAGTGTCTGAACAGAGGCTTTAAAATGCAGCTAGTTTAATTTCAATTATTCAATTTGTTTTTAATAACATTATTTGATTCTTTTTACTGTGTAGACTGCAACCTGGATGGTAAACTGCACATAATGCATATTTAAATTACATTTCAGGTTCTAAAATGGAAAACATGTGCTGGAAAACTGTTACAAAACATTCCGGAATAGCTGAGGTTTCACTCATTTTCTCTTTCGACATCCATCATCATGTGCTGAAAGTTCAAATTTTCTTCCACCGCTTCTTGTGCATGTAGACAAATACTCTAAAATCATCAGATGTAGTCTAATTAAACATTCTGCGAAGTCATCATTCCATTAAATGCTTCGGAGAAATGCACAATGTGAGCATTTCTGCTTACGATCTTGGCAACATCACAAGCATTACCAAATAGCAAATTGTCTTGCCACTTCACACCAAGGACGATAACTATAACAATAAAGATATAGTTCTAAAAATCTATATGAATCAATTTCAGAGCAATTTATTTATTTTTCATCTGATGGAAGATAAAAACATTGACAGCCAATCAGAATCCATCCTGGTTTAAAGAGCTTGAGGATTTAAAGTGGCAGACGACAAAACCGCAGTGTCCTTAGAATAAACAGAACGATATTGTCTGCTGGTGTGGACACTAATATAGTTATCTTTATAGTTATATTGGTGTGAATGGGCCTTATCACGACACTTCAACATATGTGTACACACAAGTGTGCACTCTTATTATTTCAGCCAAAATGAAATGGGCACATTGGACAATTCATATTTCTTTCTCCCTGTTTCACTCTTTTAGCACCATTGAAACAAAATAAAGAGTAATGACTATATAGATATGTATATAGGATACTGTACTTTATCTGTATTTTACCACTGCAGAGATTATTGCCTCATAAACCGACATAATGTGTAGTATCTTGACAAGCTTTATCACTATTCTTCTTCAGCAGAAAATGCATACAAAATAAACATTCACCGTTACAACTTATTGAACAGCCACAATTAATTTCCACTATGAATCTTTAATTCACGCCTCCGATTTGGAGTTTCCCAATCAGTGGCATTTTATGCATGCTTCATTTCATAAATAATTTTAACACAACTTGAGGTAAGAATCAGACTATACGTAATGGATGCTTTAGTCAGTTGCTACTAAACAAATGCATGACTCTAGCATGACACTATCATAAATGAGACTGGCAAAAGCATAGACCTGTTTCAGCCATCGTCCAAACACCAGTCTGCAAGATTACATTAATGATTTCAAAACCAGGCCAAGTCAGTCCAAACAAAACAGACAGTCTATCTTTTGCTCAAATTGAGCACCGTCAGGGGTCCAGACGCTCGGTCAAGCACGAGATTCATGAGGAAACGATCATCCAGGTGTAAAAAACAGGTCTGAATCATGGTGAGATACTGAGATGGGGGTGAGACGTACACACAGACATTCTCAGGTCTGATTTATCGTCTGGCTAGACTCAGTTTGAGCTAGTAATTGTTAATCTGGTTTTACATGCCCCATTTCATTGATGAAGTGAAGTCAGTGAGTTTGACTTTTTTCTTTTTGGCCTTTTATTAATATGATAATGGAGAAAGTACAGAAACTTTGAAGAAGACATGATTGGAAAATGATGCACGCACTAACCCCTCAGGACATATCTAAAGTTTTCAAAAAGAAAACATGCATAAAAAAATTGAACTATTTTTATAAGGGTTCAGAAATACAATTATGTTTCTACAGAAGTCTTGTGTGTTTTTTTTTTTTGTTTTTTTTTTGCAGATTAAAAAATGCACTTAAATTTACTGTAGAGTTTAGCTCCAACCAGCTCCATCACACCAGCTTGAAAATTTCTTGTATACCTAGTAAGACCTTGATTAGCTGGTTCAGGTGTGTTAAATTGGTGTTGGAGGTAAACTTTGCAGGACAGCAGCCCTCCAGGACCGAGTCTGGAGACCTCTGGGTTAGAGAGTCAGACTGGTAACCCGAAGGTTGCGGGTTTCATTCTCAATACCAGCAGGAAATGACAGAGGTGCCCTTGAGCAAAGCACCTAACCCCCAATCGCTCCCGGGCGCAACAGCTCTTTGTGTGTGTGTGTCCCGGGTGTGCCTCATACGTCCTGAAAAGTGAAACTGCAGGCTCTTTTTTATCACCCCCTGGAGGCTGGATGCAGTACAGGTCATTAACCCCGCCCTCTCAATGCAGACGAATGAGACTTAAAGGTGCCCTAGATTCAAAATTTGAATTTACCTCAGCATAGTTGAATAACAAGAGTTCAGTACATGGAAAAGACATACATTAAGTTTCAAACTCCATTGCTTTCTCTTTCTTATGTAAACCTCATTTGTTTAAAAGACTTCCTGAAAACACGCGGATCTCAACATAACACCGACTGTTACGTAATAGTCGGGGTGTACGCCCAAATATTTGCATATGCCAGCCCATGTTCCCAACATTATGAAAGGCATTAGACAAGGGCAGCCAGTATTAACGTCTGGATCTGCACAGGTGAATCAACACACTAGGTAAGCAAGAACAACAGCGAAAATGGCAGATGGAGCAATAATAACTGACATGATCCATGATATCATGATATTTTTAGTGATATTTGTAAATTGTCTATCTAAATGTTTCGTTAGCATGTTGCTAATGTACAGTTAAATGAGGTTAAAGTTACCATCGTTTCTTACTGAATTCACGGAGATGAGAGCCGTCGCTATTTTCATTTTTAAACACTTGCAGTCTGAATAATTCATAAACACATCTTCATTCTTTATAAATCTCTCCAACAGTGTAGCATTAGCCGTTAGCCACGGAGCACAGCCTCAAACTCATAGAGAATCAAATATAAACATCAAAATAAATACTTTACTCACATAATTCGAAGCATGCATACAGCATGCATGACGAACATCTTGTAAAGATCCATTTGAGGGTTATATTAGCTGTGTGAACTTTGTAAATGTGCTGTAATATAATCGAGAGCTCATGTGGCAGGGAGCACACGAATTAAAGGGGCGGCGCGCTGAAAAAATCAGTGCATAGTTAATGATGCCCCAAAATAGGCAGTTAAAAAAATGTATTAAAAAAAATCTATGGGGTATTTTGAGCTGAAACTTCACAAACACATTCAGGAGACACCTTAGACTTATATTACATCTTGTAAAAAAAAAGCATTCTTGGGCACCTTTAATGTTTGCTATTTTGACAGTCCTGGTAAAAATTGCATGTGGCTTAGTCAAACAAACAGCACTTTCCCCAAGTGACACACATGAAAATATATCTTTGTATAGTTTATTTTATTTTTAAACAGATAAACAGAAAGCTTGATACAACATATGAGATGATACATACTTCAATATTAGGTAACATAACCGGTGGAACGTGAACTCAAATATTTCTAATGACAACCTACAGACTCTGCGACCACTTTAAAGACATTATTTGTGATAAATAGTGCCTTTCAATGCAGGCTGAATACAATTCACCGAGACAAATCATAAGTGCACTAGAGAGTTTCGAAGAGATTTAATTGTATCTGAGTCGCATGTGGGTCTCTTTTAAAACTAGATCAAAAGCGACATCCCCCTCATAGTTTATGTACTATACATTTTATGAACAAAAAAGAAAAAGAAAAAAAAAAACAATTGATTTTACCACGGGTAAAAGATTCATCTCACATACGCCAAGATAGAATAAAAACTATTAGCAAACTAAAAGACATTTGTGAGTCAAAACACAGTTATAGCTCAAAGTATATTACACTGCACATGTTGAAGATTTGCATAATTTTATTTAAATGCATTATAATGTACCCTGAATCAATGCTCTCCAGATGAGTGATATAGTTTTTCGGCAAGTATAACAAAGTCCAACTGTAACAAATATTGACACATTTGTCAAACACTATGCGATATATATATGCGGTGATCAAATTTCTGACATTTATTTTTATGCTACAGTACAAAGTCATGTTGTTTGGAAATGCATATCTTGGCTTAATGAACCTCTGCATTGTCTGTATTACAGGGAAACATGTCAGTTGGATTTCTAATTTTGACTAAAATAATTTCTTTACAGTTTTTAATGGAGTTCTTCGCTTTTTTACCGAAAGAGAGTGTCTTGTCTGTTGCCAAAATCTAACAGCTTGTGACCCACGATGTCGCCCTCTCCCAAACTACAAGTACTGCTCCCCTTTCTCTGGTGGAGAACTTTTAACATTTGCTCTGCAATTTAAAAGAAAAACAAAACAAGTTTGAGTTACAGAGGAAACGGAAATCGGGTCATCCACTGTTTCAAATGTACTGCAATGAAACAGTCCATGCTTTTAGGGTGTAGTCAATAATACATATTTACAAAGGCAGTTTATGATGGGGTCACAAACAAAGAGGGGTTTTGGGGGGGGTGCACACAACAGATAGGGGGTGACAATTTTTCGAACACGTTTATTGCTCATATGTTGAAAAAAAGGCACGTGGATTTTAAGTATGTAGGGTGTAGAAGGGACATTTGTCCAGTCATACAGACAAGTGTCCAAATTTGGATTCTATGTGGGAGTGAGGGACACAGATACAGAGAGTGGAGCTCGGACAGTCCTCGAATAAAGGCAGGGAGGGTTGGTCAGTCAGGGAAACTAGTCTCACTCAACAACTCATCCCTGAATTAGAGAAGAGAAGAAGACAGTCAGAGAAGAACAGCATTAGAGGAATCTGGGATAGAGACAATTCACAAGAGCCTCTCGGTTCATTGGATGTTAGTACGTTATGTGGCACCACAGAGACGTTTGCTGTTTGTTAACATGGAAATGTTAGGAAAAATGGACGATGAAATGTACATAGACAGCTTGTTTGATATGCCAACAATTTGAGATCTCAGAAGAAATATTTGAAAGGAAATTTGCATGAGATGAGTTTTGAATTACATGTCATTTGCATGCATGAGAGATGTCCATGTGCAATAAAGCATTTGTTGATTAAGGGGTGTTAACTCACACCTCATTGATTTTGGAGACAGGAGACAAAACTTTCACTGTCCACCAGTAAAAAATGACTTAATTTTTTGCTTCAAATGGCCCAATTACAGAGAATTTGAATCTAAAGAGATGTGGGAACAAATTCACTGAATGGTTGTGCATGTTATTCCAGCCAGAGTCCTGGATGTGGAAGGTTGAATGGCTAATATTTGATGTAACAGATAGAATAATATTTACATTGTCATTTGCGGTGCAGGAGCAGGTCGAGAATCAATAGGCATGGGCATAGCGGATCCAATAACCAAGACTATTTAGACTCAATTTGGTACACGCTGATAGGCAGCTGCTTTCAAATGTTCCCATATTTGTGTTCATGCTCTGAAGACCGACAAAGGTTTCTATTTACAATGCATTTTGCAGCGTTGAGCATTATAGCCAATCGCGCTGAACTGAAGTGTTTGACAGCTTCAGTGATTATACAGGGATTGCTCTTTGCTCTTTTTCTGCATGTAAAGATCTGCAAAGATATAAAGCTCATATTTGAAATGATCATCAGGAAAACTCAATCAGAGCATTTTAGGCAGACAAGGAATAGATGTGCTGCAATAATATACAGTAATTAAAAAAATTATGTGTTTTTCAAACATTAAAGCATGTTAAAGGATTAGTCCACTTTTAAATAAACTATTCCTGATAATTTACTCACCCCCATGTCATCCAAGATGTCCATGTCTTTCTTTCTTCAGTCGAAAAGAAATTAAAGTTTTTGATGAAAACATTCCAGGATTTTTTTCTATGTAGTGGATTTCAATGGGCACCAAACAGTTGAAGGTCAAAATTTGTTTCACTGCAGCTTCAAATTGTTCTACACGATCCCAGACGAGAAATACGGGTCTTATCTAGAGAAACCATCACTCATTTTCTAAAAAAAAAAAAAAAATCTCTATTAGAATTCCGGCAGTGTAGACACTGCTAAGTGTATTACTGCCCTCCACAGGTCAAAGTTTGAACTAATTGTTATATACTATTGAACTATCATATTGCATATAAAAATTAGTTCAAACTTTGACCTGAGGAGGGTAGTAATACACTTAGAAGCGTCTACACTGCTGGAATTCTAATAGAGAAGAAGAAGAGAGCTAGTTCAAGATGAGCATTTCTGGTTAAAATGTATAAAATTTAATATTTTTTTTTTAGAAAACGAGTGATTGTTTCTCTAGATAAGACCATTATTTCTCATCTGGGATCGTGTAGAACAATTTGAAGCTGCAGTGAAACTAGCTGCTAACTTCAACTGTTTGGTGCCCATTGAAGTCCACTATATGGAAAAAAATCCTGGAATGTTTTCATCAAAAACTTTAATTTCTTTTCGACTGAAGAAAGAAAGACATGGACATCTTGGATGACATGGGGGTGAGTAAATTATCAGGACAAGTTTATTTAAAAGTGGACTAATCCTTTAACCCATAGACTGTAATTGTAATTTTAAAAAAATGGACCCTGTTTTTATGCACATTTTGAAGTTTCACATCATAAACGAGTGATGGAAATGCCAAAAAAAAAAAAAAATCCTTTAATTCACAAAAAACTTTTTACTCTCGCTTAAGCTGGTTTTTAACTTTTGTGAAATAGAGTTAATGCGAATAATGGGAGATGGAAATGCATTTGCCGAATAGCGAACCCACATGACTAATCGGCTGTTTCCGCTGATGGTGTTTTATTTACTGTTGGTTATTAGGTTACCAATACCACCGTCATCCGCTCAAAAAACTTGTTGGAAACGCATCTTTTTTCTTTTTTTGTGAACTTTGAAAAGATTCGCTTCACGTTTTGGATGGGAATCCAGCTATTAATGACATTACAGCTCATTTTTATAGCATCAAATAGCTAAAATTAACGTAAAAATGAACACTTGGAACATATGTCAGCATGATAAGAACTATATAAAAATCCAATTACACTTCAAAAAAAAAAAAAAAAATCTGTCAATTTTAATTTGGCTCGCGTTTCGTGTCCTTTTTGATTAGCAGTTTTGGCTTCACTTTTCAGGACCTGTGCGACATACTTGTGTTAACCTGTTCTAGTACATCCAATGACCTTTAAAAAATAACAAAAAAAAAGGACATAAGGCCTCTTTAATCATTGTGTACATTTTGCAATGATAGTGGCGGTAGTCATTTTTGGCCAGAATTGCACTCGCAATGTGCAAATTGTGTTCAGCACTAATTTTGTGGGTGTGTTTGAGCCATTTTCTGATTGAAGTAAATGGGCGGTATCAGTGTCATTACTCATTCTCAGTGAATTCCCCCATAATATTTTAAACTCTTTTCTGCTGGTTAGGTGTTTAAAAATGCTAAAAACACCACATACTTTGGTCTAAAACCAGCGATGGACTTTCCCTTGAAAGTGCTGTGTCTAAATAGCATGTTTACAGCTTGTGTTGGAAGTTTTTGACTCGAGTCAGCCAAATCCCAGTTCCCACACTGGAGCGCTGGAACTCAAAGGTTTTAAATAATGTCCTCTATGGTTCTAGTGGAATTCCCTGTACTTCAACAGACGGTGGAAATTTGTAACTCCTGGTCTCCTCAATGTGGTGTAGTGTGACCATGGATGTCAGGAACAAACATAGCTGGCAAACAGAGCTCCCACCATGCAGAACAGACAAGCCAATCAGAACAGCGTGAGACGTTTCTAAACTATAGGCTATGTTCAGAATAAAATACTAGTCTACTACTTGCTATAAACTGTATAATGCTTACTATTTTTATAAAAGAAAATAGAATGTAAAACAGAATGCATTATACATTGTCACATGACCTCATTGTTGCATGTTTAATTCAGTTAATGGCATCCATTTATCATCTTGGAAATAAATGGTTATTTTACATTTATAATTTAATTTTGTACAAAAAAATCTTAACATTTGGTGTCTGATTGAATAATAAGTGATGAAAGAGATGTTAAAAATCCTCTCAAGCTCATTGCATTGTGGGATAATGTATTCTGTGCAATGTGCTCTCTTTTATACTGTATGTTTTGGCAAATATAGTAGGCCATCAATGTATTCCATGCATGCAGTTCACAGTATACATTTTACATACTGCAGAAACTGAAAAAGTAGTATGCTAGTCCAAACATAGCACATTGTATCCCACATTGAATCTTTCTCTTTTGACTTTATTTGCCTTTTAGTTTGCTAAAAGGGAAAATAAAGACTGTGAAATCTCTTTTATATCGGTTAGACTTTGTTCCCAGATTATATTTCCATTCACTTTACATGAAAACACTTTGAGTGTACATGCAAGTTTTCCCTGAAACCTATGTAAAATTAATTATAAAAAAAAAAAAGAAAGTCCAGTGTAAATGCTCTTCTTAGGGATTTCAGCTTCAAATTGGTTTGTAAAAAAATCTCTCTTTTTTTTTTTTTTTGGCAAAAAGTTCCTTAATGAAATCTTAAGGTATGTTGGGAATGCCGTACATATCAATACAGTACAGAATTTCCACATTCTTCATGAAAATGAAAGTAAAGTATATATATACATGCTTGTACAGTATCTCTGAAAAAGTACACAAACCTCCTTGACCGTAGCCCTAGACAATGTAAGTGTTTGTCCATGTAAATGTTTAGTTTATGTGTTTTGGACCTGGATAAACGGTCAGTGCGAGTGAGAAGGTGTACTCATGGTGGGAAGAGCTCTGTCTCTTGTACCCGCTGCTCTTTACATTTACAGTTTCTCCTTTTCTGCTGTGCTTTTATTTGTTTGAATTTACACGTACTCCCTGGCTGTAGAGGGTTGAGATTGCCGGTAGAACTGCTGTCCTCTTCTGTCCTCGTTAACGCAGGAGCAGCAGAGGAATGAGCCGCCCAACATCATCAAGATGGCAGCCGCCCACCCTACAAAGAGGGCGGGGCCAAACTCGTACCTGAAAGACAGAGATTCCACGCCTTTATTTAAAAACATAACAACCAGGTGATTCTCATATTCAGGTAACATTTCACCCAAAATTCAACAGAAAAAAAAATGAAATTAAATGCATCTTTATACTTATTTACAAATATTTACAGTATAAATATATACAGTGTATATAGCAAGTTAAATATATTTTAAATGTTATAAATGTTTATATTGTATATGTATTCAATTATAGCCTAAGTAGAATATATATAAATATTTATATATAAATTTTGCATATTTATGTAATATTTATAACATATATAATACATTATACATATATGTATAACTTTTTTGTACCTTTTTTTTTTAATAGCTAACCTTTTTTACCAGTGTATCTTGATTGACGTTCAATGCAATTAATGACAATGATGTAAAATTTAAAAAAGAAATATTAGATTTCATCACAATTTTAAAATCTATAAATGGTCCTACCTGGCATTAATTGGTGTATTTGGATCGAAGAAATGGTAGGACACCTGTGTTGCGTACCAGGACACAGCCACCAGTGTACACAGACCTAGACATGATAGAAATCACAATCTTAGCACTGTCATTGAGTACATCTCTGTTTATTTACTTTCAGGCTTCGCAGAAAGTGAAATGTGACCAGACTAGCCATTTCCTGTTTACTACTGCATGTCAGATGGGTCAGAAGTGATACAGCGGCCAAGGACCAGAACAGACCTCAAGAATGTGGAGGATAATGGAGGAATGTCAATTTATTTACCAAAACTAATTTACACTGAATGATTTACGTGACTGAGGTATGTTAACCTAGATAACACAATTTACTCGCTCTTAGTTTGTAATGACTTTGTTTACGTTTTCTCTCGAGGCCTAAAGTTTCTTAGTATGCTTCCTGGTGTGGTCATTTCAAACCAATCCGGAGTATATGACCATTATAAAAGGAAATAATCATGTTTTCATTAGAAAACTCACAGTTTTACAAATTCTCACTCAAGCTACATGAACAATGTAATGTGTTCAGTCTGGGTTGGAGTCTCACCTGAGAGCAGGAACAGACTCCCACCAGAGATGGCGATCTTGCTCTTGGTGGATGGGTTGTTGTCGCCCACCTTCGTGCATTTCATCCCGACCACACTCACAATGATAGCGATGAATCCCATCAGCACTGAGATCACCATCAGAGCTCGACACGTCTGAATGTGGACTGCAAAAACACACATCGTACTAGAGTTTAAGTGGGAACTCAAAATAAAGGAATTTTGAATTACATTCTTCTAAGTAATTTCAAAATTACTTCCTTTTTAAGCAGAAGACGCACACTGCAAGCTGTTATAGGCATATACGGTATATACACACACACACTGCAAAAATAATTTTCTTATTCAGTGTTTTTGTCATATTTTCCAGTACAAATAATAAACATTCTTAAATCAAGATACATTGAGATACTGAATGACCTAAGATTTTAAGTCTTGTTTTTCCGAGAAAAAAAAAACATCATCAAAATAAAATGAGAAAAAAAAAGCAAGAAAAAGTATCTGCCAATGGGGTCAGAAAAATAAATGTATAATGTTTTCCCTTTGAATTGAGTTTAATTTTTCTTACTCCATTGGCAGATATTTTTTCTTGAATTAAGCATATACTGACTTAGATCTGATACATTTAAAAAAAAAAACAAGTCTTAATATCTTAAGTAATTTTGCTTCTCAGTAAATGTGTCTTGATTTAAGAATATTGAAAACAATAAAAAATTACTGAGTATTTTTTTTGAAAAATGATTTTATATATATATATATATATATATATATATATATATATATATATATATATATATATATATCTTTAAAACAATCAATTTACAGATTAATTTATGGTTTATATTTTGACCTTTTTTTCATTGACTGAATTTTTCACTTGTTTTAAGTATAATTATCATTGAATTATTTTATTTCTGATTTTCTGCCTTTTTTTTTTTTTTTTTTTTGCATTTATCTACATTTTAAACACCAATTATTAGGATACATAAAACTTACATCTTAAAGGGTGAGTCTCACAATACCTGTCAATAATATGTCTTGGTCATATTTCACCCCAAAATACAAATAAAGAGAAATTACATTTTGATTAAAGATTAAATAGTCTCAATGCCCAAGGCAAATATGATCTGGACATGTTTTGGAAACATGTTTGGGTTTTCATGCTAAAAACCTACAGTTTTAGCACCTTTTTCTGTCTATTTTGAGCACATTTTGGTGATTTCAAGCTGCTCTACTACATCAGAATTCCACAGATAACCCACACGGTGTTCGGTTCATGCATAATGCTGTAGGAGTGACATTTTTACATGCTTCACACAGAGGGGATTACTGTGACTTTTCCACAAAGGCGGATTGTTTTCAAAGCCTCTGTCTCTGCTTTTGTATGATAGCTACATGCTAACATGCCAGTTCAGCTTAGATAATAACTTCATCTCAGACTCCCACAGTAGATGCAGACCACCAACCATTTCGAACTGTCCACCTCAAAAGAAGAGTTCAGCTCAGCCACATGTAATTTAAATCACCTTTGTAGAACGATTTGCTTTCAAAGTGTTGCATCAAACATGAATCAAAGCCATAAAATAAGTATTACAGCGTCTTAAAGAAGTCGAGAACTGAGGGGAGATTATCACACAACTTTTGATGTATGATTTATATGTGCGAAGAGGCCGCCTTTGAAGCAGGGTTTTAGTGCTTTATAGGAGAGGTCTTATTTTCTCGTCTTTCATCCTTGTTTTGCTTCATTTCTTGATTTTCAAGGAGAGCGTTTCGCGGAGTAACACTGTGATCTCAAGGTCATGTTTGAATGAGGGTAGTTAGAGTCCGGGTGGAGGGGTCCTCCCACAATCCCTTGTCCAGTGCCAAGGTTGGCAGCGCCTGGCACGGACGAAAGGAAGGCAAGCGCTAGCACAGTGATGGAGAACATGCTTCAAGAGAAGCTGCATGTGAGGCTCGGCTATTGTCTATTGTTTGCGCTTGTGGGCTGCTTCACACGTCATTGAAAACATCTCTCAATGCGTTCCTCATACAAATCGCTTTTTTATGACGTCATAATCGTTTTTTACGCCCTCTATAATGGATTTTTTTTCTAAAATGTTATTTTTACCATCAATATTTAGAACAAAAGGACTAAAAAGAGAGAAAGTCAAGTTAAAGGTATTATTGTAACCATATTTCAGATCAATTTAGTTTCCATTTCTTATATTTTTCTGGTTGTCTACTTACATTATACTTAATTCTTTCAGGGTGACTGTGCTTTCTTTTCAAAACCAACCTCAACTAATTGGTTTAAATGAACCAACAGTGAAAGTTGAGAGTCTGTTAATGTTTTTCCTTAAAATTGTTGGCAGTAATGGAACATATTTTGCTTAAATGTGTTTCATGGATGGATGGATGGATGGATGGATGGATGGATGGATGGATGGATGGATGGATGGATGGATGGATGGATGGATGGATGGATGGATGGATGAATGGGTGGGTGGATGGATGGATGCATGGATGGTTGGATGGATGGATGGATGGATGGATGGATGGATGGATGGATGGGTGGGTGGATGGATGGATGGATGGATAGTTTTCTTCTAGGAGTTCAGATTTAAACCCCAGCTCAGTTATTCCTTTTCTTGTTTTTTATTTGTTTACTTTTTTTGGTTGGGTTTATACTCCCTTGTACACTTATTGTTTAGATTGACACAACAAAACACTATCATTTTTATCCGCATTGCATGCAGTATTTGTTTTAAAACATTTACCATCCAGGTTTCATAACTTTGCCTTAACGTGGCTCAAGTGTGCTTCATATAGATGATTCTTTATCCTAAATACTATGTTTAGTTGACAGCACATAATAACAGTTATTCAAGAAAAGACACTAGAACTGCTGCACAAAAGGGCAAACAATGCAAGTTTGTGGGAGGCTGTCTGTACATACAGAAGCCAGAACATTGCAGTCACTATCTGACCAGATGACCTAAGGCTGGGAGGAGGGGGGGACAGTGGAATCAGATGGTCCTGTCACCCTTTGTGGGCCGAGGGTTACAGATTCCACCATGAGCAGTACAGTACTGAGTGCAGCCTTTGTGGACGAGTGGCGGATGTCTGTCAAAGCCAAATGATATTCCACAAAACCTAACAGTAATTAAGCAGAAAGTGGCAGTGAATGTTCTTTAGATGAATGTTCTCTGAATAAATCCATCAGATCTTATGTGCAAAGTTGATGCTTGATGAAGCGAAGTGGCCATAACACATGGGCATTAGTATTTTAGACAACATTACGCTAAGTCTGAAGTTTGATATTGGCGATTAAACAAAGATACAGCAATTATGACTATGATTAACAGCACTATAATTAAAGTAATAAGAAAACATGAATGGTTTTCTGTAGCATTTTTGGTTCAACAGAAAACAGTTTCCTTATAAAGAAACATTTTGGGCTTCATATGGTTCTTGAAGTTACTATAGTTAGAGACTAAAAAAGCTCTTGATGTTGCATTATTATACTTGTAAATTGCAGATTCTTCAAAGCATCCTTAGAAGTTCTTTGTGGAAAAGTTCTCCAGTGACATCATGCTCTAAGAACTTTTTTGGTTCCGTTTGGAACTTTGTATTTAAACTTGATCAGTCAATCAGATCAATCTGTAACATTAGAAATTTAGATATGTTTGTGTAAGACCTTGTATCTTAAAAACGTAGTCATCTTAGATGTCGGCAAATGTTTGTTTGCATGTAAACAGCAATAAAGGTGACCTGTGTGTTGTGTGGGGATGTGCATTCTGAACATATCTTTGTCTAAACACTGGCCTTTTCTTCTCAACACAACTGCCATTCATCACTTCAAGACAATACGCTGTTATTAAAGCAATGATGCAGAATATAAAACGGCAAACTGTTTTCTCTGAACCATGCCACATTAAATTAAATTTCTGCTATTGTTATTATGAAAGCGTCTTATAACTCTTCAGAACCGCAGTGTTTTGTTACTGCCTGCAATGTTGTAATGTTTGACCACAAATAACAAACAGATGTGGATGTAATGGAAAAATAATTGAATTATCCTAAACGCACAATCATCAGCAACCATTCATAATTGATTTTTAGGGACGTCTTCTTCCCGGGACCATCCCAGAAATAGACGAGAAGTGACTGATTCTGATTAGACGTAACAAGTCACCACAAAATTGACAATGACAAGTGGCGCTAAATGTTGATTAATCGCGATGTAATTGCATTCCACGGCATTTCAACAGTCTGGTAGAGTCAGCGCCTCAGTGAGGTTAGTGTCACATAAGACTTTCATTATAATATGTCACAACGCACATATTTTAATTTGATCGATTAAACGAGTTGATTAAATCCATGTGCACACAGCAGCTCTCAGAGTTGATTGCGCTTTTTTGCCACCAGCCTCCTCTATCCAAAAAAATCTTGATTTAATTATTATTTCATATTAAGTTTTTTAATTTAAGTCATATATCAAACTTGAACATACTTAACAAAACTGCACTCTTAAAAATAAAGAATCTTTATTGGCATCTATGGTTCCATGAAGAATCTTTACCATCCATGGAACCTTTTCACTCCACTTTAAAGTTTTTTAAATGTTCTTCACACAAAGAAATAATGGTTCTTTTAAGAACTTATCACTGAAACGTTCTTTGGGGAACCCAAAATTGTTCTTCTATGGCAACACTACACAACCCCCCTTTTGGAACCTTTATTTTTAAGAGTGTATCTAAATTAAACTTTTATTGTTCCAAACCTATTTGAATCTTTAGACTGTTTTTGTTCATACATTGAGAGACATTTTTCAAAAAATCATCCGTGTTCTGTAATCTTCTATAACTTTCCTCAGTCATACAGGTTTTTCAGTGAATGATGCTAGAACTCTGATTTTTGGGTAAACTATGCCTTTAGCCACGTGACTCGTCTGTGTATTTTTAACCTATAGAACTGTTTAGTACTCACCATCCAGTGAGAGCAAGGAGTCAAAGATCTTGCACTGCACCTGGCCCGTGCTCTGAGATGCACAGGACATCCACAGGCCTTCGTACAAGCCCACAGCCATGATGATGGCGTCCCCTGCGTACGAGGACTGCTTCCATTGGGGCAGCACCGTAGTGGAGATGATGCCAATCCATCCACCCAGAGCGAGAAAATAGCCCAGAAGCTGAAACCCAGAGTTGGCCATAATTGTCCTTTTTAAACTTTTGCTTTAGTGTAGAAATAGACTGAGTTCAATGAAGTTCTCCAGTCAGGAAGCCACCTGCAATTCCCTCAAGAACGTGCAAAGAAATCCACCTGGCTCAGAATGAATCAAACGAGTCGAGACGAGCAGTTAAAGTCTGTCTGATTCTTGCCAACTCTTTGGTCACTTGCAGTATCCTTTTGTTGCTCTGGTTCGCTTCAGTATCTCTCATTTGGTGGCTGCCTGTGACATCCCTTGATTCTGGCTAAAAGCAGGTCCCTTAAGTCTTCTTTCTGAAGGTATACCCCACTTCTGGAGGCTGTAGAAAGAGCGTTCGGGGTGCCCAGGGCTGCCGTCAGGATGTGGTTGAATGCTGCTTTACTGTCTGCATAGCTGTTCTTGTCACACACCAGTGCGTCTGGATGGTGCTCAGGGGGAAGAGCAGTGGGAATGGGGGGAAAAAAAGGAAGGAGAATACTTCACAGACAGAAAAAAAAAGCCTTGACGGAGTGAATGCAATGGGGGGTGGAGTGCCAGGCCAATGATTACTCTCTGATTGGTGCTTTAGGGAAGAGAAACGCCTACTGAAAGTAGTGCAGGAGGGACTAATTAAGCCCAGATGTCACTTGTGGAGTCAACCAGCAAAAAAGTGGGACGTGAGATACGCCACAAAGCCCTAATTGCATCAAATTCTCAAAGTAAGCAAGTGTCTTCAAATCTGCACGTCTTGCAGAGTCAATGAAATGTAAAACGATGGTATGCGGATTAAAGTTATTGCTCCAGAGTCACTGTGTCAGTAATGTGGCATCTGTTGGGTGAAGTTGTTTTCACCATTTGAACGTGTTCCTGCACTGACCCTTTTGAAGCACTACAGAGGCGCATAAATCAGCGTTTAAACTGTGCTCGTTTGAAAGGAAGTGTCACCCGCACACAAAAACTCTTGCTTCTGGTGGAGATTTAGGGGTTGGTCTGTGACAGCTCGGAGGATCTCCATGGGAACCCGCTCGGTTTAATCACCGAGTGAGGGAAACACACAGCAGGTCTTGCTGCATGGAATGGAGGCGCCTTTTGGGTCTGGTCACCGAGCAGATGAACAGATTGTGAAGAACTTTCAGTGACAAAAGTAGAAACTGAAACTACATTTTTTATTTATTTATTTAAGAAAATGCAAGTGGCTTTCCAATGTAGAACTCATCACCGTGATGCTAGGGTGTGGCCTGTTTCCATGGTGTTGCCATGGCATTGCTAAGGTGTTTTGCACTGTAAAAAAAAAAGCAATTATATCTTATTTTCACAGATACCCAGAATTGTTTTGAATCTATAAAAAACCACACACACATTAGACCAACAATGTTGCACCAAATGTTGTTCCAACTACACTGAAAAAAATTGTGTAGAATTTACTTTAAAACAATTTGAACTCAGAAATTGATAGTAAATTTCACAAATAATCACGTAAAGAAAGAAAGAAAGAAGGTAGGTAACACATTAAACATGAAATTTTAAAGTAGAAAGACTAAAATAGTGACTTCTTGTCAAATGTATTCCAGTAATCTTTGTTTTATTGATCATATTTTCTTCTGTTGAACATAAAAAAAAGAAGATATTTTGAAGATTGTGTGTATCCAAATGTTTGACCATCCCCACTATCTTCCATAGTATGGAAAAAAAATTTCTATGGAAGTCAATGGGGCTCAACACCTGTTTGGTAACTAACATTCTTCAAAATATCTTCTTTTGTGTTCAGCAGAAGAAAGACATTTCCTACAGGTTTGGAACAACCTGAGGGTGAATAAATGATGACAGAATTTTCATTTTTTGGTGAAATATCCCTTTAAAGCAGAACTAAGTAACTTTTTTTTTACCTTCATAAATAGTTTTCTAAGTCCTTACGATGGTTAATTGACTTGTAGTGGTATGTTTGAGGCGTACACTAACCCCCTCTGGCACGTCTACGCCAGAAAACAGCACTTGCAAGTTGAGCTGCGCCGACCCGACACAATCTTGCCTCATGTTCACGTTCACGCGAGAGTGACAAAATGCTTTACGGTAATTCAAAAACAATTTATATATTATGACTTTATAAGACAATTTTGAAAATTACCAACCTCCATTGAGATTTCTTGTACTGTATTTGCAAAGCTACTGCGCTGGTGAGCGTTGTAGTTGTTGTAGTCCAGAGCTGCGCTTGGAGTATTTACGACAGTGTGATTCACTGAAGGAACCTGTAGGGGGAGCTTCGCAAATCTTACTGAGTTCCGTTTTAATGCATCATGTTGCATTGATTTATACATTGCAACATTTTTTTACAGATTGCTGACTGGCCCAAGTCAAGAGTCCACTGCCAAGGATCAATATAACAGCACACCTCTCCTCAACAAGTCACATGATTTGAGGTATCCTTCATGTCTGTAGCATAAATATTGTGGGAAGACTTACGCACCAAAGTTTAATACGTAGGGTTAGTGTTTTGTTGAAATTCCTGACACTAAGTATGAGTAACACCACTAAATACCACTACTAGTAAAGTATATACAGGAAAGAGAAAGAACACAATACACCTCTGACATATTTGGCAGTCATAGAGCTACAGCTACAACAACAGAAACCTCACAAAATACTCCAGACCACAAACGGCAATCAACTTTTGGACTGATTTAAATTAGATAATTAATCTGGCGTCTATAATCTTGTAGATAGCATTACACAAGGCTGTGAACAAGGATTTATGAAAAACAAGTCATTATTTCATTGACCTCGGAGAGGTGGGGCAGTTCTGTGTTTTCCAAAACGTCTCATTAGGTTTTCCTTTGAAGCATCCTCTCGAAACAGGATTAGCCCCTACGGTCCATCCCGACATGGAGTCAGGGGTCGAATACGCACTCGGGGCCCCTGGGATTGGTGTTATTACAAGGATAGGGGTTAATTATCTAGATAGCAATGAACTTTCTTTTTTTCCCCAAAAAACCACAAGACTGTCCGAATCCATTCCTTCTTTCTATTCATCCACAACCCATCCCTCAATACGAGTCACACACATACACAAGGATGAATTCACAGTCCCTGCCCCTATCCCATGCACTGATCACCCCAGAGTTGCTGTTTACATTTGAGTGGGTTTCACTGAACTATGTAGCTCAGACAAGCCCTTTTACAAACAGCTCATCAGCCCATCTTTCTGCATGGATTAAAATACCATGTAACCATGCTTGTATGCAGCTGCACAAAACCTACAGATCCACTGCTCAGGGGGGTCAGCGTAAGAGATAAATAGACAGATAGATAGAGTAAATTAACTTGAATTGCATGCTTCATTGATACTGTGTCACTGTGAATAATGTTGTAATTCTAATTTGCATAGGCCATGGAAACAATCTAGCTAGTAGGCCCAACATTTACTATTTTATTTTATTATTTTATTTATTTTTTGCTCTGTTGGTCCTGATCTGTTTCACAAATGGTACAGTAGGCTATGCAAAATATTGCACGGAGCTACCTCTGCTCTCTGTTAATTGATTGGTTATTTAAGTCATATGACTCAAACTACAGAGAGCATTGACAGTGTGTCTTATACTGGGGATGTGATTTAATGTGGGGGAAAACAAATCCACATTACCATCGTTTATTCCTTATGGGGAAAATTAAGAGTTTCCAAAAGATTTGGGTATTTATAGAAAGAAAAACATGCCTAAAAATTATTGGTGTGTGTTTAAAGAATGCTTTATTTTGCAGACTTAATTACAAGGAAAATACTTCCAGGCAGTTTTTGAAGAATATTTCATTGCTTATGAAGGGAGCATTTGAATATGGTGGTTAATACAACATGGACTACAACACCGCCCTCTTTCAATCTATGACAGGCAAGTGCTATTCTGTTTCTTCTCTCCAGAGACCTTTGCACTTTCAGATTCAGGCACAAATAATACTGCATTTTACAAATAATACAATTATTAAAAAGTGTAAATTGAGAACATTTTAGCTATAATTTCATTATCTATGTGCTAATCTCAAGGTAAAAAGCATGTATACAGATGAAGGTAGTGGAAAACTGAAGTGGATTGTAGTGGAAGTCCCCCTCCTTCGCAGGCCCAAACTTCAGCGGCTTAGAAGCTCTCTGGGAAACTCTGACCATTGAAAAGGCCATCTGGTCAAGTTCACTGCTGGTTAATTAGCAATGAGACATTCAAGGTTTTCACCTTTGTAGACAGCAGACTTGTAAAAAAAAAAAGAAGAAAAGAAAGTTACTTGCAGTTCAGACAAAATAGATGGAACAATTTAGAGAAGAGTTGCACATATGACAGTCTGAAAATGCTGATTTTATGTGAATTCTAACAACATGGACTACAGGATTCATGTTACTCCTGTTGAAAAAAAAAAAACATATGCTGGTTAGGTATGTTTTGAAGCATGGCAGCTGGTTAGAGCTAGTATATGATGGTTCTTAGTTGGTCATGAGCTGGTTTAAGCTGGTCCTGAGCTGGAGCTAATTGCTTAGGACCAGCATTTGACCAGCTTAAACCAGCTCATGACCAGCTAAGGACCAACTAAGGACCAGCATAAACCAGCTCAAACCAGCTGCCATGCTTCAAAACATACCTAACCACTAACCAGCATATGTTCAATGGGGATTTGACTCCAACAATACATATGTAGAATTATGTGCGTTCATTGTGTTGCTTGAAGGTTTAAATGCCAAACAAAGTACAATATTATTGTCAACTGCCAAGCTAAGGTATTGGGAAATTCAGACTGCTACTGGTTACAATGCTAATTTGCTTGAGATAATATGTGTCTGATTTAGCCATCACCTCTCAAAAAAACTAAATCTGGACTTTGACCTGAACAAAAATCTGAGCAAAAGTAGTGTAGAGTATTCTATCCTTAGCAAATATTGAAAATAACAGAAGGGTTGTTTTCATTTTGTTCAACAGACATCACATGACCAAGTGTCTTTATAGGAAACTGCTTAATGAGGTTGATGAACTAAACAAATTAGGGTGTTATCAAATTGTAAAGTCTACTCAGGCGCTGTAATGTTCATGTTGTTAGAAGGGTGGGAATCTTGCGATGCAATCTAACTCGATAATTTAATTTAATATTGTACAAAGAGGGACACAATATGGCAGACGTTCTAGATGTGTTTGGTTGACACAATATATTATGGCATTGAGTTGTCAGTATATTTATAGACAGCAGGATAAAAGTGGTACTAAGAGTATTTCCTTTTCCAAAAGGCAAGCTGTCAAGATAGTTCGTAGTTATCTGAAGCTGTCACTTTGATTAAAGGTAGTGAGATTGGCCAAAATCAAAAGCACTCTGTGATGTTTGATGTAGATTGGGGGGAAAATGAGTAAATGGGATCTGGTGTACTGGAAAAAAATTGTCAATGAAACATTAACAGTGTTATTGAAAAGAGGAAAGAGAGTTTTGCGCATGATCAAAGAAGCTATCTCATGTGACATTGCCTCTTCTCATCATCGTTCTGAAACTCTCCCATATGTGGCTGTATGACCCCATTCCAGATTTGCTGTTGACTTACACCGAGCACAAAATCCATCCTTGCATTAGGGAAGGTGGTCAGATCCTGTCCGTTTTCCACTCCTCTTTTTCCAGGCCCTTACAACACTAAGCTGAGCTTAAAAGTCAGCTGACATGATCAAAGATACCAAGTCATATTCCAGCTAACGAGACCAGAGTGTTCCTGATGCATGGAGGAGACCTCCCAGAGGACGGGAACCTGTGCCGTGCACTCCGACATGGGAAAGGACCGACTTTTGTGGCTCGAGCCCCATTACCGTTCCCATAATTGCTTTTTCCATTGTTGTCGCCCACTCTTCCTCCTTTTGCCTTTATTGTACGCATACAGCAAAGGGAAGCCTCTTGCATTCATCCCACTGAGATAGAGGGATCTTTTTTTTCGGCCCCCTTCCAAAATGTACATTTGGAGGGTTCGTGTTGAGCGCGCTTCTGAAGACATCAGAGTGCACTCAACGGCTGCGACGTCTAGAAAGAAACGAGAACAACGGGGTTCCCTTTTATTTGGCTATGCACTTATCTTGGTCCGGATGGGCTCTTTGTTGCCCTTGGCCAATGAATTGCCTCTTCCACCTGACCGACAGAAAAACATCAGGCTGGAGAGGTGCCTATAGAAAGTTGTGCTCGAGAGTTTTCACCTGGGCTGAAGAGAGCGAGAGTAGCCAACGTCAACATGCCCTTCAAGGGGGCCAAGCCCTGGGGCAGAGCAGCTGAGTTGGACGAAGGGGTTTGAAAATGGGGGATTAGAAGGGGAATGTGTTGGGCTAATCCACCATTATGCCGCGGCCCTCAGGTCTTTAGTGACCTCAAAGAGTTCTGCCGCCCAGAGAAAACCAGAATACTGTCCAAGTCCAATGCCTAAAGGTGCATCACATTTAGCAACCTGTAATAAAGGTCAATAGCGTAGAGATGTATGAAGCACACTGCTCACACAGAAGTCAAACCAAACAGCTTTCTGTTGGTCAGTGCGGCGAATTCGAACATGAGTGAAATTTGCTTGGGGAACTTTATTGCCCTTGCATGAAATCTGCTTATCATGCAGATTCTTAGGCCCTTTCCCAAATATATCTTGTGGAGTTAAAATGGCTGCTGTGTGCATGTGTCCACTAAGTCCACAAGACCATAGGGTGTTCGATTTGTCGGTTTAGGTTTCAGAAGGGTGTTTGCGAGTGAATGCAGTGATAGAATTTCATTACTCCTTTATTTCTGTCTCTAACACAAAACAAGTGATACTACACCTTGCTGTGACCTGTTGTATCCATGACAGTCCAACAACTTTATTTGACAGATCTTCATCCAACATGGACGGCTCACAAGAAATTGCTAATGGCATCCTTCATGGAAATTTTAAGGTATTTTGACTGAAGTGGTAAGTTTTTGCTTTACCTAAATTACCTGAAAATTGATTTCCAGCTTGTTTCCAAACAAGGGCACCTGCATGATTCTCATCTCACCTGCTTCATTGCACTGCGCCTTGTGTTTTGAAAAGCAAAAAAGCGTTCTGTGTGACCTGCATTCATTTAGCTCACTGCATTTCATTCTGTGTGAACACCCGACTTATAAATGCTAAATCTACCACAGCCAGCGCAGCACCTACTGCTATCACAGGCAGATGGACTTAGTAAATGGACTGCATCATTAAATTATAGACTGTCACGTTATTACATTCTCATCAAAACACGGGAAAAACAACCATGGCAAGGGAAAAGTCACCCACAGTTGATTATTGCCATACATGAATACTGACATTCATATTGAAATGCTGGTAATGTGATGTGCAGTGTGTAATTTGCTCACAGGCTGGGGAGCCACTGTTTCCAAAGGCAATCTCAATGACAGTCTTCTCTTATCACAGGTAGCTTCTTCTTATAGACCTGCATCTCCTACCGTTCAAAGTCATTCCCTCCTCCAGCCAGTAAGGATGAGCTTCATGGTTCCCCCAAGCACAATCGCACTGACTTGGAGCCTGTCCCAGCCCGGCACCGGAATGATCCAAGTCTTAGGGGAAATAAGACGACAGTTCATTGCAGAGACCACTGAAGTCATCATTCAGGCATCCATCAAAATATACCAACAATGCCACTCTCTGTCTCCATTTTGACAAGATTTGGTCAAGATTGGTTAAAAATATGAGAATACGTTTATATGGATTTATGATTTTAGAGAATGTGAACTGTCAAAGGTTTAGCCAAAAGTTTCAGCCCTATTTCAGCTATCGGCTTTGCCAGTCTTTCAGCTATTGTTAACTACAGAAGCCCTGTAGGCCATGCATTATCATTTTTTTTTTTACTTGTTTTGTCATGATCTTGACTTAATTTTCTTGTGGTTATTACATAGCAAAAGTTGTGTTCTCCATCCTGACTTAAGTTGTTGACATAAGATTGTTTATTTCGTCTTTTCTATTGTTTTTTCTTGGTCCTAAGATCACAAAAGCTATGCATCATGGAGGAGTGAATTTACTTTCCAATTACATGGTTTGTGAGAAATAATGGCATAGTTTTTTCTCTCAAGATTGCGAGAAAACAGCTTTATGTAAATATCACAAAAAAATTAGGTGGTGATCACATATACTGCCAGAACTCTTTGGGCTTCCATAGTTTTGGCCAATATTATCAATTTTACAAAATTGTTGGCACTGTTTGAATAGTAATTATTGAATAGTACTGTTATCAGTCTTTTTAAAGTATATTATAATGGTTTCACTTTTTCTACAAACTCTAGACTAAAACATTAGTGTGAATGTACTTTATAAAATGAAAAAACAAAAACACGCTTAGCAATATAGATTTATAATATCCCATCTGTATTGAACATTCATATTCATATTCATTTTTCAATTAATTTAACTGATGCCAATAATAGCCAACAGCTTTGATTGTGGTTCATCAATTCATATTTTCAAATTGCATCTAAAAATACTATGGAAGTCAATGGGCACCATAAACTGGTTATAGACATTCTTCAAAATATCTTCTTTTATGTTCAGCAGAAGAAAGAAACTCATACAGGTTTGGAACAATTTGAGGGTGAGTAAATGATGACAGAATTGTCATTTTTGGGTGAACTAACCCTTTAAAGCTTCCCAGTGTGTTTAGAGTCACTGCATTGTAACTGATTAAAGCTATTTGTAGATATATTAGGAAAGTGATGTGATTATAATGAAAAGTTCTTCCAATTCATGTCTAACTTTTGTCCTGTTGCTCTAGCTTCATGGAAACTTTGGTTCTGATCTGATTCCATGTCAGATCTCGTTAAGTCTGCTGTTTTTCTTTTCCCGGCCACCTTTTCAAGCCGTAGAGTTGGAATTAATTTCGTCAGGACGCGTCCTGCTGCGTCCGGCTAAATCCTGCCCTGGGAGAGACGTGCTGAGTCTATCTCCACGGAAACAACCACTAATGGATACTTTCAACCTCCTCACTTTCAGCTAACGTTTCTTCTGTGAAGAGAAAACGAGAGAAACATTGCCTATTTAGCCTCAACTGACACTTCTTTTCTGACTTCTCAGAATTGGTTGTGTTTCTTTCACTTTTACTCCTCTCTTTACTGGAAGAAGCAATTGTCAGCAGATTACTGTATTATGAGACCTGGTTTAGACTGCAATGCCCTATAGCTCACCTTACTGTAAAAATGTAAGATGCCAACATTGAACTAGTCATATTGACAGAGGGTTCCTGTGATTTCACTGAATCTGGGGAGAAATAACTCTAAATGAATTGCGACCGCTGATATCGTTGTTTATTTGCATGTGCTGTTTGCATTTGATTCACTATATAATTATGCAAATCCGGTAGCTGCAAAAACACATCATATGTGCTTAACATAATATGAGTGTAGCAGTTCCTCATTGTTAATTGTGCTTGGCGAATAGCACTTACTTTGTGTAAGGCGCAATCATTAATAAGAATGCATATAAATTTAAATATTTAATTTAAACACTAATAATGGAGTGCTATTTCTGTTCATTTAGTGCCTGGGTAAGATTTACTGAAGGTGGTTATCAAATAGGGAAAGTTTTTCTTATATATTTTTTCAGTTTTCATTATTTAGCTGTGGTGCTTTAATTAGCAAACTGATATGTGGACAAACCCAACAGCTGGGTTAAATGTAATCAAAAAATATAACTCAATGGCTGGGTTTGTCCATATTTGACCCAAAGTTTGGGTTGAAACAACCCAGCATTTTTTATGCAAGAAAATAATTCTTTTAAGACTATCGTGTTAAAAATAATCACCTTTTTTTTTTTGCTACACTTGATCCATTGAAGGTTTCCTGAAAGTTGTCCAATCGTACCAGCCTTAATATACAGGGATTCCTAAAGACCAATTTACACGACTGATCGGTCAGGCAACCCAACGACTAATTAATGCTAAAAATATGTTGTTCTGCACATCCCTTTTAGTGAATAAAACACAGGTTGTTTAGTGAATTCGTCCCTCTGTGTCCCGTAAGGCTCAGGGGCGATTGCCGTTATAAACGTCTCATAATGGAGTAAAACAAAAGAGCTTGTATATGAACACAACAGAAGAAGTTTCATACCGCTTAGTACGCACCACAGATTACTTCTGAGTGAAAAGGCGTAAATCCATGTAGTACTGTATTGTATGCCAGTCACAGTGTTAAGGCTTTGCTTTTCTATTCTGTCCGAACAATAGCTAGTCACATACACCACAATCCCTGAAGCAGACAATGTGGTCTGTGTCTGCCAGGGTTTGTATGACACGGCGGGCAGCCCCACACAAAGACGGCATACAGCGAAGACACACGCCCGAGAAAAGGACTGTAAATGCACTCTGGCCGCCATCAAACATGTCAGAATGCAAACAAATTCTGTTTCTTCATGCAAGTCTCTACATAAGTTATGCATTTTAGTGTAAATTGACATGCGTCACAGTTTGAACTGACCGACAACATTGCTAATTGACCCCAGCCCTTATGCACACAAAGTCAATGTCCTCATGTAAAGGTCAGATGGACACGTGTGGGGTGTGTAAATGACAAAAGAAAAGAGGCAAGACTACAGAAAGTGCTTCCAAAGCCATTAACATGGAACTCTGAATTATTTTGCATTTGTTTTACATCTCATCAGCTCAAACAAAAGACAATGGATGTGTGGTAACAGTAAAGGTCTGCACCAAGCATCTGAACGCCCAGCAATCACAATACTGTAAACTCGTAAGGTATGTAAAATCAAACATGATTCAAAACATGAATGTATGAAGTAGAGAGTGTGTGGTCATTGCTAATGGCTTTTTGCCAATTTCAGGGTGGCTTCCCATTGTGTCTTCAGTCGCTGCCAACAAATGGTATTACACAAGACTACCAACAAGATCTTTATGTGCAGGGGGTAATGCAGTGTCTCTCTATATATTTATTTCAGTTTTAGACGCGGTAGCTTGTTTATAGCTTGTCCAAACTGATTTAGTTGGTCAGTGGCAGAGCAAAAGACCATTTTTGACCAGCAACAAACCATGTTGCGAAACCCATCTTGACCATGTTTTTCCTGCAGTAACCTTGATAAAGGTCCTCAGTGGCATCCCAAATCACTTCAGACCATCTAGAAACCAGGTAAATATGTTCCATTGGAGAGCTGCTAAGTGAAATACACAACAATATGTAGTCTTCTTCCATAAAACTTACTCTAACACTAATATTATTGGTGTTACGGACATCTAAAGTGAAATTGGACCTTGTTTTTTTGTTTATTATTTGGCTCTAGAACACCCTTGGTTAATGATAGAATATAAAAAACTCAAGGGGTAATTGATGCTGTGCTTAAATATTCTTTGTGCCCAGTGTAACGGCCCTTCGAGTAAAATTTTCACTGTAAGAGTCATTGTCCCCCATCAGTTCCTGGCATTCTGCTCATGGCTAGTTCTGCCCACTCCTCAGCAGTGGGAGGTACACAAGAGGAACTGTTTGTACCGCTAACAAGGGGAGGTAAAGGAACATGAGGGGTCTCATTGCAGCTGCCACAGGTCACCTTTCACATTCACCTCCACTATTCAACTGCCAGTATGCTCCAGGTGGGCTATTCAATGCCTCTTTGCAAGCTGTGGCCTAATATGTAAGAGCAAACCACATTAGAATGAATTGAAATGGTTGCACTTATTCTGTAAAACTTTGTGCGTTATATAAAAACTTGTTAAAAAAACAGCTAAAACCAGCCTATGTTGGTTTAAACTGGATGTAAGCTGCTCAAGCTGATCTCCCAGCCTGGCCAAGCTGGTGTTCAGCTGTTTTTAGCAGGTTGGTCAAGCTGGTCTCCCAGCTTGATTAGCTAAAGAAGTGGTCAAAACCAGCAATATATGACAAGTCCAGTTAAAACCAGCCAACCATCTTTTTTTAGCCTGATGCAAATGACTGGTGACCTGCAAGAACATGATGTAAAAGCTTATCATTTCTTCAAAAGATTATGAGTAAACGACCAAAACACTGGGGTTTGGTTTGCTAGCTATTTCCTCACCACAAAACTTGAATTTTGGTTGGTTAGCATGGAAATGCTAAGTACTGTATGCTAAATATGAGCATAAAAACAAGTACGCAATATCCTAGAAAGATTTAGTCGCCTTTTGTTTAGCTATGAACCATGATTTGATACTTGCTATTGCTAATAGCTATTAATAATTTAGGTGGAAGGACATCCTCATTCTAGAGAGCTTTTTATTTCACAAAAAAATGGATGTGAGTCAAGATCATCAATATCTTTATTTGATTTCCTAGAAGAGAAAGGCTGTAAGTTTTAAAATACTGAAACCTAAATCTTAAAACTGAAGACATGACCTCAAAGCTAACTCAAGATTTCACATAGACCATGAGCGAAACACCCGATTCATATGGAAATGCCTTATTGCTAGCTTTTTGTGATCTTGGTGATTCTTCTTCAACAGGTATCAATATTATAGTATTAATATTATTAATTTAGAGTTTTTTAGATATAAAAAAATCTTTTTGATGTATAGATTGTCTAATGATGTCTGATAATTATGCAGTTAAGTCATTACCTGATTATCTGAATGGGAGAGTAGTCGTTTTTCTTTGCTTCATGATAGTCTGGATGTCTGGATCTATTCACATGCAAAATCCATGTGGCGCAATAACATCCTTCTTAACTTTTTTTCCCCCTTCTTCCATCAGTCAATAAAAGGACACAGATGCTTCATTCTAATCTATTTGCTGCAGTAAATGACTTTGTCAAGATGGAAGAGGAGACTCTTTGTTAAGGTGTAATTGTAGGTGTCCTAAAGACAGCTTTGAATATAATTGTCAATGCACTTGTCCAGAAAATTGCTTTGGGTGGACCAGGCATACAGAGGAACAAATACTACAAATAGAGGAAAAAGTGAAGGAATAACCATTGTGAAATAGAAATTGTGCCATTTCAGAATTACTGTTTTATATAAAAATTCCCAAAACAAGTACAAAAAGCTTGTGTTATTGAGGGAACAATGTACTTGGAGAGACATTACAGAAAACACATTGTCCCTCAGCTCAATGCTGCCACCTAGTGCAGTGTTACATCAGTGCATCATATTCATGAACTCGTGTTTGTTAAAAATCACTTTAATATCATATGAAGAAAACTGAATTTATGGCTGAGTAATATCTGAAATTGTGTGGCTTGTTGAAGAGAGAAGTGTTTTGCTTGGCAGATGATAAAACAGGTGAAAAAAATTGCATGTAATTACATTAAAGAAGAAAACAGCCATTTTCAGGGAATATTTTTACTTGTGCCTAGAACAACAATGGCATTAGCTACACCATGTTAAAATCCCACAACATCTTAGTGCCTGTGAGTTTTGCACACTCAAGCACCACTCATTAAAAATGTTTTGCCCTGTTATAATAATAAAAAAAAAAAACATTTTGCTTTTATTCAGGAATTATTATGGGAATGCAAAGTGGCAAATGTAAATGTAAGCTGCCATACTTTTTCAATGAGTATGAAACGTTACTACTGTATTTCGGTTCCTGAGGCAAGGTTAGATTTAATTACAATTCAGGCAAAACAGAAAATAAAACACTTAACTTGATTGTCACCCACAAGTCTGCACTCCTGTGATATGTCTTTGATTTTAAAGTGTTTTAGAAAAATGTACCCAACCATCAGCACTGCTCCATCTCTGATTAAAAAACTAAGAATAAAAGAGAGAGGCTCATAACTCATTGTGTTTTTCAGCTGTAGAGTCTTTAGGTTCTGTGGTCTTTGACTTTGTTTTCTTGTCATTTGCAGTGTTTTTAACAGTTGCTTTGCCTGTTTTCTTGCCAGGTGGTTTCTCTTTTTCATCTGACTTTACAGGTTTTGTCTTGTTGGCTGTTTTTGATTTCTTTTTTTCTGTTGTTATGGTTTTTGTTTTGTCTGCTTTAGCTTTTGTTTGGGTTTCTGTTTTGGTCGTCTTTTTTGATGCTTTGGCCTTTGGTTTTTCACTTTTCTTGCCATCAGTTTTGTTGCCCTCAGTAGCTTTGCTGGGTTGTTCTGCAGACGTGCTTGTCTTTACTGTGTCTTTTTCTGTTGTTTTAGCAGGACTTGTTCCATCAGGTTCAGAGGGTTTCTCTTCACTGTCCGTTACTGTTTTCTGGACGTCAGCTTCAACTGGACCAGAAAGCTTTTTCAGAAGTTCTTCAGCCAGTAAACGCTCCTGTGGACCCAACAAAATGCAAGGTTAACAATTATGACTTAAGAGTAAAGAACACTGTTTTTGTATTTATGTACCAAATTTTCCAGAATATAAGTGACAGCGGGGCACAATTGCATGGTAAATATTATTTCACCAAGTAGAACATGTTCCTGGATCAACAAGGATGTTGATCATTCCAATCAACCAATAAGATTTGAGGGAGATTTGAGGTTTAAAGTTTATGTCAAGTTTAGGCTTATAGCAAGAGTTAGGGGCTTCTACACCATTCTTATCCACCTATCATTTCCCTCTGATTTCAAGGATAAGTTGTGGGTAGGGTTAGGTTTAGGGGTAGGGATAGGTTTAGGACTACGTTTTGGGGTGAACGTGATTTCACTAAGTACAACATGTTCCTGGATCAACATATTTGTTGATCCTGGAATAACATTCCAATCAACCAATCAGATTTGAGGGACAAGTTTACTGTTTTTGTCAAGTTTAGGCTTACAACCAGGGTTAGGTGCTTCCACATCAGTGTTATTCATCTATCATTTCCCTCTAATATTAGAAATAAGTTATGGGTAGGGTTAGGTTTAGGGGTTGGGAAAAGGTTAGGACTAAATTTTCGGATAGGAATGTTGTTCCAGGATCAACAAAATATGTTGATCCAGGAACATGTCTTACTTGGCAAAATCAGGTGACCTATGTTTTGGACAGGAATGTTTTTCCAGGATCAACAAAAGATGTTGATCCAGGAACACGTCTTGGTAAAATCATGGTGATTTAATTGCATTTGTGAGGAAAAATACACAGATAAGTCGCATTTTATTATTACATTCAGAAATAATGTCAAATACTACTGCATAACATAACTTTGGCCCCCGGTTTCACAGACAAGGCTTAAAAAAAGGCTTAAAAAAGGCTTTATTTTACCATTCGCAAAAGTGCACTGAAAGTTCTACTCGCCTTCTCATTGTGATGAGGATCCAGAGTGAACCGAAGCACTAGAGCACACCTCTGACCTTTAGTTACTGCGGTGACTCCATGAAGGTTCTCCTGTCCGGCTCTGAATCCCACAACTCTACCACACTGAGGCTTCACCACTGCCTGAAGAGATGGTAGAGTGAAATAATAGCTGTTTATAGACATTTAGTAGAGCATGCTGCCACATAGATGTTGACCAAGTCTAAAATGACTCACTAAGCTACAATATATTCATAATACTAATAATTTAAAGTGATAAACTTTTTGTAAAGGAATCAAAAACACAGTGATAAACAGCAGTATTTTAATTTAATTGAATTTATTTAGCTACAAAAAAAGACACAAAAAACACTAAATGAACAACTTTTTTGAATTGATTCAAACTGTTTCGCTAAAATAAAATGAATTAGACTTCCCAATGCTATTTTAGAGGAAAAGGATATTCCAGGATAGAGTGTTTGATTAAATCTTGGTTTTAGTTACACTAGTATTTTTATTAGCAGTATCATTAGTACCACGCTACTATAAAAATATAGATATGTTAGTAGTGTCACTTCTTTTAGTTAGTTAGTTAGTTAGTTAGTCCCTCCCCTATTCACAGCTCACTAGTTTGAATGAAAATGATGCAAAACATCTAGAAATCTTACAGAGACGGTTTTGGCGTCCGGCTCGGTGAAGATAAAATCTCCCCCTTCGAAGTCATCATTGAGGTACAAAATGGCACTACAAAGCAAAACAGAATGTATTAATGAGAACGCTATAAACTAAATAACCATAATGCTTTACTGGTTCCTCAAGCGGCAAACCTGTAGCCTTGTTCGCTGAATGCTGACGGCTCTCTGATACACTCGTTGAGCTCGGAGATGAGCAGACAGTCTGCCCGGTCTTCCTGTTTCTCTGGATAGAAAGAGAGACCAACATGTGCTTGCTTGAGAACTAGGTGTTCAAGATGCAAAAATACTGTATATCTTTCTTAAAATGTCAGTTTACCAATGGTGGATCGGCAAACCAGGTCTGAGCTGGAGAAATAAAGGGGTGATTCCAGACCAAAGTTAGTTTCCAGAACTTTATGGACCTTCTCATTGAGATTGAAAAACAAATGAGCACTCTTCAAGGGAACTAGATCCTCCTGGCCAAGGTATGAGACAAAAAAACAAAACAAAACATTTGACTGATTAATTAAAATACAACATACTTGAAAGAAAGGACAGAGTATCATATTTTTACTATTAATACAGGGTTTGCATAATCTAAATAAGCCCTGTACCTCAAGCTAATTTTTTTAGATGTTTGATTGTTTTAAAACACACTAACATTTAAAATTTTGCGGTCAGTACGCTTTTTTTAAGAAATTAATACTTTATTCAGCAATGATGCATCAAATTTATTAAAAGTTACAGTTATAATATGTAATGTTACAAAAGATTTCTATTTCATATAAATGCTGTTCTATTGAGCTTTCTATTCATCAAAGAATCCTGTAGAAAATGTTTTACAGTTTTCACAAAAATATTAAGCAGCATGTTTCTTGAGCAGCAAATCATCATATTAGAATGATTTCTGAAGGATCATGTGACACTGAAGACTGGAGTAATGTTGCTGAAAATTCAGCTTTGCATCACAGAAATAAATTACATTTTAAAATATATTCAAATAAAAAGCAGCTATTTTTAATTATAATAATATTTCACAATATTCCTGTTTTTACTGTATTTTTGATCAAATAAATGCAGACTTGGTGAGCATAAAACACTTTTACCAACCCCAAACCTTTGAATCAAGCCCAACAAAAACAGAAACTAAACAACTGATGTGTTGCATGCTGCTTTATCACACTGATTAGAACACATTGCAAATATTAGTTTCATATAAATTGACTGAATTCAAGATTGTTTTTAAACTCTGTAGTAAAGTATGTCTCACCTGCAGAGCTTTGAGAACTGTGATGTCCTGAAACATCTCACTTGCTGAATGAGGGGAGGGTGCTGCTTTAAAACCATCCTGAAGAGCTGCTGCCTGTGAGATTTGATATAAGCAATATAAAATTGTGAAATATTTGGCCGATTGCAGTAAACAAACAAGACTTCTTTGTTCACTCTTTTGGGAAATCACAAGAGAAGTGGAAACATACAGCGGAGAGGCGATGAAGTTCCTGACACTCATCAGACGTGATGACGCCATCCAGGACGACTCGCTGTGAACCGTTCAGGGCCGTGGATGTCATGGTTACCCTGATGTCATCAAACGGGAGTTTGTTGCCAGTTTCCGGAGCAGGTGCTGGTTTGATTTCTGAAATAGCACCAGTTTTGAATCACTGAATTAAGATGTACACATAAAATTGGAGGATTTGGTCATGTGACTTGTTTATCCCTACATCTTACCGTCTTTTATCAAAATGCCAAGGTCTGATGTTTCTTTAGACTTCTCTTCCACAAGTGTCTCGATCTCTTTCATCAGGTTACCAATCTCCTCAGTAATCCTCGCGGCTGTTTCTCTATCCGCCCTGCGAGCACGAGAGGAAACCGACGTCAGGTCAGTTGAACTTTCGGTAACACTTTATTTTAGGGTCTAATTCTTACAATTAAATGCATATTACTAGGATATTGGCTGTTTATTAGTACTTATAAAGCAGATATTAATGCCTTATTCTGCATGACTATATTCAACCACCTAATCCTCTAAAACCCTTAATAAACAACTACCTTACTAACTGTTAATAAGCAGTTTATTGAGGAAAAAGTCATAGTTAATAGTTAGTTAATAGTGAGAATTGGAGCCTAAATTAAAGTGTGACTGAACTTTCATGCAACAATAAAGATATACTTACTTTTGTTTCAAATACATTTTATTTAGAACTTTCTATTCATCACAGAATCTTAAATAAAATGTTTAATGGTTTCCACAAAAATATTAAGCAGCACAACTGTTTTCAACATTGATAATAATAAGAAATGTTTCTTGAGCATCAAATCAGCATATTAGAATGATTTCTGAAGGATCATGTGACACTGAAGACTGGAGTAATGATGCTGAAAATTCAGCTTTAGATCACAGGAATAAATTACATTTTAAAATACATTCAAACAGCTATTAGTAACAACATTTCAGAGATATACTTACTTTTGTTTGTCTCGTAGTTTCTTTGGCATGACATCCTCAGGAGTCCATGTGTCCTGAGATGGAATGAGATCAAGATTTTATCACCATTTGTAACTGAACACAAATAAATATGAAAAGTACAGCACTGTGCGCATATGAACACTTACTGGATCAACAAAAGTTTTACCAAACATCTCATAGCCGAAGTAAAGGAGCTCTTTTTCCAGCAGAGACTTCTTAATATGCTGCTTAACAACCTGCAATAAGAAAAATAACACGATGATGTTTTGTTCAAATGTCTGCACTGGAAGTGTGCACCATATTTCCATTGAAAATGAATTTAAAATGATGTTGGTTACACCTTATTTTAAGGTTTCTTTTAGTAAGGAATAGGAATAGCGTTTGGTTTGGTTTAGTTGCATGTAATTATGCATAATTTATATTTATTACTATAGTAACTACATGTAACAATGACACTAAAATTAGGTGGTACCTGATGTTTTTATTAACTGACATGATAAATAAATGTGCTGTCGATGCTTGTGCATCATTGCCATGTGCAGACGGTACCTCTCTGGCTGTAATGTTGGCAGCTTTTTCATCTCCCAGCACGGCGGAGTAGTACGCCAGGTTCTGAGCCATGACCGCATCCTCAGGGTGGAAGAGCAGGTATGTTTTAGCACACTCAATGGCCTGCTCGTATTTCTCACCTAGGAGAGAAAGCTTTAAAATGAACCCAAACACAAATAACACATGATGCATTTACCCCAGTGCATCTAACTGCCATGCAAACTTTGGCGTACTTAAATATGTCTTCTAAAAACATCAATATTTATGCTAAATCTGTTATTATTATGTTTTTTATAAACTATTATATAGTATTTATTAAACTATTACATAGTATTGCATAGTTATAAGCTATTATATAGTATTTATAAAATATTTGGAACTATTATATAGTATTTATTAAACTATTACATAGTGTTGCATAGTTATAAGCTATTATATAGTATTTATAAAATATTTTGAATTATCTTTTAATTTTTTAATTTTAAATTTTAGTGTGTTAGGACTTTTGTTGTGCTTTTGTCATATTATTTTTTTGTAAAAAAAAAAAAATTATATTTCTATATAGCTTTAATTCATTTTTATTTCAGTTTTAGTATTTTTTTTTCCTGATTTTTATATTTAGATTTATTTCAGTTGCTGAAACCAATTTTTGGTAACACCAAAAATTAAAGCCTTTATAAATAATTATAAAATTATTTTTAATGCCTTGAAGGGATAGGTCACCCAAAAATGAAAATTCTGTCATGATTTACTCACCCTCAGGTTGTTCCAAATGTATGTAAAAATACTATGGAAGTCAATGGGGTCCATCAACTGTTTGGTTACTGACATTTTTCATAATATCTTCTTTTGTGTTCAACAGAAGAAAGAAGTTCATACAGGTTTGGAACAGCTTGAGGGTGAGTAAATGATGACCGAATTTTCATTTTGGCGTGAACTATCCCTTTAAATATGACTTGTAATGCCTTATAATGCATTGTATGGTCTCATGAATAATGTAACCACAGGTATAATCCATTATAATACTTATCTATCAATTGAACACATCTTTAGAAAGTAAACAAACAATCAATTTCAGATGTAACAAGGAATCTGAAAATATGGTTACAATTGTTTATGAAAAGCTATAATGCATTATAATGTACATTATGAATACCTTTATAATGCATTATACATAAAGGCTTTATGTAAAGCATGCCCCATTTTTAATAGTTTTGTATTTAGTTAACAATAACAGCACTCAAATCTGGTAATGAATATGATTATGCTGAATAAGAGTGTATCATACTGTTATAATATGAGAACTGAAGATAGTTAAAGTGCGAGGGGAGGAAATCTTCAAAAGGCTTCTCTCTTCCAGCGGTGGATGCCAGCTCCACGGCACAGTTCTGTTTGCAGCTCAAAACGTGAAGGTAATGATCTGTGATCAAAGCAAATATATACATGAATACTTCAAAAATCCATATTTATGAAACATTTAGTGTAACAGAAATACATACAAGGAAAAGAAAACTCAAATAAGACTCAAACACCATGACTTTTCAAAATTACATCAATTATTAAATCAAAGAGAATCTTCTCCAAGAGAAACAAGCACTATCGGGTGTTGTGAACTCAAAATCAGAAGCATCAGAATTCCACATGCCTGTCATAGATTGGAAGAGGTCGGCGCTGTACTCCATGTAGTTGTACCCGTCGTAATCAAACGCTCCCTCGCAGAGAACTCGGCATTCTTCATAAGCGGTGAAGTATTCTTCTACAGCGGCCTCAAAGTGCTCGATGGCTGGGGCAAAATCTTCTGAACTGTAATGTATCTTGCCTTCTAAAAATTCAGCCTGAAAACAATTACAGTGACAGTCAATTATACTCAATTATACTTACAACATTATAAACTATTATACATCCATCCATCTACCTATTCATCCATTCATCAATCCATCCATCCATCTACCTATTCATCCATCCATCTATCCATCCATCCATCCATCTATTTATTCATCTATCCATCCATCTACCTATTCATCCATCCATCTATCCATCCATCCATCCATCCATCCATCCATCTATTTATTCATCCATCCATCCATCTACCTATTCATCCATTCATCTATCCATCATCCATCCATCTATTTATTCATCCATCCATCCATCTACCTATTCATCCATCAATCCATCCATCCATCCATCCATCTATTTATTCATCCATCCATCCATCTACCTATTCATCCATCCATCTATCCATCATCCATCCATCTACCTATTCATCCATCCATCCATCTACCTATTCATCCATCCATCTATCATCATCCATCCATCTACCTATTCATCCATCCATCCATCTACCTATTCATCCATCCATCATCCATCCATCTACCTATTCATCCATCCATCAATCAATCCATCCATCTACCTATTCATCCATCCATCTATCATCATCCATCCATCTACCTATTCATCCATCCATCCATCTACCTATTCATCCATTCATCTATCCATCATCCATCACAGTCCTCCTCTGCCGAGCATTTTGCTCGCTAATGTCCAATCTCTGGTGAATAAGATGGACGATCTTAGAGCCAGGATAAGTTTCCAACGGGACATAAGGGACTGCAACATCTTTTTTTTGTCTGAAACCTGGCTTACGCCCTCTGTCCCGGATACCGTTGTTACGCCAACTGATAACTTTTCTGTTGTACGGATGGACAGAACAGCTGAGGCCGGTAAATCTAAAGGCGGAGGAGTGTGCTTTATGATTAACAAGAAATGGTGTGATCCCAGGAATATTTCTATTCTGTCGCGCTCCTGTTCGCCTCATTTGGAACATCTATCTATCATTTGCCGTCCATTCTACCTGCCCCGGGAGTTCTCATCAATTATTGCTACTGTTGTTTATATCCCACCACAAGCAGATACTGGCTTGGCCTTGTTTAAACTCCACGATGTGCTCAGCGGCTACATTAATAAACATCCTGATGCTGCTGTTGTCATCGCGGGTGATTTTAACAGGGCCAACCTCAGGCAGGTTATGCCGAACCTATACCAATATGTATCCTGTCCAACTAGAGGACCGAATACACTTGATCATTGTTACTCTCAACTTAAGAATGCCTATAAAGCTCGCTTATCACCAGCTTTTGGCAAATCGGACCATGCTGCCATTTTTCTCACACCGGAATATAAACAAAGGCTTGTTCAGGAACCCCCGGTGCAGAGGGCGGTAACGCGCTGGACCGCCGATTCAGAAGCTATGCTACAGTCGGCGCTTGACGATGTAGACTGGGACATGTTTCGATCGAGTTCCTCTGATGTCAGTGAGTTCACGGATGTTGCATTAAGTTTTGTAAACATGCTAACTGAACAAGCTACGGACACTATAGTTGTAAGGACTTTTTCAAATCAGAAACCGTGGATGGACAGAACTATCCGTGTTGCAGTAAACAAACGTACTGCTGCATTTAACGCCGGGCTCGAGTCGGGGAACATGAGTGAGTACAAAACAGCGTGCTATGCTCTCCGACGGGCAGTAAGAGCCGCCAAACACCGATACAAGGAACGCATAGAGTCACATTTTCAGCTAAATGACTCCCGACGTATGTGGCAAGGACTAAGAACTATCTGTGCCTTTGGAAACAAATCCTCTGTAGCTGTGAGAGCAGAACCGTCGCTGGCTGACGAGTTAAATTCTTTTTATGGCCGTTTTGAATGCAACCGTGACAACGCGAGTCTGCCAATCTGCGTGTCAGGGAGCGGCAGTCAGAGCGGCGATAACTATGTGGTCACCGTGTCTGAGGATGAGGTTCGGAGGGCCCTAAAGCGAGTGAATGTCAGGAAAGCAGCAGGTCCCGATGGGATTCTTGGCCGTGTTCTAAGGACCTGTGCTGACCAGCTCGCTGGTTTGTTTACATCTATTTTTAATGAGTCCCTTGCTACCTCAGTAGTTCCCACTGTTTTTAAAAAATCAGTTATTATTCCTGTGCCCAAGAATAATAACCCTTCGTGTCTGAATGACTATCGTCCGGTTGCCCTCACGTCAATAGTCATGAAGGTCTTTGAGAAACTTATAAAGAGCAATATCTGTTCTTCCATTCCTGACACTCTGGATCCTCTTCAATTCGCTTATCGCTCAAATAGATCCACTGATGATGCCATCTCTCACATCTTGCACTCTTCCCTTGAGCATATTGACAGCAGTAAGGGGAATTATGTAAGGCTGCTGTTTGTTGACTATAGTTCTGCTTTTAATACTATTGTTCCCACTAAGCTAGTTTTTAAACTTATGAACCTTGGCCTGAACTCCTCACTATGCAACTGGATTCTTGATTTCCTCACTGGCAGACCTCAAGTGGTAAAGGTCGGTCAGTATACCTCTAACTCCATCACACTGAACGTGGGAGCTCCACAGGGCTGTGTCCTGAGTCCCTTGCTCTATTCTCTCTACACGCATGATTGTGTGTCTTCCCATAGCTCTACATCTATTATTAAATTTGCTGATGACACTGTGATCTTGGGCCTTATTTCCAATAATAGTGAAGCTGCTTATTTGGATGAGGTAGAGAAACTTACATCATGGTGCCAGGACAATTGTCTCTCTATGAATGTGCGTAAAACTAAAGAGCTAATTGTGGACTTTAGGAAGAGATATCAGCAGCCTTACACTCCTCTTATGATTAATGGGACCCCTGTGGAGAGGGTGAGTAGTTTCAAGTACCTTGGTGTAAACATCTCCGAGGATCTGACTTGGACTACCCACATTCAAACTCAGGTTAAGAAAGCCAGACAAAGACTGTACCATCTGCGACAGCTGAGGAAATTCAGAGTCTCACCAGCGATTCAGAAAACTTTCTATGTAGGGGCCATCGAAAGTGTATTGACTCAGGGTATTTCAGTGTGGTATGGGAACAGTTCTAGTCAAGATTGTAAAGCCCTGCATAGAGTTGTGCGCTTAGCTGAGCGCATTTCAGGCTCTGCTTTTCCCTCTTTGGAGGACATCTATCTTAAACGCTGTAAAAGTAGAGCTGTTAAAATTTTTAAGGACACAAAACACCCTGGCAACTTTCTTTTCATTTTGTTGCCATCTGGTAAGCGCTTTCGTAGCTTGATGGCAAAAACTGAAAGATTTAGGAGGAGCTTTTTTCCCCAGGCCATCAGATTTCTAAATTCAAGCACACCGTTTTTAACTTGTATATGATTGTGATGCTGTCAAGTATAAACTCTGCACAATTTGTTGCACATTATATTTCTTTGTACATTTTGCTTTTGATAATTGTGGCGACCAGGGCGGGCGAGAGCCGTGAGGGAACGGCGCGAGGCCAGTGGCGCGAGTGTTAATGAGCTTCACCTGGGAGGCGCACCGGCCTTGAGTTCCTCACGGAGGAGCTCCGGGAGCATAAAAGGAGGAGCGACTACAGTGAAGGACGAGAGAGGACCAGGCCTGGACTTTATGTTATGTTTTATTATGTTTGTGTGGCCGGCAGACGTCCGCGAGGGTCTGCCGGCATTACTTTCGTTTTGTTCTTTGTTTATTTCTAATTAAAGTTTTGTTGAATGTTCGCCGGTTCCCGCCTCCTTCTTCCCGTATTGACGAACTTCGTTACATTGGTGCCGAAACCCGGGAGGAAGGAGGGACATGCTGTCGAAGAGCCCTCGCTGCTGAGGGGGATCGCGGTGCTGCGGAGTTCGGGCAGCGCGCGAGTGTGTGTAGACCGCGAGAGGCTGCCCGAGGCGGTGGTGCTGGAGCCTAGTGACAGGTGGGACGGAGAGCTCGAGGCTGTGCCCCTGGGACGAGGTGGGGTGGCTGCCGTCCAAGAGGGAGCGGAGGAGTCGCCGCCGTTTGCCGTGGGCCGGAGCCTGCTGCCGTCCGCCATAAAGGGGAGGAGCAGGGAACGGGGGACTCGCTGCCGGCTGCCCTCAGTCCGGAGGAGCCATCGCCGGCCGCCAGGAGGCGGTCGAGGATCGGGCCGTCCACCGAGCGTCCAGTGCCACCGCATGGCACCGCGAGGAAGAGCCTCCCGGCTGGCTGAGGACCGAACGGCAGTGTGTCGGGGAACCGGACCAAGAATTTTTTTTTTCTCTTTTTTCCTCTCTCCCCTCTCTCGTCCTGTCGCTCCCCTTGCTTCCGTCTCCTTTCTCTCGTCTCGTCTGTCCTTACCCCCAGGTGCTGCGGCCGCCGAGACAGGCCCCGGGGGGGAGTAGAGCGCAGTCTCGGGAGTACCCCCCGGCCTGCGAGGGGCGATGGGGGTATGTGGCGACCAGGGCGGGCGAGAGCCGTGAGGGAACGGCGCGAGGCCGGTGGCGCGAGTGTTAATGAGCTTCACCTGGGAGGCGCACCGGCCTTGAGTCCCTCACGGAGGAGCTCCGGGAGCATAAAAGGAGGAGCGACTACAGTGAAGGACGAGAGAGGACCAGGCCTGGACTTTATGTTATGTTTTATTATGTTTGTGTGGCCGGCAGACGTCCGCGAGGGTCTGCCGGCATTACTTTCGTTTTGTTCTTTGTTTATTTCTAATTAAAGTTTTGTTGAATGTTCGCCGGTTCCCGCCTCCTTCTTCCCGTATTGACGAACTTCGTTACAATAATATTTATTAGTCTATAGTATATTGTCTTGTATAATTTATTTATAAGTTCATCATTTTTATTTGGTTTTTCATATTCTTTTGTATAATTTTCTTGTTTGTACTCTTAATATTTGCATTGCCTGTGGAGCGGACCTGTTTTACATTTCACTGCTGGTCATATGTTCCATATAACCATGTACGTGACGAATAATAAAAGTCAAGTCAAGTCAAGTCAAGTTAATCCATCTACCTATTCATCCATCCATCAATCCATCCATCTACCTATTCATCCATCCATCCATCCATCCATCCACCTATTCATCCATTCATCTATCCATCATCCATCCATCTACCTATTCATCCATCCATCCATCTACCTATTCATCCATTCATCTATCCATCATCCATCCATCTACCTATTCATCCATCCATCAATCCATCCATCTACCTATTCATCCATCCATCCATCCATCCATCCATCCACCTATTCATCCATTCATCTATCCATCATCCATCCATCTACCTATTCATCCATCATCCATCTACCTATTCATCCATTCATATATCCATCCATCCATCCATCCATCCATCCATCCATCCATCATCCATTCATCCACCCATCCATCCACCTATTCATCATTCCATCAATCCATCTATTCATCCATCCATCCATCTATCTATTCATCCATCCACCTATTCATCCATCCATTCATCAATCCATCATCCATCCATCTACCTATTCATCCATCCATCCACCCATCCCCCTACCTATTCATCCATCCATCCACCAATACATCAATCCATCCATCCACCCCCCTACCTATTCATCCATTTATCCACACATCCAACTATCATCCACCTACCTATTCATCCATCCACCTACCTGTTCATCCATCCATCCACCTAGCTATTCATCCATTTATTCATCCATCCACCTACCTATTCATCCATCCATCCACCTAGCTATTCATCCATCCACCTATCCATCCATCCAGATATATTCAGATTAATAAACATTCCTCGTACCATGTGCGGTCTCTCCTCCAGGTCCTTGAAATCAGTCTCATGCACCCCAGCCATCATCCTGTAGTACTCTAAATTCTGTTTCATCTCGGCATGTTCAGGGTTTGCTATGAAAAATGTATTTGCTGCTGCCACTGCCTTGTCAAGCTTGTTTATCTGTAAGTACAAAGAGAAACAAAAAACATAGAAAAAACTAAGAAGAAGAGAACAAAAAAAAAAAAAAAATATTCAGATACTGGATAGAAAACACTCACACTTTCCAAGTTATACTTTAGAGACAAAATTGTTCCTAGAATATGGCTAAGCATGAGACACAAAAAAATATTAAAAATGTATATGTTGAACTGTAAGTCATGAATTTGAGAGATTGCTTTAAGCTTTAAGGACAGCAGCACTACTTTAATGACAATTTTCTTTTCAGTTCAACAGCTCACTCTAATTATGGTGATCAATGTATCTTTTTAATGCAAAAACTATGCATTTTAATTTTTGTGCTTAGCTGAATATATTTGTGCTTAGCTAAATATGGCTTATGCTTAGCTATAGTCAGGAACAATTTTGTATCTAATGTATAACTTGGAAAGCGTGATTTTAAATGCAAAAAACTTTGCATTCTCATTAGGCCCAGTGGTCTGAGGCTCATGGGCCAGACTGTAGATCTCATTAAAAACCATAGCTTCAAAAGGCAGTAGTATTTTAGAGCCTCTCACAGAAGTTCTGGAAGCTTGAGCTGCTGCAAAGCTCCACCTAAAGACGTGGCACAGTGATGAGTTTGAGGGGGTTGGGAAAACGTGGATGAGCTTCTCAAACATTTAACCATTCAATGCTATCTGCGCTTCGTACACAGTTATGCACATCTGATGCACATTTATGCACTGATTTGATCTGCTACATAACTCGATGGCCTAGTTTTGTTTACAAAAAGCTCGTCTAATAAGATGCACAGATTTCCCCCATTCCCGTTATTTTTAAATGCCTTTGCATTTTTATAAAAAGTTTTCCATGCATTTCATTCATGCTGGCCTCTTTTTTTTTACCTTAAAGTAAGCCACTTGCAGATAATTGTAAGGCGTCCTCTTCTTGAACTCCAGCTCTATGTTCTCACTAACTTTATAAAGTGTCGGTGGTCCCAGTTTCTCGCTTTCACATGCATTCACACAATCAGCCCGTTTGAGAATCCTCTGGAAAAACGCTAAATCCTCCACAGGCCCGGTTCCTGGGATCGGGACACCCAAACCTGGGAAAGAATCCCCGAAAGCGGTGTGATTCGCGCAGGATAAGCGGCAGTGCGTCTGGATTTTACGCAGCGCTCCTTTATTCCGCAAAGCTCTTTCCATGTTCAGGATCACAGCCAGCCAGTCCTGCTTATAATACGCCTCCACCGCGTTGTCAAAAAGCAGATCGTATGGCTCAAATATTCCATTGATTTGAGTGTCACACAAGGGGAAAAGTACAGTGGAGAGGACTGAGATCAGGAACAGTGAGGTCCACATCTTGGAGACTGTAGGCCTGTGAGGTAGAACTCGGTTTTGGAGACTCTCCTAAAGTCTCTGGAAAGGGGTGGAGCTCCAGGACTGTGTGAAGCCTGTGTAAGAGCGGAGATATTTAGGGCAACTGTGTGAATATGAGTCTAGGCGCAGATTTGACTGACAATTTAGGCATTTTGAACTCAGATTATAAAGTGTGTATACACAATACATAAACTGCGTGAGTTGGTATGACAAATGTGTACAGTAATCTAAGTGGTCTTTTTTCTGTTTACATTTAATTTGCTTTTCTTTATTAGGAGAAAAACAGCTGGTTAACACTTTACAGTAATTTGCAGTCATTATCAAACATAATTTACTACTTAACAGATCAGCAATTCTGTCATTCAGTGTGTACATTCTCTTATGAATAGCCTTTAAGATGCAGTATTATTGATCTATTTTTATACTTTATACTATATATACTATACATACTATTTTATACATGATTTTTTTAAAGTTAAAATATTACTAAATGTTCAATTTCACAAAAATAGAGTAATCACAGGTCACCTGGGATCTTTAAACTCTTATCAAAAATGGTACGTTTGAGTGTGTGATTATATGTGTGGATACTTAGGTATGTATATGTATATACTTTATAGCTGTAAGGTTTTATTTGTGAATGTATGTGCATACACTTGATGAATGGCCGAAATGTCTAAACTTTTATGCTTCAGCATATATTCTATACTCGTGACATTATGCTTGACATTCTTGGTATTACAATATGTATTGAGTGTTTATATATATATATATATATATATATATATATATATATATATATATATATATATATATAAATTTGTTTAATTACACTTTTATTATTATTTTTTAATTTTTTATTATGTTTTTAATTTTTTTTTTGTTATTATTATTCTATTTTTTAATTATTATTTATGTATTTATTTTCTCTCTGGGGGGTGGGGTGAGGTGGGAAAATATTTTTCACGATTCTCCTGTATCTGTATCCTGTTAATATTGTAAAAGTTCAATAAACATTTTTTTAAGGTATGTTTAAAAAAAAAAAAAAAAAATATTTTAAAGTTTTGCTAAAAAAATAAAATTTCACAGCATTTGACTAGTAAAAAAAATTAATGTAGTCTAGTCAGACCGTCTGGGATATATTTTTGCAATGTGTTGTTTCTTCTCGTTGTTGTGAGAAAACCAAAAACGAAATTACAAAGTTGTTTAAATTAACTTAAAAACTAAAAATAAATAAATAAAAACAGAAACAGCTTGCATAATTAAGATAACATGAAGAAAACGTCCAAAAGTCTAGTACAAAACAAATGATAAACTTGTACAGACTTGCAGTTTTTGGTTTTATAATTTCAAGCTCAGATCTTTCATAACTCACGTTACAACAGTCTACGTAACACGACACGCGAAGGCTGCCTCTAAACATGCACAATCGCTTTGTATTTGAATCATGGATATAATAAATATCACTGTGTCTCATAATATTCAAAATTATTATCCTAGAAACACGTGCTATAGTTTAACCCCTCGTTAAATATGTGTGGAAATTATTAGATTACAAAAATAGAGATATCTTTACACAGGCAACTATCACGGCTACTACTCCACAGTAGGACCCCAGAGACGCCTCCGTGTTGTGCCAGACTTTTTTAGTGACACCGGCGAGAAGTCTCGTGTTAGTTTGATGAGAGTTAAGCGATAATTCATCACAGAATGGACAAAACTGTCAATCTGCCACATCAACCCAACAAAACCACCACAAGTAAGACAAATGCTTTCGATGATATATTCAGAAATTGTATGTACAAGTCATAATATAGCATATTTTTATTAGTTCAGGTTGTTGTCTGTTTTGTCAGCCAGTGAATGATTGTATTGATCGAGTTAGTCATTCCAACATATTGTTAGTTAAACATTGAAAACAGAGGTTGAATGTCTTTGCTTAAAAGTATTTTCATTGACAAACAAAATTGTTATTATAAGCTGACATAATGTTTGTAGTGTTATTAAATGTCCCATTATTGGCTCACTGTAAACACAACAGTCAATGATACTAAGCAGAGTCAAATTTTGCAAGTAACAGTAAAAGATTAATACATAAATAAGATCATAAAGACTATTTGCAGAGTCCCAAAATGTATTTTAAAAATGTATGTAATTTTTTTAAATGTTAAACACCCGAGTCTCAGCTCTTCACCTCCAGAGATGTTTGCTTTTACTCACAAGAGCTTATCCAACTGGTTACATAATTACCTTACAAAATTCACCAGAGTAACAATAATTTCCTGATGCATTACTGCGGGATTTCTACTGGAGAGGATTAGGGCCAAGCAATAATAAAAAAATAAAACCATCTCGAGATTAAAGTTGTTAATTTTCGAGAAAAAAACTCGTTAAATTTTGAGAAAAAAGACGAGATAAAATGTTGAGAATAAAGTCATTAAATTATGAGAAAAAAATGTCGTTAAATTACGAGAACAAATTCGTTAAGTTATGAGAAAAATGTCGTTAAATTTCGAGAAAAAGTTGAGATAAAATGTTGAGAATAAACTCATTAAATTATGAGAAAAAAGTCGTTAAATTATGAGAACAAATTCGTTAAATTACGAATTTGTTCTCATAATTTAACGACTTTTTTCTTGTAATTTAATGACTTTATTCTCATAATTTAACGACTTTAATCTCAAGATGGTTTTATTTTTTTATTATTGCTTGGCCCTAATCCTCTTCCGTAGATTTCAGATCAGAACAGTGCAGGAAGCTTTTAAAGTCTTTTTGGCATTTTTAATTTCTTTTTTTTTTATGGAAGTGGTGGTGGCTGCATACAAATATACTGTAGTTACTATGGTATTTTGGCTGAACTATGAAATAATGTTACCATAGTACAGTTTTGTTAGATTATCCTTTGGATTTTATGCATCATTTTTACTCTAAATGCAAAAACATGTCTGTACTATGTAACAGGATTTTACATGTATACATTAATGCGTTTATATTACAGTAACTTTGGTGGAGACCAGCAGTAACCCAAGTGGAATGATGCTGGTGAATCCCTACCAGACTAACCGGGTTGGGGATCCCATGGACCTAGTTTGTCTGGCACAGCAAGTACAGAAGGTAAGTGATGCTTTAGGTCACACTTGTGATATACAATTTTTTATCATCTTTTAATGATGGATTTTTTTTTTTTTTTTTTTTTGTGGTGGGAATTTTAGGGAGATGAATTTATCAGAGCCAATGCTTGCAATAAACTTACAGTCATTGCTGACCAGATAAGATACCTTCAGGAGCAAGCAAGAAAGGTGAGATTGAACTGTCAATCAGATGACCATTTTTATTATACAGCAGTGTGATAAATGTCCCTGGAGTTGTATTGGGAGCAGCACTGGAATATGTGTCTTTGTTTAAATATACGTGCCAGTATAATAATCTGAAATGTGACAAATAAATAATGGTTAAATCACTCCCTGTTTATACTTAAGGTTTTGGAAGATGCCAAGAAAGACGCTGAGCTTCATCACGCCGCCTGCAATGTTGTGAAGAAACCAGGAAACATGTATTATCTTTACATGCGTGAATCCGGACAGCGATACTTCTCGATTCTGTCTCCACGGGTGAGTTGAGTGCCACATTATGAGACTCATGAGGTCTCATCAGTTGTTATGAGTGAGAAGTAGGGTCAATCTGAATTGGTTGGTGCCAACTAATAATGATAATGAAACAAAATGTTTAGTAATTGCTCTCGGAAATAAGGAATTCTGCTGTTTAGTAAGGTGTAACAAAAGAAAACGATAAATATTTGTACTAAAGCAAAGTACAATATTTAACTGCTAATTTAATGTTTCAATATCTTACAGGAATGGGGTCCTAGTTGCCCTCACAAGTTCCTTGGCGGATACAAACTCCAACACGACATGTCTTGGACACCACAGGAGGAGGTTGAAAAACGGGATGCTGAAATTGGCATCATGGACAAACTGTTGAACAGGCAAATTGCTCTACCAGCCAGCACAGAGCCTAACTTTGAGGGTATTTCACAGTGAAAGGGCACAGCTCACTCATGGACTGTCTTATCTGGCCATGAAGGCCAACTGGTCTTAAAAGATACTAATCGTTTGTTAATACAGAGGATAATTCGCAAACCTGGATTGCCTTGTCACTACTGCATTAATGAACCTGTCATTTAATCATGCATTTAATGTCTTTATGGTCAGATTTTCCATGCTGCTTTCTCAAATGTATCTTAATTTAAGAACTATTTGCCATTTGGTTTTTAGTAAAGTCCCCCTGTGGTGAAAACATTAAAAACTTGATTGTTTGTATGTCTATGTGGTGTTTTTAATATGCTTTAAGACAAATCATGTGCAAATTCATAAGTCAACACCATTGCTGAGTATTTTCTCTTTAAAACTGCAGTGATCTAAAGACATTTTCAAAAGCACGGTTTGAAATCGCTGCCATTTCTTACATCACAAACTACCTTGTAACCAATCATGTCAATGTGCTGGCAGACTTTAGCATATCATTAACCATGACCGCTCTGAAGCAGGAGAGTCTTATATCATATATATCAATGTATATTTTTCTGTTTATATGAAAAATTGGGTAGATTTAGCAATATACACTGCAAAAAATGCTGTTCTTACTTAGAGTTTTTGTCTTGTTTCTAGTAAAAATATCTTCTTAAATCAAGAAGCATTTTCTTGACAAGTAAAAATTATTTTCTTGTTTTCAGGAAAAATAAATCAAAATTAAGCACGTTTTTCCTTAAAACAAGCAAAATAATCTGCCAATGGGGTAAGCAAAATAATCTTTCAAACCAAGAATAAGATATATAATCTTGTTTTCAGTTTGGACTAAGATTATTTTGCTTGTTTTAAGGAAAAACGTGCTTAATTTTGATTTATTTTTCCTGAAAACAAGAAAATAATTTGTACTTGCCAAGAAAATGCTTCTTGATTTAAGAACTTTTAAGATATTTTGACTAAAAACAAGACAAAAATTCTAAGTAAGAACAGCATTTTTTGCAGTGTAGCGAGTGTGTGATGTATATTACGATGTTATGAACTACAAACCTTTCTCCACTGACATTCTGAGTTGTTCAAAGCGTTTTTAAGGATACTGACTGTTAGAAGGCAGCTGTCTGACTCTGAGATGAAGAACGGGAACATGGTTTGAGTAACATTAGCAACACATTATTAGCCCTTTGATAACATAGTTATTACTGTTAATTACATATTAATTACTGTTATGTGTACGACATTGTAAAAAGTGATACCATTGTGCAGCGTTTACCTCAGTAAGTTGACCGAGTGGATCTCTAAGCTTATGCGAGTGGAGGCGGGGCTAATTAGCATATTCATAAGTCTGTGTATATTAAATGAAGCAAGGGTTTAGCGTTGCATTCAGATTATTTTAAGGCATGAATTTTTTTTTCCACAGGAAAAAAAATGTTTAAACATCACTTTGGTGATGAAAGATGAGTTTTAAGGGATATGACTTTAAATAATTTATTCAGTGCCTTGTATTGATTTTGTGTAAAGCAGCAGAAAAGCACTGCTTACTGTACATGAAACAGCACACCACATGTGCTCATATATACTTTATTAAACACGTTACTCAAAGATTTTATATACAAAAACAAATGGTGTTATATCAATACAAAGTAATAAAATAAATTGAATTGGTTAAAATCAAATCAAATATAATCCATTTAGCCATCTGTTACTGTTGTGCTACAACGATCAGTAATATCTTGAAGGTAAGAGTTCACAAAGGGCAATAGCTCCCAGTTGTCCGTTGCAATGCTGACCTGAACTGCGTCCTCAGCTTGTGTAATCGCCAAAAGGACATGGCACATTGGTGGAAGAAAGAACAATACTTTCCATGATCTTTCGCTTTGCTGATCCGTAATCAGGTAACCCTGAAAATGTGTCTCGATCAGATCAGCTAGACTTTCATCTCCAGCTTTGAAACAAAACAGACTTATGGCAGATTTGTCAGGACTCCCAGAGGCTGCGGTCTCCCAGATGCGGTCGAACACTTCCTCTTTGCGTGCCCATGATGTATTTAGCGGTAAAGGCAGAGGAAGGAATATCTCAGGGAATGAAACGCTCACGTCAGGCAGTTGGCTGTGCCAAGAGCGTCCATCTTGGGTGGTAAATATGGCACTGACGCATACAGTAGTGGGGTAGGGTTGAAATGGTTTGAGCTTTACGTTGACCTCCGGTGGCTTTCGGTCTCTGAACACGCAAGGTACGTGTATGTCACTTACCTTTGCATAGTTTGAATCTTTCAGCTCGAAATGCAGACAGATTGTAAAGACTCTATCGAATAAAGCATCGGTTTCGTCTGCATGAGTCAGATTGTACCTCAAAGTGACCTCCGACCCAAAGCCTGGCATCTGGAACTGTTCTTGATAACCCTCCAAACTTTTCTTAGTCTCTCCTGTTGCCTCCAACGACTCTGAAGTTTCTGAAGAGCTTTGTGAGGGTTTTTCTTGCACCTTGACGAGTCGCAAAACATGCCGCTCGGTTTTGCGTACCGTCAGGTTACTGGCGATCCCCTCGCCCTCGGCCATGACGGCAGAATGCGACCGCTCTTTGGCACGACCTCCATCAGGTCCTTTGGCGAGAACCCCCGTCAGCTTTTCCCATGAAAGGTTGGTTAGCAATGTGTAGTAGAACCGAGCGTGATCCTTAATATCCGTGTCGTCGTAATGAACCGATATGTATTGCAAAAGATCAGCCAACTCGATAAACACCTGATCGATGGAAGGATGCTCCAAAAGATTCCGACAAACGGCAAGAACTGCGTTTCCGACCTGCCAGTTGCCTCTTTCACACAAGTTGGAGTTGATGAGAACATTGAGAAGAAGGTAAATGGTGTTCCTCTGGGTAATCGGACCCTCTTTAGCCACTCTTTTCAAGACTTTCAAGTGCAAGCTCAAATTATGAATCGTCAACTGCAACGGAGGCATTTCCATAATGCATTTCTGAAGCCCTCTCAACAACTTCACAGACCAGACGTGGTCGCCCAGACACTCCTGGATGCGATCCGTGAGGCCAATCAAATTTGGAGCTAGTCGGGAATGTCGGGAATACATGTCGCATAATTTGTCGATCAGCTTCTCGGAGAGCTCTTCCATGCCGCTGAAGTGTGTGAGAAAAATAAACACCGCCCTGAAAGAGGTCACCACCACTTCTCTGCTACTGTCGCTGTCTACGATTTTCAAAAGCGCCATTATGTGATTAAACAGGTAGTCTATTCCTTTGTCCGCTTCACCCTCGTCTGCTTCTAGATGCACCAGACAAAGAAGGTTCAGTCTGCAGAGCATAGTCGCACTATCGTTAAAAACCGTTGGAAGAAGAGATGCTGCCAAACGTGGCGTAACCAGCACAGGTAAACTCTCTTCTCCGCTACTGGATATGGGCCGGTTCTCAGGGAAGTGCAGAATGCAGTCCATGTAGAAGAGCTTCTCAGGAGTTCCTAGGAGCGGATGCTGGGCCGTACTCACAAGACGCTTGAGCAGGAAGTTCTCATCCTCGGCGGTGAAAAGGCTGTCTGTGAACGTTTCTTTCATGAAGAGTGTGGCATGCATGAGCTCGACTTCTGCGGTTCCGAAAAGTCGCAGAAGCTGCGATTTGAATAGCGTTGGAGAAAGTCCCGGCACCATTGCGACGACTTCTACAAGCTCCCTCAGCAGGGCAGATTGGGAAATGGGCGTTAGCAGGTAAGACTCCTCCAAGAGTGAAGCCATTATAGATTTGAGTTCTTTACAATCCAATCCTGGTGGCAAACGTGGGACTTGCACCATCATGTTTATTGGCAACAAGGTCAATCCTAACTGATTACTTTTCCACGCAAACCCTTCATTTCCTCCTAAAATGCTCTTAAACTCTAAATCAGTAACATCTTTTTGCTTCGTCAAGATCCGTATGGCGTTTTTCAGCCCTAGTGTATAAAGCATACAATAGGACTGATGCAGAACGGTAGTTTCTTGCTGCTTCAGAAGATGCAGGGACTCCAACTTTTGAGAAAGAAGACCCGGGCAACAGGTTTCCATTTCTCGAAGGCAGTCGCAGGCGGTGGCCCTTATAGGCTGTTGGGAAAGCCCGCATCTGTAGTCATTGGTGTCCTGAATTGTCTGAAATAGAAGGTCCAACCAGTCTTCAGCCATCTTTGTGTGGGTGGCCAAGCAGGATGTGCATATTATCACGTTGGTGATGGCCAGCATGACATTGCACTTGAGGATGATGGATTTCTGTGGCGTGTGAGAGAAGACTGACAGCAGTTCAAGGGCCGTTTCTTCTCCCACGGAGGTAGAAGGGCAGAGAATGGTTGGATGATCCAGTAGCACAGACACAAGGAGTATCTTATAGTAAGGAAAAAATAATAATTTTAAGTTAATTGCACACCATTTCAACAGTATGTAATAGGTCTAGATATTGCAAAAGATGCAAACATTGTGGAGAAAATGAAGAAAATGTGATGGTAGCATGTTTGTTTATTTGAAATACACTACCAGTCAAAAGTTTGGAAACATTACTATTTTTTAATGTTTTTGCTCTTATGCTTATTAAGGCTGAATTTATTTCATAATAAATACAGAAAAAAACAGTAATATTGTGAAATATTATTACAATTTAAAATTATGGTTTTCTATTTTAATATACTTTAAAATATAATTTATTTCTGTGATGCAAAGCTGAATTTTCAGCATCATTACTCCAGTCTTCAGTGTCACATGATCCTTCAGAAATCATTCTAATATGCTGATTTGATACTCAGTTATTATCAATGTTGGAAACAGTTGTGTTGCTTAATATTTTTTTGGAACCTGTGATTAAAAGGTTAAAAAGAACAGCATTTATTCAAAATATAAATCTTTTCTAACAATATAAATCTTTGCTATCACTTTTTATCAATTTAACACATCCGTGCTGAATAAAAGTATTAATTTCTTTCCAAAAAAAAAAAAAAAGAAAGAAAAAATTACTCACCCCAAACTTTTGAATGGTAGTGTATATTGTTACAAAAGATTTCTATTTTAAATATATGCAGATATTTTTTTTTTACTTTTTATTCATCAAAGAATCCTGAAAAAGTATCACAGGTTATAAAATAATATTAAGCAGCACAACTGTTTCCAACAGTGATAATAAATCAGCATATTAGAATGATTTCTGAAGCATCATGTGACACTGAAAACTGGAGGAATGATGCTGAAAATTCAGCTTTGATCACAGGAATAAATTATATTTTAAAGTATATTAAAATAGAAAACCATAATTTTAAATTGTAATAATATTTTACAATATTATTGTTTTTTCTGTATTTATTATGAAATAAATGCACCCTTAATGAGCATAAGAGACTTTGTTCAAAAACATTAAAAATAGTAATGTTTCCAAACTTTTGACTGGTAGTGTACACCATACTAAATAGTGACATTTAACATAAACAGGACGTTCAACATTTTGTATTAAATAATATTTATTATAAATTTACACTCTGTTTATATTTTTCATTTGTCACTTTATTATGAAAAATATTACTAAACATTAAGAACATATTAAGAAAATTAATATATTATACTCTATTTTTATGTATTAAAGGAATAGTTCACCCAAAAATTAACATTTTTTCATCATTTACTCACTCTCAAGTAACCAAACAGTTGGTAGGCCCCATTTACCTTATTTATTTTATTTTTTTTACTATACTATGGAAGTCAATGGGGTCCATCAATTGTTTGGTTACCCTTATTATTCAAAATATCTTCTTTTGTGTTCAGCAGAAGAAAGAAATTCATACAGGATTGGAACAACTTGAGGGTGAGTAAATGATGACAGTATTTTCATTTTTGGGTGAACTATCCCTTTAAGATTTTTCCATGCACGTTATATAAAATACACTACAATAAATAAGACGTATATGCGTTTGTCTGCTTGCTTTCATTACCTTGAGCTGATCATTGGCCTTATCATTCCGCAGTTCGTGGAGAAGTTCAGCCAAGAAACTCTCAGAGGTGGTGGTGGCCAAAAACTGAGATGGGCTCAGTAGAAAGGCCGATATTCTCTGATCCCACAGATCCGCAATAGTCATTCTGGAGATAAACTGTTAAAATCAGAATAATAGAAGTTGTGTTCATTGCATTGACGCTATATTGATTTAATAATGTACACAAACATTAATATAATAAGTGCATTCTTTCAGTTTAACGACTCACCTATCAGATCACACTTTAAAAACATAAATAAAGCAAATATTACTGTGTAAAGTACATCTATTGACGTCTCTGAAAATCATGTGTTCCCAAGCTGTCATATGATAAACCAGGTAGTGACTGTACACTTTAAAATAAAAGTCGCCTTTGATTAAATATTCCATAATAACTATGTCAGGTTGTTTTTAATTAACTAATTGTATAGTAATTATATATAACTTTTTTTTAGATTTTTTTCTTAATTTTACACTGCTATTATTTACGCTTACATTACTGAGATTAAACAGTGGGCTTGTATTTTGACACGGTGATGTGATCTTGTTTTTTTGTTTGACTGCCATCGTGTGGTGGTTTAACAATTTAGAGAAGTAGGTCAAAAAGTAACCTGAATTTGAAAATTAAATAATTAGAAATAATAAATAGCCTTTACAATGAATATTAAGGTCATAGTTTGTAAGATAAGGTGATGTATATCTAATATTGAAAACTAACAATTTATTGATGTCATTAAATATTAACTTTTTTTATAATTTGCTCTAATTGCAAATTGTACATTTTATGTAAAAATGATTATATAGTGTAAATCAATAACAAGATATAGTACGGAATGTGCAAAACAATATAAGGAATATGTAATATATAAATGGTGGCAATATAAGTGTATATGAAAATAAATGTAGGCCCTATTAGTGATTAAAAATACATATATGTATTTATTTAAATATACAAATTATGATATAATACCTTTGTATTCATATTTTCATCATAGTTTTATTTATAATAATATTTTAAAATACATGATTATCACTATACATTTTTTTCTGTGTGTGTAAAATTAATGAAGTGACTCGCAAATGACACCTGAATTTATTTATTTCCCCTGTATGGACAAAATCATTTATCTTATAAATGATTGTAATAAATGTTATTATAAAAGTTATAAATTATTCAATAATTGTGTGCATTAATGGTATACTGTACATATCAAAAGGAAGAGATAAAAAATGGCATATATTCTGTTAGCTCTGCATTTATTTGCATTTTTGCACATACAATAAAAATAAATAAATAATAATAAAAATAATAATTTCTCAGAGTGACGCAGCGCGCGACTCGCCCCTGCTCTTCAGTTCTGGAAACCCCAAGCGCGCGGACCTGCCAACGCCCGGCGCAGAGAAACAAACAGAAAGGATACGGTGAGTGCCAATGACGCTCAAAATATTAACCATATTTCTCTTCCTTTAACCAATAATAGAGTTTGACCTGGTGGAATATTGAGTTATGAATATGTGCGCTATGAATAGATATATTTTGATGGAGTATTTTACGAATTAAACGTGTTAAATGGCACCGGAGGGCAGTTAGCACAGACGGCTAAACGAGGTTGAGGAGAACCGGTCAGATTTTACCATAAGCAGTTTTACAATCTTTATCGTGTTATTGTATGACATATCTAGTGTCTATTTTAATGTAATAATTATTTTATATGTTGTCAGTATAAAATATAAAGATCTTTCAATCTGTCATCCGTTGCAGTCGCCTGTTGACGACAGATGTATGTCATAATTTATTTATATTTTCATATTAGCATGTTATTGCTCATTTGTTTTTAATAATGTTACAGATTGATTTATTCTGCTTGATATAGAGGAATTGTGCAGTGCATATTTGCTCAGTTGAAATGTTGTGTTTTGGTGGCCTTCAGTTATACAGCATCATTAGAAATGGAAATATGCTGCATTAATGTATTTTTAATTATTCTGCATTGAATCTGAGTTTGTTTGTTTAGCATGGATGGCATTGTCAGAAATTTGTTATTGATTTCTCAGCAACATTTTGCCAGCAATGGCAACTTCACTGCCATTTAAACTACACCATTCTCTATATAGATAGATATATATTAGTAGAAATTAATAGTTTGAGTTGTTAATTAGATATGTGGTTCTATAAATGGGGTCGAAGATACTAGTTGACAATTGTTTCTTGCTGCCAAACATCATTTGTGTCAGTGATGTCTCTGTCTCTCTCTAACACATGCATTAATTCAATAGTTCATGTGTTTTTTTAGCACTGTTATTGACTTGTCTGCAGGTTCTGGGTCATGAAAATTTTATATATATATATATATATATATATATATATATATATATATATATATATATATATTTAAAAGCACTCAGCATTAATGATTGATGTTTGCATCCAAAATACTGTTTTTGATTGATTTTTCCTTGTAGACTAAATGATGTAAAGTACCAAAGCATAACTCCCTCTCAAATTAATTTGTTAGTTACAGGAGGACACAGCATAAATTTTACTTGCATCAATATGTATTTTGCAACAAGTTCTCTTTCACTTCTTGTCACTGAGGAAATGCTTTTCCTGCCACGAATGAATCGTTTAAACTATCACAGGAAGAAGGCAGGACTATAATGAGAAGAATGGATGAATCCAGCTGCTAGAACTGATCTAGCCTTGTGCTTTAAACTAGAAATAGATGATAATCTGTTTGACTGATATTAAAATCATTTTTAGCTGATATTCTAACTGTATTGGTTCAATTATTTTTTACTGATAAATGATTTAGAGCAACTGACAACAGCATTTAAAGTAACCTATTTAGTATGTAGTGTTGATCATTACTCATGGTTTTACATAACAGCCATTCATTCTCAAGTGAGAAATGTGTAGCTAAACAGCAAATATTATTTTTTATTTATTATTTCTAATAACTAGGAGTGCACCAATGCATCGGGCAATAATAGGTTTTGGCTGATTGTTTAAAACATTCGATGATCAGGGCCAATTATATCCTAAAGGGGGCTAATAAATGTGTTCAGACTGCAACTCAAGAAATGTGTGATGAAATTGTCTCTTGTGTTGAATTTACAGTTGTTGAACACGACAATAACGCATTAACAGTTTAGAAAATAACGTAGTTATTTAACCTTACGACTCACCCATAGTTCAAGCCAGGGTTGCCAGGTCTGCTTTTTTTGCCTTCACCAAACATCTCCCGTCCAATAATCACAGAGAGCTTTGTGTTTTACTTTTGATGAGAAACAAAGTCTCATCTTTCAAAATCGGTCCATTTTATCATGTAATTCAAACGATAAATCCCTTTTTGACACTCTTAAATGTGACACTGTAGGCCCTCAGTTCAAGCGGCAGTGTGGAGTGTGAATCTTTTCTTCCACTTTAAGTTATAGCACAAAAAACATGCATGAACATTAAAAGGTATGTTGAAAGATACAGTACAACTAACCGAAATGTATCATGTCTCGTGTAATCGCGCAATCAGAGTTTCAACCTGGAAAATGCGTCGATAAAACATCTTGTGAACAATGTCACTTAACCTTGCGTTTCCCTCAGGAAAGTTATCCAAAACAAACCACAACAAAAAACAATAGAGAGGAGCTTATTTACTGTTAATTATATACTTATGTTTGAATAAATTTGACAAGTGTTAAAGGGTTAGTTCACCCAAAAGTGACATTTCTGTCATTTATTACTCACCCTCATGTCGTCCCAAACCTATAAGACCTTCGTTCATTTTCGCAGCACAAATTAAGATATTTTTGATTAAATCTGAGGGTTTCTGAACCACACGGAGGCAGCAACATCATTGCACCTTTTGAGGTCTAGAAAGCTATTAAAGACATAGTTAAAATAGTCAATACTTTTTGTGCGCAGAAACAAAAAAACAAAAATAACAACTTAATTTAATATTGATGCATCTCAAATAGTAACTAGATCTATGTATAGCGTATTTCTATGGCAAATCTCTTATTATAGTGTTAGATGCTGCAATAATATAATTTCAGAATTGCTTCTGTTTCATTTATAAGGCTGTTTATTAAAACTTAAAATAATGTGTAGTAATATTGTTCATTAAATAAGCAATATTGGTCATTCACTTCTCTATACCCACAGCACTTTTAGTAATTGTATGTGTGTATAGTCTTATGAATAGTAGTATGTAGTTAAATATTTGTGGATTTAGGAGAAAAAGAAGAATTAGAGGTGAGATTGACTCAAAGCATAGGCTTGTACAAATGTACCCTGGTTTTAAAGATCAGGGATTTACTGTCTGGGTATGCACATGGGTCTGGATTATATCGCTTTACAAAGTCTATTGCTTGAAGTGAGCTGAAGTTTGGCCTTAATACATTTCTTTCCGGTACAAAACTTGCCACTCATTTGTCCGCATGGAAATTTTGTCTCAATCTGATTGCTCAGGATGTCAGTGGTATTTTAAAATAAATCAATGTATGTCATACAGTTTTGAGCTTGTGAGTTTTGTAGTTTAATCCAGTGGAGACTTTCTGAGAATGTATGTAAACGCACTATAACTGCAATCTAGTTGAACTAATTTCATTTTTGATAAGAATTTGTGTTGGACAGGTGACAGCACCCACCAGATCCCTGCACTTTTGATTGTGGCTTTTCCACTGACGGTAGAATGAGGTCAGGTCTGGCTTCCGCTGATTGCGGTGTGCGAGGGGAAGGAAACAGCCGGGATGGGCTTCCATCTCCTCGTCCTGACCATCTGTGAGCTTGAAGGCTCGCCCGCTTACTGCTGCATAGCTCTGCAGAGGCTTAGCTGCCGCTCAGGCGCGACGCAAACAGCAGGAAGTGGTTCTCTCAGTCTTACGGTTCAGTCACCAACTTCCCCTCCACACACCAAAGGGATATTGCCGTACTATTCTATTTTGCCCCCATGTCTCCTCTCCTCAGGCTTGGGGTCTGTGTTGTGTGAATAGTGGTCTAGCATACTGACCCGCTGTAACCGATGTGCTAATACCAATGACGTTATGCTTGAGTTTAAAGCCGCAGTGACCCACAATCAGAACGGGAGGGGCCGACTGGCCCGTCAGAGAGGGGGACATTTGAATGTTTTAAATGTGAAATATATCAGAAACTAAATTTAAATTCTAGGACTGTATGCTTAAACACTTTCCTATGTGTTTTTGTCTTAATACAGCTGAGTAAATTGAGGTTGGATTTAGCACCGCTTTGCTTATACTTTTCTTTTTTCTTATTTTTACCATTCTGTGCAAGAATGAACTCTGTGCTGATATGTGTGTTAATGTAAGACTGTATATCTGTATTGTAACCTCTGTCTTGTAGTTGATGCGCTTAGTCTGCAATCAGAACATAATTGAAGATAAAACACTAGCTGGGTTTACATGGACCCTAATAATCCGATTGAAATCGGACTAGTAGCACAGGCGTAATCGGAATGAATTGGCCAAATACAATGTAAATTTCATTAGGGGTGTGCACAAATAGTCGAACATTCGATCTGTAATTAATATTCGAAAAATAAAAATACTATTCATATTTTACTATGTTGCTTTACTGGCTTGTAAATGCAGTGAATCCATGATAAATCTTAAGTACTAAAGCTCGCAGTTATAACTAAATGCACTGGGTGGCGCTGTGAAGTGTGTTTAACAAGTTTATTGTATTTGATCGTCACATAATGTTGTCGTCTGCTCTGCCTCATGAAGTTTGGAATTACTTAGGCTATAGATGATGATGATCTTACAAAATGGAATTATTTTTGATCAAATGAATGAATGAAACTAAGTTATCATAATATCATCACCATAATGAGAAAGCATGTGAAATCAAAACAACCGTCGAATGAGGAAAGGCAGCTGTCCATCACTGCATTCACGACAGGTAAACGCAGCTGTACCCCAAGTGAGCACAGAAGATAACTTATCTGATTGCAAAATGATCTCGAGATGTATGCTTCCTTTAAGTTTCGTCGAGGGAGACGTATTTACGAGAAAACAGTCTGCTGCTGTTAGAAACTCGTTTTCTCACCTGAGCATGTGGATATTGTTTTTCTCAACATGAACATGTGACACAATAACCATATACTGACTCGAGCGTATATGTACGTTTTGTACGATAACTGCCGCTGTCTGCTTTATTAGCGTTTTTCCCATTTGTGCTGCTTGAGCTTAAATGCTTTTGTTCTTTATATATATTTTGTTTGCACATATTGTTTAATGCTTTGAACTAAAAGAAAAGCTTAAGATATAACGTAAGCTTGTTGTGTATATTGCCTTATCATAAGCTTGTTCAGAAAATCTTGATGAATTAAAAAAATAACGTCTTTCTCATAATGTCATTTAAATAAACGAATATTCGAATATTAGTTTTTTATGAGGCCAAATATTCTAATACAATATTTTGGAAAAATGCCCATCCCTAAATTGCATTCAGATTGTAAGAGGAGGTTTAAACCTTTTCTAATCTATCGATGGGACACGTAAACTAGGGCCCTATCCGTTTTATTTTTTCCCAAATTCCGTTTTTTTCAGTTTTAATTTTTCTGGATTCCTTTTTTTTTTTTTTTTTTTTTCCCGTTTTATTTATTTTTTGACTCCATTTTAATGGTTAAATTAAATTTTAGTAATCAAAAAGCATGTCTAATTAATTGAAATAATGAACCCTGTCCAATTTACCAACAATTTAATAAAAGTTTAACAAAAAAAATAATATTTTTTTTAGGGCCCTAAAAAACGTTTTATTCTTTCCCCTCAAATTTTATTTTTTACCAAATTTTGTTTTCTGGATTCCATTTTAATGGTTTAATTCCATTTTAATAATCAATATTCAAATAAAAATAATTAAAATATATATTTTTATAAAAAAAAAAATTCAGAAGTTCTGTTGTGTATTTAAATTTTTCTGGCAATCAAATGAACGCATACCATTTAATTTATCTTTTAATCATGAAATTAAACTTTTTTGTCAAACAATGTGCTGCACAACAGAGCTTTACTGTTAAAATTAAAACATGGAAGAAACACTGAGATTGTTTAAAAATATATTTTAATAATTTATTGTTAAATTAATTTATCTAAATTCTACTGTACAACAGTAATATGTTTCTGTCAAGTTAAATTTAACTTTTATTTTGACGGTTTGCCTAGAGCTTTGAGTTTCTCTGTGACGGTAGTTTTCTCAAAGGAAGCGTTTAAATGCTGATGAAGTGACTTTCAGAGCAGCTCTGGAGATGAATTTGTGCGTTCATAAAGTGAGGCGACAGAGGACGAAAACACAGCGAGTGTCGCATGTACTTCAGCGTGCGTGCGCCCGCGCGATTTTGTGTGAGGTAAATGAAACTGTGCTTCCGCATCATTCATTTCAGAGTCACACAGGCATGCAGGATTCATGTTTAAATGTCTTTTTGCGGTTTAATATTCACAGACACTAGTCCATATCGCGATTTAATTTAACTGTACTGACCTGCTTTTAATTCATCAAAAATTTGACAAATTCCGTGACATTCCGCGTTATATAGTAAATTCCATTTTTATGAAAGGATTCCGCAATTCCATCCGCGATTGCGTGATCATGGAAATTATAGGGCCCTAGTAAACACTTGATTGGATTGAAAACCTAAAGTGGAAAATTCTGTGCATGTGCAATGACATAGAAATGGCGTAATGATGAATGACGCACAGAACAAGCTGTTGTGGTTGTTGTTGAAGATAGTGTAATAAATGCCTGTCGTGTCAATTTAATATTCTCCTTTTCCACTCATCGTATTTGAAGTAGTGCTGGACAACATTGTTCCACCAGTCGTTACTTCAGACTCTTATCCATAGACGCCTTGTTTTGGGTGTGGGGAGGGAAATTTTTACTGGTTGATAAATATAAGCAGCACGCCATAACACCGTGTCCTAACCAGAAGCGACGCCACGACACGCGATAAAAGGTATCTTTTCCATGTTAAATCTGAGTTTTTATTTTTCTGTGACATGACGTCCCTATCCATTTCGTTGCAAGTGCCTGGAGTTTGCAGAGAGAGCCCGTCCACACGCTGTCCTGATTGGCTGTGATTTTTGATTGACTTTATTGTGTTTGGATAGACAAATTGTTTATCGCTGAAATCTTATCGCATCGCGTCTGGTTAGGACACGATGTAATGCTTCATCATGTGCTCATCATCTCTTAATTAGGACCCGAAATGGACAAATATAAAGTCTGCTTTTTAAAACAAAGAAAAGAAGAAATAGTGGGAGGGTGGTTAGTATGTGCCAACAGCGGGAAACTCTTTATATGCATGCACGTGTGCGCATATCAAATGATCAAATCTGATTTGAAGCTTGTGACATAAACGCACACATCAACCTGATCACTTTATTTAGCGTTCATGTAAACACTATGTTCAGATTCGTCATTCAGAATGATTTCATTACAGTTGAAACAAAAGATTTCTGTGAAAACGTATATACTGTTAAACTTTTAAGGGTGTGCAATTTTCAGTCTGATAGTATGCATTTAGCTTGAATACGGTAAGATTCAGGGTTAAGTTGTTTCCATCAACCCTGGGTAGGTTGGTAATATGAAAAGCCATAATGCATTCAAAGCAAAACCATGTCTCAGTTATTGCACAGCCACAAACCATTTACATGGATACATATAATGTGAGCCCATCACCAATAACATGTCAGACTAATTATAGGAAATTTATTACTGTGCAAATGTAGCCGTCTGTGAGACATTGAAGGGTGTGAAATTAATTTGAATATGACTTATACTGTCTTCTGCAGCATAAAAGCGGGGACAGATTAATTTCTCACATTTTGTGTCGATTGTGTCGACAGCCAAGCCTGTCTTAGTGTTTAATGTGGGTGTTTTATACTTGTTAGATACTAAAGGTGTTGTTGGTCTACAACACCTTTAGTATCTAACAGCATGAGAGAGATTCTTTCTTCCAGTCTGGTTTGGTATTATACTGATGTATTTAGATGATGTGGTTACTGATCTTTAAAAAAAAAAAAAAAAAGGATTTCTGCACCACCGCCACTGCAAAATGTTTTATCAAAATATAATTTATTACAAAAACAACTTTTGCATTTATGAATCGTTAACTACACTTTGTCATAAGAACAACAGTAAGTGAGTCTTATGCTGATTTAGTTACCCGTGTGGTGGATTCAGTGAGTTAAACTTATAACTATCAATTCATTAAAAATACTGGCTCATTTGGTTGTGAATCAGTCAACACTGCTTGCGCTGTATGTTTGTTTTGTGCTGCAGAGAACACTGATTTAAAGCATATGGTCAGTTCAGATCATACAGAATAGGAGGCTTTCTGCTAAATTCACTTGACGTTGGCCTCTAAAAGCTAAAATATTGCTATCAAGAATGATTGGTGCCGTAGTGGTTATCACTTTTGAAATTTAAATCAGGCTTGCAACATATCCCTCACGTTCTCTTTCTGCTCTCGATTTAAATGTGGTGAAAATCCAAGAAATATTAGATAAAAACACTTCAATGGTGACAATTTTTTCTATATATATTTTAATAGATCTAATTTTATTAAAAATATAGCTACATTTGTATGACCATCTTTTATGAGTGACGTTTTCTGTTGCCTGTACACTATTACTCTGCACACACACACGATGGTAATGGATATATAGATGTTGTGTAATGCACATGTGCTATAGTGTCTCCATTTACACCTTTTGAACTTGAGGATGACACACCATTGGAGAGCAAACTATGACTGAATGAAGTCCAACGTCTCATGTGAACGCTTTTGTCTTTCATTGCAGATCTTGAATGAGAACAGTGGATTTATAAAAGCACAGCTATGCAGACGATCAAGTGCGTCGTTGTTGGTGATGGTGCAGTGGGTAAAACCTGTCTATTAATCTCCTATACAACTAATAAATTCCCCTCCGAATATGTTCCAACGGTGAGTAGTGTTTTCCAGTTCATTTCACATTCACTTATATAAAGTTAAATTTCCTGCTGGATTTCAGTGGCTGTAATTCTTTTATTGTATTTGGAAAAAAAATAAATTCCTGAATGTACAATGGACTCTTTCTTTGCTTACTTGCAGGTCTTTGATAACTATGCAGTTACGGTTATGATTGGTGGTGAGCCGTACACCCTTGGGCTGTTTGATACTGCAGGTACAGTACAAATACTTTTTCTCAACATCTTACACTAGCCAATTGATTAACAGTCATTATCGTTAAGGTTTATTAAAACGGAAGTAAACTATCTGGCTTTTAGAGCGTCTGTATTTAAGGGTGGAGCTCATATGCTGAAAAGAAAAAAACATTCATGATCGTCATTGTTATAAAAATTAGACCTCGGGAGCTTTGAAGAATTCCACACATTCCTGTGGAGGGTGGTTGAGCTTGAAACTGCTTTTTTGGGAGGATTGTGGGACCAGTCTTTTGCTGTGCATGTGTTCAAATGCACCATTGAATGACGTCTGTTGGCTGCTCAGGATCGCAACTGCATTCTTAGTTTTAATGTGTCCTGTTATTTCCATCTCTCTGCAGGTCAGGAAGATTACGATAGATTACGACCCCTGAGCTACCCTCAGACAGATGTCTTCTTAGTCTGTTTCTCAGTTGTTTCACCTTCTTCGTTTGAAAACGTCAAAGAAAAGGTGAGCTTGAATCATTCAAACCAGCCAGAACAAGACATTTTGTTAGTTGCATTGTTTCTTTTTTTTTTTTTGTGAGTGTGCTGTCTGTCTCTGCCTATAGTCCAAAATCATTGCAATTTTATTTTTTAGTATTCAGTATGGGCTGTTTCTCAAAAGCATTGAGAGTTAAGATGATTTTTAGGGTGGTTTCACACTTGGTTTGATTACCTGCTCACCTCACTTTTTATATTTTTGTTTTTGAAACATTGGTTTTGTTTCCAAAGCTTCAGTACGTAGCGGCACTTGCGTCTGTCTGCCGCGAATGTACTGCTAAAGATCGCTGATGGCGAGCAGAAACGACACATACAGCTCTCTGCTTGCAGTATGCCAATCACACTCTTCAGAAAAATGAGTGAAACACACACATACACGCATTTTTATCAAATCATACATCATTAATAGTGGTTTACTTCTGCGATTTAGTACGATTGCGTTCACATGATCCAAACGAACCAAACTCTGACGTCAATCGAACCCGGGTGCGCACCAAAAGTGCTAGTGTGAAAGCAATGGTTCTAATATCTAGTTAGGCTATCAATGCTTTTGAGAAATGCAACCCTAGTCAGTATATTAATCAATTACTAGTTATGGACCTATTACCCAAGTTAATTGGAAAAAAGTGGCCTGACCCTTTGTGCTTTGTCCTTCAGTGGGTACCTGAGATCACCCACCACTGTCCAAAGACCCCCTTCCTGCTTGTGGGGACGCAGATTGATCTGAGAGATGATCCTTCTACCATCGAGAAGCTTGCCAAGAACAAACAGAAACCCATCACTCCGGAGACAGCAGAGAAGCTGGCCCGCGATCTGAAGGCTGTCAAATATGTGGAGTGCTCCGCTCTGACGCAGGTAAGGGGGTCTCATATACGGCACACACTTGTGATCATATATGTTCATGAACGTATATCATCTACATTACAAACAGAAACTGCCTCTTTAGTTGGTCATTTTACATACTAAAATATCCTCAGTGAGATTGTGTTCTCAGTTAGATTTCAGCGTCTAAAGAATGGTATATTTTCATTCTCATTGGTTAGAAGTGTCCTGATGATATAGTGTTAATATTTTACATTTGATTGTTGTCAAAGCTTTTATTTGTATTTTTTTTTTATATATATATATATATATACATATTTACATACTGTTTACCAGAAAGTGGAAGCTTCATAGCATCTGGTCAGAGGCTCAGAGACATTGGTGAATTTTTATTTGTTTTTGAAAAAAGGGATCAAGGATCGACCTTTAGTTTGGTTGGTGGTTAGAGGTTGATCTGTCATTGACCTGCTATTCTCTGCCTGTTGATGCATGCATATTAGAATATAATTCAATATGTGACTGTATAAGTGATTCTGATCTGATGGGAATATTTGTATTATAGACAACATGAAACAGCACATAGAAAGTGGGCCTATGATGCTATTGATTAGTATTATTTTGCATCCATGTGTAAGGCCAAGAATATACATCGATCGGGCATAACATTATGACCACTGACAGGTGAAGTGAATAACACTGATTATCTCTTCATCCGGCAACTGTTAGTGGGTGGGATATATTAGGCAGCAAGTGAACATTTTATCCTCAAAGTTGATGTTTTAGATGCAGGAAAAATGGGCAAGTGTAAGGATTCAAGCGAGTTTGACAAGGACCAAATTGTGATGGCTAGACGACTGGCTCAGAGCATCTCCAAAACTGCAGCTCTTGTGGGGTGTTCCCGGTCTGCAGTGGTCAGTATCTATAAAAGTGGTCCAAAGAAGGAACAGTGGTGAACCGGCGACAGGGTCATGGGCGGCCAAGGCTCATTGATGCACGTGGGGAGCGAAGGCTGGCCCGTGTGGTCCGATCCAACAGACGAGCTACTGTAGCTCAAATTGCTCAAGAAGTTAATGCTGGTTCTGATAGAAAGGTGTCAGAATACACAGTGCATCATAGTTTGTTGCGTAGAGGCTGACCAGTCAGGGCGCCCATGCTGACCCCTGTCCACCACCGAAAGAGCCAACAGTGGGCATGTGAGCATCAGAACTGGACCACGGAGCAATGGAAGAAGATGGCCTGGTCTGATGAATCACGCTTTCTTTTACATCACGTGGATGGCCGGGTGCGTGTGCGTCGATTAACTGGAGAACACATGGCACCATGATGCAATATGGGAAGAAGGCAAGCCGGCGGAGGCAGTGTGATGCTTTGGGCAATGTTCTGCTGGGAAACCTTCGGTCCTGCATCCATGTGGATGTTACTTTGACATGTACCACCTACCTAAGCATTGTTGCAGACCATGTACACTCTTTCATGGAAACGGTATTCCCTGGTGGCTGTGGTCTCTTTCAGCAGGATAATGCTCCTGCCACAAAGCAAAAATGATTCAGGAATTGTTTGAGGAGCACAACAACAACTTTGAGGTGTTAACTTGGCCTCCAAATTCCAATCGAGCATCTGTGCTGAACAAACAATTCGGATCCATGGAGGCTCCACCTCGCAACTTACAGGACTTACAGGATCTGCTGCTAACATCTTGGTGCAGATACCACAGCACACCTTGAGGGGTCTAGTGGAGACAATGGCTTGACCGGTCAGGGCTGTTTTGGCAGCAAAAGCGTTGACCAACACAATATTAGGAAGGTGGTCATAATGTTATGCCTGATTGGTGCATATTAAAGTAATTATGGTTTCATGTTGTCTTTTATGTTTGGCAGGATTGTTTTGCTTTTTAGGAAACAAATGTACGTTGTTGTGTTGTGTTTTTTTTTTTTTTTTTTTTTTTTTGGTTGCTGTAGTTGAATAATAAATGTCTGCATGCAGTTGGTTTAGAAAAGAGCAATGCAGAAAACAATATTTAGTACATCTTGCAATTGGCATCCTAAATTTTGGAAGTTCTTTGTTTTTTCTTTTTCTTTTTTTAATCGGCCACACCTATGTATCCATTTCCATAATTGTTAGCATGGTCGGTAGGCCTGCACAGCATCTGCACCTGTAGAATGAATGACTTTGTTTCAGTGCAACAAGCAACTTCTCTTCCTCACTAGCTGCTGTGCTCTTTTGAAATGTGCTAGTTCCTCTCTTTAATATCTCACCTCTTCTTCTCTCTCTTTCTCATCTGTTTTCTGTAACTGCTAACATTGGTGCTTTATTCTGTTTCCCTTCCCTTCTGTGTTCATAGCGAGGTCTGAAGAATGTATTTGATGAAGCTATCCTAGCTGCCCTCGAACCTCCTGAAACGCAGCGAAAACGGAAGTGCTGTATATTTTAAGCCTCTCTCTCTTTCTAACGCCCCACTCTTCCCCAGATGTTTGCTGCTTCCTTTAGTTACCTCTTGCTCCACAGAAAAGACAAGTATCCCAATCTCTTAAGTGACGTCATAAATATGTATCTTCTTTCAACAATACTAAAGGATTTGCTTTTGCTATTTTCCTTCCTACTTTTTGTTGTCTTTGGAGACTGCTAAAGTTAGACCCAGTTCTTGGGAGTGATATTTTTGTCTCCTTTCTACAGATTTTTTTTTTTTTTATTACTATTATTATTTGCATTTTGAGTTTAAAAATAAAAATGTGGAAGTTTACAATGAAGGGTTGCATTTAGTTTTGTGCTTTAAATACTGAAATGTTGCTTTAAACATTGGATCAAGTTCATAGTCTTGATTTCATTGTTACTGTTATTTAAGAGCAGACAAAGGTAAAATAATTCAGTACTTTGCTGCTCTGTTTATTTGCATTTCTAAGAAACATTCCTTATGTCAGTGTATTATTTTGTACTGCAACAATTGTATCATATAAAGGTAATTCTAATCTTATTAACGTATGGCTACAGTTTGCAGTTTGGTGCCATTCTTATCCATACAACGTCTTGAGAGTTTAAATGGCTAAATATAATCCTGTGAAATGACATGTGCCATTAATAAAGGACAGCTGCAATTGCCATTACTTAATGCGTCTCTCTCGTTAATTATGCTGTTTAAACGGTAAATGTGTTTTTAAACCATTTTAAATGGCAATTTTGATCATGTAAGCAATGTATTTGTGACTGGCTGATACAGTTTAATTAAATCAATTTCTACATAAGGATGCATATAGCACACTTTAAACATTACCCACACTGTTATGTTTTGTTTTTTTTGCACAAAGCACAGTCCACATCTACCTTCCACCAGTTGTTTGCAGATGAATCCTTCTCACTATAGCTCACACAGTGGGGCCTTGTCACAGCCTTCATTTGAGACATGCTAACAGCGCTGGACTGGACAATAACTTCTCAGACTACTCTTCTGAGGACGATTTCCTCGAACAATGTCGTACTTATTGTTTCCAAGTGCTCAGCACTTCCTCCTTGCCCCTAATCTGGGCATGTGCACAGAAAAGCGTATTGTACGTACTGTCACCTGACTTGTCAACAAACAAAAGTGATCTGAAATTTCATGAAAGTGTTGTTCTTGCTCATAACAGCCAGATGAGGCCAGTCTTGTAACACTTCCACACTGCAGGTTGCGTTCTCTCACAGATCATTTGTCTGTGTTTGTTATTTCACCCAGAGGCTTGAGTTTCTGTTTGACCAGCCCTTCACCTCACCAACCCTTCAGTCTCTGAGCCTGTGTTTGCTTGCACTTCCACTTTCTTGTTTGACACCTTGTGTTTGAATGACTGCTCCGCATGGCTGATTCAGTTGATTTTCAGTTCACTGGGTCTGAACCAAGTAGTTGCAGCTAATATGTTGAGTTTATGGAATTTTGGCCAACCAAATTTATTTTTAGGTCATTTGCAGGCCCACATAGAAACTGTGTCTGCCAAAACAAGCACAGAATTGATCATTCATAAAAAATGTAGTAGTTTTGCTAATGTGCTTTCAGATACCGATAAGAATGTTAAGGTCCTTGCACACTGAGTCTGAAATATTTGTATGCATTTTTTTCATATTCGCCATCCTAAAAATTCATCATGCACAGAAACCTTGCGCACGGAGTCTCATATGTATTAAAGGGTTAGTTCACTGAAAAATTAAATAAATTAAATTTCTGTCATTAATTACTCACTCTCATGTCATTCCAAACCCGCAAGACCTTTAATCATCTTTGGAAAACAAAATTAAGATATTTTTGATGAAATCAAAGCATCAAAATTGCCACATTCAATGTTCAGAAAAGTACTAAAGACATTGTTAAAATAGTCAACGTGACTACTAGGGCTGCACGATATATCGCATGAGATTGTCACGCGCATTTCGTCAGTAAAGCCGGTTCCCTGATTACCGCTAAATCGCCATCACCTGCTTTCAAATGGAGCGCCATTTAATAGACTGAGCCGTAGATAACTGAAAAGCCACGCAATATTGCGTTCATATCGCAGATGAATCGCCTTCGATAATGAACGTGATATTGCGTGGCTTTTCAGTGATCTACGGCTCTGTCTATTAAATGCCGCTCCATTTGAAAGCAGGTGATGGCGATTTAGCGGTAATCAGGGAACCGGCTTTACTGACGAAATGCGCGTGACAATCTCATGCGATATATCGTGCAGCCCTAGTGACTACAGTGGTTCAACCTTAATGTTAGGAAGCGACGAGAATACTTTTTGTGCACAAAAAGAAATACTGAGCTGGCGTTCAGATGTAAACACGAAAGCTCGAATGTTGTTATTTTATTTATAAAATTGAATAAAGTCGTTATGCTTTTTTGTTTTTGCATGCAAAAAGTATTCTCGTCGCTTCATGACATTAAGGTTGAACGACTGTAGTCACATTGACTATTTTAACAATGTCTTTACTACTTCTCTGGACCTTGAATGATGGTAATTTCATTGCTTTCTATAGGCGATAAAAAAACCTCAAGTTTCATCAAAAATATATTAATTCGTGTCCTGACAGAAATTTCATTTTTGGGTGAACTAACCCTTTAAAAAAAAGAAAATTGAACCCTATCCAAATTTTTTTAATGGCGGACTAAAGTTTCGGAGGCAGTGTGTAAACGTGATTGACACAACGTGAGGACGTATTTATTTTTTAACATTTGAAAATTTTGGACTCTGTGTGCAAAGACTTTACTCTCCTGCTCCATTTGAAATCTGTTTTGCAGATAAACACAAACTGCTCAAATTCTGTGTGGACCTAATTATGAGTACACATCCTAATTGACTATTTTGCTCTTTTTGGCTTATTCCCATTTTCTGTTCTTAGTTGCTTGGTTCCACTGTAAATATTACTTCATGGCACATGCATTTCCTACACAATTTATTTTCTGCCTCTTATCCATTATTTTTATGATGCTATTATATTTTGCATTTCAAGATGTCCAAAAGTCATCCAGTCATGTTGCGTTTGCAAAAGAAATGATTTAGTTTCCAACCCACCCATCGATTTACTTTTCTTCTTTTGTTTGTGTGTTGACCCATGTTGAGTGTCCATCTCTCCCTTGCTTTGTGTTCACAGAAAGGCCTAAAGAACGTATTTGATGAGGCGATTTTGGCAGCCCTGGAGCCCCCAGAGCCCAAGAAGAAGCGTAAATGTGTGCTGCTATGAGCGCCCTGTTTCCCATCTCCCCCCCTCCCTTCTTTGCTCTGCTAAGGCTGGTCCACAGCTTTACACTCTAAAAAGCAATGTGTAAAAGAAGTGAGTTTCAATATTTGCTCTGCAATAAAGATATAAAGAGTACCCACCATACACATGCACATATACATATACACACAAAAAACACACAACCCACATGCCCATTAATATTAAAACCTAGAGGGCCTTTTCTAGTTTTGATTCCAGGAGTCCTACTTCTGTACTTCATGGTGAGATTTATTAGAGATGCTGCCTTGGTTTGCAAGCCGAATTTCTACATTTAAGTGGGTTCATGTAACGCATACAGTAGTAACGCTTCGCAGGCACTCTGTTGCCAAAGTCTTAAGTAGATTCAGGTTGTATCCATTTCCATTGTGCTGTGCGAACATTTTGTACAGCATTCAAAATGGCAACTGAATCACTGATCCGAAACGTCACTAGCCCAAGAAATAAAACTGTAGAATTATTGTGTTTCGAGACGCGTTCGCGAGTCTGCCGTAATCCCTCAAACAACATCACCTGAAGTGCTTAGAAATAGCTCCTTATTCTTTGCCAATATTCCCATTTAATAGGCATTCGAGACAATAGCCCTTCAGTTGTTTTCCGTGGATAACTTTGGCTCCTCACATAAAGGAAATTGGTCTATCTCAAGCAGGGAACTTTCTAACAGTGTTAGCAGAACAAGTGGTGTGTTCTAATGCGTTGCTAGGGACCATGGAAGCGTTTTTCCAGAACTTGTGATGCATGTAGGTAAGCCTCCAGGTTCCTTTGGATAGGTTAACATGATTTAATAATAATGTAAGCTGACAAAATTTGTTGTAGGCTCCAGTTGTTTTTATTTTACCAAATGTTTTTTTTTTTCTTTTGTGATTTATTATTTTTTTTTATCTTATTTTTGTTTTGCTCAAAGGTTCATTTCACTCTTTTTGTTTAGGGGCTGGATCCCAGCAATTCTCTGATCCACCTGTGCGTTTCTTTTAAGGAAGAAAGCAACGGTTTGAACGTTTATGTAATCGTGCAAGACAACCTCTCTGACGTATTTTAAACCCTCAACAGAACCAAGTTTAATAGTGCGACACAGGTGGATCAAAATTGGTTTGATTTCCAGTCTTTCCCCCTCCCTAGTTATTTGTTTTTATTTTGGTGGAAACCAAATGCTCTGTATGAAGTCTCTCCTTTGTACTGTATATGCATTCTTTTGAGAAAAAATATTAAACTTATACCTTAATTGCCTTTATCATGTCCCAATCCCTTTCTTAAGGTGCTGTATATGCATTGTAAGCTGAATCTCTACCCAAAGGAACATCTCTCCTACAATACCAGTGTATTTTTCACTTGTTAAATGGCAAATTTCTTAATGAATTTTTCCTTTTCTTTTCCTCAGCAGTTTTTGGACTTGACATGACTTTTGTTAATCAGTGTGATTTGTGATTTATCAGCTTCTCTTGAGTCTTTTCTGCCAGCAGGGTGTGCTGTATGATCAGATAGTGTGCAGAATTATTAGGCAAGTTGATTTTCTAACATGTATTTTATTTTATTTTTTCTAAGCACATTTTACCAATTCCAAACCACATAAGTGATATACAGTACAGTCCAAAAGTTTGGAACCACTAAGATTTTTAATGTTTTTAAAAGAAATTTCGTCTGCTCACCAAGGCTACATTTATTTAATTAAAAATACAGTAAAAAACAGTAATATTGTGAAATATTATTACAATTTAAAATAACTGTTTTCTATTTGAATATATTTGACAAAGTAATTTATTCCTGTGATGCAAAGCTGAATTTTCAGCATCATTACTCCAGTCTTCAGTGTCACATGATCCTTCAGAAATCATTCTAATATGCTGATCTGCTGCTCAAGAAACATTTAATGTGTACAATTGTACAAAATATTTGTGTACAATATTTTTTTTTCAGGATTATTTGATGAATAGAAAGTTCAAAAGAACAGTGTTTATCTGAAATCTAATCTTTTGTAACATTATAAATGTCTTTACTGCCACTTTTGATTGATTTAATGCATCCTTGCTGAATAAAAGTATTCATTTCTTTAATTTCTTTAAAAAAAAATTTAAAAAAAAATTCTTACTGACCCCAAACCTTTGAACGGTAGTGTATAATGCTACAGAAGCTTTGTATTTCAGATAAATGCTGTTCTTTTGAACTTTCTATTCATCAAGGAATCCTGGAAAAAAAAGTACACAACTGTTTTCAACATTGAAAATAATCATAAATGTTTATTGAGCAGCAAATCAGCATATTAGAATGATTTCTGAAGGATCATGTGACACTGAAGACTGGAGTAACGATGCTGAAAATTCAGCTTTGCATCACAGGAATAAATTACTTTGTCAAATATATTTAAATAGTACACAGTTATTTTAAATTGTAATAATATTTCACAATATTACTGTTTTTTACTGTATTTTTAATTAAATAAATGTAGCCTTGGTGAGCAGATGAAACTTCTTTTAAAAACATTAAAAATCTTAGTGGTTCCAAACTTTTGGACTGTACTGTATGTAATTGTTCATGAAGGCTGGAAGTGAAAAAACACCTTATATTCAGGTGTGGATAATTATTAAGCAGGGTTTTATTTTACAGATATAATGAGCCAAAAAAGATTTAGCTCACTGAAAAGTATTAAGTGCCCATGAGAAGAATGCAATACTACAAATTGCAAGGTTAAGGCATGACAGTGAAATGCTCATTGGGTCAGCAGGGTCAGACAGGTGGAGAACAAAAGACACATTAACTGCAAAATAATGAAGAATTAAGTGTGAAACCATCAGGAACCCTTTAGTCTCCAGCGCCACCATTCTCCAGAACTGCAACCTACCTGGAGTCTCCAGAAGTCCAAGGTGTTAGGATCTCAGGTTAGGTAAAGAATCCTAAAAAATGACCCCCACTTAATAAGAATCACATATTGAAGTGTAGAAAAATACATGAAGACTGATTTTTATATAGGCTTTATAGGCAGACTGAGTGAGAGTGACTCTTGAACTCTTTAAGGATCCGGCTACACACTGATACAAGTGAACTGAAGGTGCATGGTTGACAAATTAAGTGAATGCTGTTGAGAGAGATTAAGTCCACATGTACATGGGTATTTTTATAAAGTTTTTCCTCCTGTTAAAATAAAAAAAAAATGTGTCCACATAAAAATGCAAAAACACACTATGAAGAGCTGGCAAGAGCATGCCAAACCAACAGGTGGCGATATAACCCTAACCGTAAAGCCAGGTTGGCCAATCAGAAGCCTGGAAAAAAGGTTATTACTGGTGTTGTGCCGAATGTCGACTCCCTGCCAAATTATTATTCACATTGTATTAGTCGCTACCTGATTGCCCAATCCTAACCCCTCCCCGGGGTGTCCAAACTCAGTCCTGGAGGGCCACTGTCCTGCAGAGTTTAGCTCCAACTTGCCTCAACACACCTGCCTGGAAGTTTCTAGTATGCCTAGTAAGACCATGATCAACTAGTTCAGGTGTGTTTATTTGGGGTTGGAGCTAAACTTTGCAGGACAGTGGCCCTCCAGGAGCAGGATTGGACACCCCTGTCCTAAACCTACCAATACTTGGTGGGTAATAATTTGGCAGGGGTCAGAATTTGTCAGTTCCAACGTCACCAGCTAAAATCTCCAGTTTCACCACACTCTAAAAACTAATTCAGGGGACCTTTAGTCATTACTTAAATATATATATATTGTTGTGAAATTCTGCTGTTAGACTTTTTACTTGTAATTGTTATTTTATTGAGCTTCAAATTATGCCTATTGATTCCATATACTATCATGACTTGTCATAGTTTAACATTTTCAGTTAATCAAAAATGTATTTAATTTTAAGTTCTGTTAATGTAAAATACAGTCTGATGACGTGTAAACGTGTTTCATTGTTTTGAGATGTATGAACACTTAATTTAGACGAACTTAAGTGAAACTGGGCTGGGATTTATATTTCCCATCATGCTTTGCCCATGGCACTTGAAAGGGAGAGTAAATGCTAAAATTAAGTGTTATATAATGTTTTTTGCACAAGATTAATGGTAAGGGAGATTTAGCAGTAATTAGTGTTTTGTTATGCTAATTTAGAAGAGTTTCTGTTAATGTGGGTTTTTGGAGATTTACCATCATGGTGGTAAGCGGTGCTTGGTAAGTTCATGTTAGAAATGCGTTTTATTGTGTCCAAAAAGCGTCTTCACCTTACTTAAAACATTATGTTGGATCAACTTAAATAGTTGCATTCATGTTGACAATTTTTAAGTTCATGTTACTTAGAAATGTGTTTTTATTGTGGCAAAAAAAAGCGTCTTCACCTTACTTAAAACATTATGTTGGATCAACTTAAATAGTTGCATTCATGTTGACAATTAAGTTCGTGTTACTTAGAAATGTGTTTTTATTGTGGCAAAAAAAAAACGTCTTCACCTTACTTAAAACATTATGTTGGATCAACTCAAAATATTGCTTTGAATTAATGTAATTCTCCCAATTGGCTTAAGTTAAACATTCTAGTGGAAAACGTTAACATATTTTTTTTGTTGAACCAACGTTTTATTTTTTAGAGTGCATCTAAATCTTCACCCCGGCGGGAGTTTTCAAAAAGTTTGGTTTCAGTGACCGGATACTGGGTTTGTGTGTGGACGAACGGCCAAACCGCATAGAAAAAGCTGTGGTTTTGATTTTTGTGAGGGGAAATTCTTTACCTTATTCCTGTATAAGATGGTAAATGGCATAAAAAATATTAACAAAGAAAAAATGTTCATGTTAATATATATTATTCATACAAATTTTGGATTAAATAAATCAGTAAATACTCACTTTTTAGCAGAAACCTTTGTTTTTACGAGACTGTCCACGCAAGATTTACAAATTACGCTGGGGTGAATGAGTTAACACATTCTTTGAGTGTTTTACGTGACGGCTGTCAGCGTACACTTGTGTTAAACAGCCACAGAAAACCATGAATTATGAAGTGTGGAATGGCAGGCATTCCTTGGCTTGGTTGGTGGGGGTGTTCACCTGCAGGACTTCACTCATTATCAGCATCATTATCAGTGTGCAGGTTGGACCTACTGACAACTGTGCCAGAACTCTGTTGCAGATGATGATTGTTATGAAAACATCACCAGCTGTGCTGCCGTCATCGGGTGAATCTCACAAGAACCTGTCAAGTAGCTGCCCTGGTCGTATTTCACTCCAAAAATTAAAAGGAAGAATTAAAGGATTAGTTCACTTCAGAATTAAAATTTCCTGTTAGTAAATACTCACCTCAATGTCATCTGAGATGTTTGTCTTTCTTATTTCAGTCCAAAAGAAATGAAGGTTTTTGAGGAAAACATTCCAGGATTTTTCTCCATATAGTGGACTTCACTGGGGTTCAATGGGTTGAAGGTCCAAATGTCAGTTTCAGTGCAGCTTCAAAGGGCTCTACACGATCCCAGACAAGGAATAAGGGTCTTATCTAGCGAAACAATTGTCATTTTCAAAAAAAAATAAATAAATGGTATATACTTTTTAACCACAAATGCTCGTCTTGCATTAGCTCTGTGATGCGCCATGCATTATGTAATCGCGTTGGAAAGGTCACGTGTGACGTAGGCGGACGTCGAAAAACTTATTTTCTCCTCCAACTTCAAAATCGTTCGACCTTGTTGTTTTACCTTTTTTTGTAAAGGCTGTTTCACTTTGTAGACACTGAATCGATACTTCCGCCTACGTCACACGTGAACTTTTCCAATGTGATTACGTAATGCATGGCGCATCGCAAGCTGAGCATTTGTGGTTAAAAGGTGTATAATTTGTTATTTTTTTAGAAAATGACCAATTGTTTCACTAGATAAGACCCTTATTCCCTGTTTGGGATCATGTAGAGCCCTTCGAAGCTGCATTGAAACTGAAAACATTTTTTCCTGCAACTTTTGCACCTGAAGCACTTCAGTTCCGTACTATGGTGCAGTTAAAAGTCTTTTCACTATTTCTTTACTTGGTCTTTTAGTTGTAGTTGTCTTGTCTTTTAAGAAGGCAGATTTGTACTCGGTGACTTGTACACGTGTATCCTCAGAGGTGCGATTTGAGGTCATTGTGATCCTATGCAGGTCTCTCCCATCACTTCATGCTCTGTACTCGCAATTTCCAGGTGGATGATTCTGAAATGTTAAACTTTTATCTGAGAATAGGGGTGATTTGTCATCTGGGCAGGGCTTAAACAGATTGTCCAAGCTGTCCAGTGCTCTTGGATCTCTCCTGTCCCAAATGCTGATTCTCATCCAAACCAAACACTAGGTTTGACGTTAGTTTCATTGCTCTGCCATGCTCTTCTTGGAGAGCGTTGTGATGTCTCCCGCAGGATGGCATTTCTCTTCATCATGCCTGAAGGGCCAATTAGAGCCAAAGGCTAAACCTGGAAGGCCGCAAGAATCACGTAAGCCTCCAAAGACCCATAAATGTTAGCGGTAGAGGTGACAAATGCAACTCCATGTCTTTCAGTGATGGTGTTGTCACTGAGGTGTCAAGCGTAAGTCCGCATGTCGAGCGATGAAGCCGCAGATAAGCCAGGAGAGGGCTGGGTTGAAGCCTCAGACGTGCCAGTCAAAGCCAAACACGTTTGGGATGTGTTGAAAGGTTAGGCCGTGGACTGCGACTGCTATGAGCGTTGAAATATTACAGAGTCTTAAATCAAAAACCCACATCCCCTGCTCCCCGCCACTCTTTGGCCATCTGTAACGTGGCAACAAGCAGAGCTTAAACTCAAGTCTTGCGTATATACCACGTCTGCGCTGTAAGAACACGCAGGCTCTCTTTATGTTGGATCGTCTTTGGGAACATGTTAGTCTCTCACACTGTTTTCCCCCTCGTCTTTTTTGGGGACATGAAATACAGCTAATATTGGTCTTTGCTGCTACTTTTTTTGGTTCCTTTGGTTTAGATGGTGAGATTTATATGTGAATAATATGATCATGTTTATGTTTCTCAACTGCACTCAATAAATATTTAGGCCTAAATTTAAGATTTATGTATTTGAATTGCATTTAAAATGGATTGCACAGCTAATAAATCTTTAAATGTGTACTTATGAAGGTGGATGTTTTAAATACACAACCAGGTTTATATATTTATCAGTCAATCCAAATACATATATTTTTGAGTTCGTATTTCTTACCTGACTTGTGAAATGTCTTCATCTGTTAATGACATCACAACGTTTGGCAACTTTTATTTAATGATTTAAAGTATATATTATCAGTATGTTTTGCCTGGGGAAAAAAAAGCCCATGAACTCAATATGCTCTGCTATGAGATTTGAACACTTTTTCCTGAATAAGCATTTTATGCAGATTAGGGATATAATGAAAAATGCTGGATGGAAACACCAAGTATTTAAATTGAGCATTAAAGTCACCATGAAATCATTTTTTTATATGGAATATTGCAGTGTTTATTATAAATAATTTATCTGTACACATTCTTTTAATTCATGTGCCTTTATCAAAACTTGAATCAAAAACCATTAACATTAAACACTTTAATTAGACTAATTAAATTTCACTTGGATATTCATCACAATTCACAAATTCCGTTTGACAAATCTCCATTTCACTGTAAAAAAAAAACATTTTTTTGTTCAATAAACAAACTGAAACATATTTACAGAATAATTCCCTAGATTTGCACCAAAATTAGTCATGCGACTCATTAATTCATTCCAATGATTAGCTACTGTTGCCCCATGCGTTTCAGGCATTTAACACCGAACATTAGCAAACATGAAATTTTTTCCTGCAACTTCCGTTTATATTTTAGCACCAATTTCTTCAAAATGAAGAAACACGTGGAATGGTAATGCTGTGTTATTCACATCATTTTTGCAAAAATATTTGCGTAAATTAAGTTTCTGTGTTGAAGCATGTGCACTAACCATTAGAACATTGTAGTAATCGTTGCATGCTGTTCCATCCTCTATGCATGTGCCATATTGATACAATGATGATTCATTCATTAAAAACTGCGTACATTATTTGTATTTATAGGCACATTCAGAGTATTCTAAATGAGCAACCGTGTGCCCGAGGTAAGTAATTTACATAAAACACGCCCAAACCATTTCCATATAAGGGCATTCTGCTCACCTTTTTCCATCAAACATGATACTCTAAAGCACGTGCAGCAAGATCGTCGAGCAATGCCAAGTGTGGCGACCTCAAAACAATTTTAAATGCAATATATACCGATATTACAGAACTCTGATTAGCCAGCTGTACATACACGTACCTGCGTCTTTATGCAGAGCTACCTTACAGCTTGAGCTATAATGCACTTTTTCTTACTTTTTTACTGATAGGGCTTTATATGATGAAATATAGCCTATTTAAGATGCATATTTAATCTTAACATGTTTATAAGGCCACCAAGTTTCTACATTGGTTTCAGTTGTTTCTACATTTTTCATACACTGTAAACCTGAATAAGCTGGCAAAACTCAAAAACTGAGGCAATCATTTGCCATGGGCAAAGCATGCTGGGAAAGAGAAATCCCAGCCCAGTTTCAGTTAAACATAAGTTTGTCTAAATTAAAGAATTTCATAAAACTCAAAACATTGAAACAGTTCAGTTTACTTCAAATATATCAGTTCTGTGCAATTGAAAGAAAAAGAAAGTGCTAAATACTCATAAAAATTAATTTGACTGAACTAATTTAAGTGTGTCCTACTCAAACCAGTTAATTATTTTGAGCATTAGGGTTTACAGTGAATATATGAAAAATACATTTTAGAGTGAAAGTTATTGATGAATTAGATTTTTTTGTGAAAACGTTTGTACGCAGATTTCACACACAAATTTGTGTGTACACATTCTTAGTGAATGAGACCCAATGTTTTTAATATTTTGTTAAAGACATGCATTTTATTTATTATCTAATTGAAAGTAAAGAAAATTTCTGTGCATGTCCCTTATCAGTATTTTCGGTAACACTTTATAATGAGGTCCCATTAGTTCACTATTTAATGCATTAACTTACATTGAGCAATACATTATTCTTCATGGTTAATGTTAATCAATAAAAATACAACCGTTCATTGTAAGTTAATTTCAGCTCATTTTAGTTAATATAATTAACCATACATGCTTTTATGTTATCTAAAGCAGTCAATGTTAACAAATGGAACCTTATTGTAAAGTGTTGCCATTTTCTCCACATTGACTCCTCTAATCCCTCAGTTTAGTTTATTGTGACACGCCAGTTCTCTCGTGGTGTTCAGATACATGTCTCATCCATGGGCCGTCTCCTTCGGTCACCACCGAGTGAATAAGTACCCCTCAGGTGTGTTAGATTGTCCCATCTATCCATAAACCCTTAGCTTATCTGTTGACAGGCTGTCCCGCCTGCTAAGCGGCTCAGCTCTCTGACCATGCTTCCATATCATGGATGCAGGACAACCATGTCCAAACTAGAGATACCAGCATGCGGTTGCAGTGCAGGTGGCTGGGAGATCCCAGTTGGTAAGACGGCATGGCTGTGCTTGATGGATTAAGAGTAAGGCCTGTTTACGGCCATATCCTCTTTTTTATTTTGGTATTCATGATCTCATGACAGTCCCTACACCTGTGTCTGATCACAGGATCTGATATCTGGCCACATGGAAAGCACCTCCATAGTTTTAGTAATTGCATCACCTCTGAGATATGTGGATACAAATTTAGATTCCTGACTGCCAGGCAGAGAGGGGCTCGCATCAGGCTAGAAGGCCTTGTATATCACTCCATGATGGATGAGCCAGTGTAGAGGAATTCTCTGTGGTTCATACTAAAACAATACTTTGCATTGAGTCACTGCCCCAACTTGAACCTTGAATTCATTCATGCTGCTCACAATGACAACCATTAGTGTTTAAAACTCAAAATGGGGGTTGTTGAGTGTAAAGGTGCACTAAGTAATTGCTCTTTTAGTCTTGCAACTGATGCAAATGATACCTGTTTGCATGAATGCAGCAAACATTTTAATTTGTTTATGCCATTGTAAGGGTTCCTGCAATTTTTGACCAGTGAAGTACAGCCTATTTGTATTTGTAAACTCGCTTTGTGGAGAATTTCCATTTTTATGTTAGGTACTAATTGGTATTAATATAAACTTGATTAATGCTTGTGCTGTGTTGAAAATCCTTTACCTAATTTGGTGTTTTTTTTTGGCTTTTTAAGTTCCTTTAAGTATCTCATTATGCTGTATCATCATATATTGGATTCAATCTGTTTGTCAACTTTTCTCTTCCAGTTAGCACAGGTTTTGTATTTCTTTCTCGAACTGATTGATCATAGGCCTCATTGATGCATCTCAGTATTTTTATATTATTGATTTTTTTTTTTTTTTTTTAGGTAAATAAGCTGTATATAAGAGTGTACTTTTTCACTTATAACCTGTAATAATTGAAAGAAAACAAGTTGGTGTAATATTTAGGGATAATATAGCATAACAACAGATTTATAAGCAATTTTTGTGGTGTTCCCAGTCAAAAATGACCAATTTACAAGTGTAACAAGATAAAAAACAAAACTCAAAAAAAAAAAAAAAAAAAAAGCACAAAAATGATCAACTTCTTTTGGGAAGTTGTTATAGCCTGTTTGAGCAAAGTCATTAAGTTTTAGGTTACGTTTACACAGCAACAACAACAACGTATTAAAAACGGAAACATTATTCCTTTGCGCTTTTTGCATACAGACAACAACATTGTCAAAATGATCCCTGCTCACACAGATTCATGAAAACCACTAAAATCACTGTATTCTGCTGCCAGGCCAGTAGTTGGCGATGTCAGTTTGTAAAGAAATGCTATGCACTTATAGAGTAAAGTTAATATGCATGCACATGCACATCACCATTTCCACAAATTTGTGTTTTTGTAGTTTACACTGAGACAATAACGGTATTGTTTTTGCACTTTGAAACCCATTTTCAAAAGTTTGTATATTCAGGCCCCCAAAACACTGTAAATGAATGGTCAAAATGCTATTTTTTTTCCATTTTTAGTTGAAAACTGTCATGTAATTGGCCCCTTAGTCCAATGCGATAAAATTATCTAGCATTTTTGAGGAAAAGAACACCCTCTTAATGTAAGGGATAATTAATATAATATATATTTAATAATTAATATATAATAATAATTCATATAAACTTCTATTAATATTTTATTCTTACAAGTGCACAAAAAAAAAAAGTCCTGAGATTTGAATACGGTTTGGTGGAGGATTTGACTTTTTTTGAGCCACAGCTGAAACAATCATTTTCTGTTTCATAGACTCTTAATTTGTTTTTTGTTTTTTTGTTCCTGCTTCCTTTGTTCCCCATTTTCCCGCTTCTTTTCCATTAGGTTACTGATTGCTTTGTGCATTTGATTTATTGTATGTTTTCCGCCCTCAGTTTAGCTCTCCTGTCTGTACTGTATTGTCTTTAGTTAAGTGAAGCTGTTATGTTGATTCTGTGATCAAGTGGACTGTTCATTGTAGAAATATTCCATTCGCAGACATATAACCTATTACTAATTTATTCTGCAACCAAATATTTTCCTAGTGGCAGGTATTTTTCAAAAATGCTATTCCAATTTTTGCCTTAATTGTGCAACTTTGTTTCATGTTGTTTAAGGGTTAGTGCGCAAAAAAGTGATATGATAATGAATGAATATAGTGCAGGAGCTGCATGTTACTGCTTTTTCCCTTTTCTTTTTTTCTATTTTATAGCTTGACTGGCCAACATTCTTCAAAACAACTTTTTTTTTTTTTTTTTTTTTATTCCAATGAAGAAAGGAAATCATGAGTTTCAAGCAATACGAGGGTGAATAAATGACAATGTTTTAATTTTTATGAACTATTACTTTACATCCTCTGTAGTTCTCAGGATCATCTCTTTTACATTAAGGGCAACTGATATTGTATGTTACTTGGCAGTAATGGGTGAATTTAAAGCAGAACAGTGATGGAGAAAAAATGCAATGTCAAATTAGATATAAGAAAGATACATGCATCAAAAGAAAAATAAACTTTAGTGTGTAATTACTTGTGCCAGTTTGTGCTGCTATGTGATCCGAGATGAATTGAGAGAAATAGAGCAAATATGATTCCTGATAAAATTTAAAAATGCTCAAGGAATACTTATTGATTCTGCACCACAACTTGGTATCTAGATAATGTCTTTGAGGGCTCAGGGTCATTGCACAACCTGATGCTTTACAAAACAAAAAAAGAAAAGTAAGGGAAGAGGGGGGAGGAGTATGGCAACTGTCATCAGAAACAAGAAACATCTGTCTCATTTGTGTAACTTGTTTTCTTTTAATATGAGAAGTATGTTGGTAGAGATCTGTGAGTTTTGAGGAAGGCCAGGGAGGAGAGGAACGCGTGTTTTACTCCTGGAATCATTCCTCCAGACCTTTGGTGAACTTTGGTGCCTTTCTCTGCAGACTCATGTCCTCTGAGGTGAGTTTATGTATACAGTGTGAAATGTAAGTGGATGAATTAATATTCACAGTTTTACTTCACCTGATGAGCTCCATTTGTCTTTTTGTAGTTTCTATTAAAGATGGTAAACATTTAAAAAAAAATATATATATATATTTTTATATTATTTTATAAAAAAAAAAATTACTTTGCTATTTTATGTTGTAGTATTTATTTTTACATTTATTTTTAAGAAAAATTATAAGTGAATTATAGATATTTATTTTTATAATATAATTATGTAATAATATATATATAATTTCTTTATATATATATAAAATATGAAAAAATATATCTTTTTTTTAACATTTTATTTTTGTAATTTTATGTTGTATATATTTACTATTGAAAAAGTCAAGTCAAGTCAAAAAGTATAAGTGAATTATACATATTTTTTATTTAATATATTTTTAAATATTTTTATGATGTTATTTCATTGTTATTTTATTTATTTTGTTTTATTTTGAAGGGACATACTGTAATATAATTAATTATTATCTTACAAATAACTATATATATATATATATATATATATATATATATATATATCATTTTATCATTTTTTCATTTTTTTTTTTTTTTTCATTTATTTACTCATGTATAAATACATATATTTATGGCCACAAACAGCATATTTGCCATTGACATTCATGTCTTGGCTAATCAAACTAATGTTCCTCTGATGACTTCAGAGACCAAAGTCATATTAAAAGTAGCTGAAAGGCTAAAGCCCCTGATCTTTGAGTTCCTTTATTGAATTGTAGGTTGATAATTATGTTATGTCCCTGCAAAAGCCTTTCCAAATATTAAATTACTGTGTGGTATTTTCCATCAAAGAGGCGGTGACAGGGCCATTCTGTTGACAGGATTAGATTTCTCATAGTGAAATCTCCCTCAAGCACATTTTACATCTATTCTCATACACAATGATTTTTCCACATTCAGGCCTGCATATTTGTCCCAAAATAGCCATAGGAGAAATGTCTTACTGCCACAGACAGATTATCATGTTTTAGGTGTTAAAAAGTCACCCCGAAACATCCATCTTAGTAAAGTACGTACATATTTCAAAACTATGCGAAGTGCAGTGTTTTCGGCCCCAATATCTCTACTTCCACAAACACAGGATGTGCTGGATATTATGAGGATTTCGCCATGATTTCTCCAGCCTGCGTCCACAGATATGCCCCCTGCTTTAATATCCCAGTGCACAATAAAAGACAAACCCTCCTCTCTTCAAACCATGTCTTCCTGTTCCTCAAAGCCGTTTATTAGTACCAGACGTCGGTATGACCAAGGAATATGGAAGCAGACTTTAAAATGTACAAATAAAATTACATGGTTGGATTGTTTTAGACTACGGTCACGCTCTCACAGTTTCCAACAACTGAAAAAAGCCAGAGGTGGTTTGAAGACATATGCAACATCAATTAAAGGCACTGTAAAAGACTGTTACGCCAGCAAGGTTAGGCCCTTGATAGGGTAGACAGTATCCTGCAGCAAGGGTGGAGTGGAGTCGCCGTTCGCTTCTGAAAGAAACATTAGATGCAGCAGCCATTTGTGCAGTGATGCTTTGTTTTTCAAGTGTATATTTACCATGTTTTCTGCATGCATTTAAAGATGAAGTCTATTATTTCTGCACCAAATTGGACCTGCAATCTGTTTGAGCAGCCTGACTGGGATGGACACAACATAAGTTTAGCCAATAGCGTGAGTTTGAGGTGGAATATCTATTTGTCTTAAACGTGTGATTGATTATGATTTCACTTTTTTAACTTTAGTTGGTATGTAATGTTGCTGTTTGAGCAATGTCTGCAAAGTTATGACACTCAAAAGGAGAAATTTTCTTTTACAGAAATCACTTTTTAATGACTTCAACAAACGGCTGGTCGGGACTACAACAAGATTCTTCACGGGTTAGTGACATCACAAACCCTAAAATTTTGCAACAAAGGGGGTGAGGCCATGTTGGGCTGCTTTAGAGAAGAGGAAGAGTTGTTGTAGTGTTATTGTCATCATTTTACGCCGGACTGCTTCACAAACGAGGGTCAATTCAACGCTGGATTTGCACAAAAGATTAACATGATTGCACATGCTAGTGGATGAGTTGAATCAACTCCACAGCAACTACATAAATGTATCCACTAACCATTCAGAAACGTCTAGTTTCATTCTAAAAGTTGTAACTTCGTCCTGAGTCTCTCCATCAGTGTCGACTCCGGTTTGAACAATGTAAGGCTGAACACCGTTACTGACAATCCTCATTTTGGCTGCGTGAGATTCTCCAGCTTTGTTGTTGTTGAGCAACCGAAGCGCAAGCTGTTAAAGCTCCGCCCTCTTCTGAAAAGGGGGCGGGGAGCAGCAGCTCATTTGCATTTAAAGGGACACACACAAAAACGGTGTGTTTTTGCTCAAACCCAAATAGGGGCAAATTTGACAAGCTATAATAAATTATCTGTGCGGGATTTTGAGCTGAAACTTCACAGACACATTCTGGAGACACCAGAGACTTATATTACATCTTTCTACAAAATATTAAGCAGCACTACTGTTTTCAACATTGTAAAATAATAATAATAAATGTTTCTGGAGCAGCAAATCAGCATATTAGAATGATTTCTGAAGGATCATGTGACACTGAAGACTGGAGTAACGATGCTGAAAATTCATCTTTGATCACAGGAATAAATTATATTTTAAAATATATTACCATAGAAAACAGTTAAAATACTTAAAATTGTAATTATATTTCAGAATATTACTGTTTTTATTTTTGATCAAATAAATGTTTCAAAAACATAAAAAAAATCTCACCAACCCAAAATTTTGAACGGTAGTGTGTATTCCATAATACAGGTATGTATAATTTTTTTTTTTTTTTTTTTTTTGGTACTTAATACAAGCTGTTGGGCAACAGCTCAGCAAAGAGGTGCTTACGAAAGTCATCTCTGGGGCCGCTTTGTTGCAGCACCAAACCACATTTATGCATGTCCGACAACCTTCATTCCTGTCATTATTCCATGAATAGTTTCTATAAATATTTATTGTTCTTGTCGTGATGGCATGACTCTCTGAGTTCAGCCTAGACCGTGTCACTAGGCAGCTGCCGGACTGGAACTGTCGTGATCCCTAAACCATTACATTGGTTTGTTAAACAGAATAGAGAAGGAAGATGCCATTGGTAATCTTACTGAATTTTTCTGAGAATTTCTGTCATAGTCGGTGTGGTTAACCTGATGATTTCATGTTGACCTTGTACATTACCGTTCAAAAGTTTGGACTTTTTTTTTTAAAGAATTTTCTTATTCTAACTAAGGCTGCATTTATTTAATTAAAAAAATACAATAAAACCAGTAATATTGTAAAATATTATTACAATTTTAAATAAAATTAAATTTATTTTAATGAAATAAAATACAAAAATGTTTGAAAAAAATTATTTTAATATATTTTGTATAAAATGTAACTTATTCCTGTGACAGAAAAGCTTCAAATGATTCAGTGTCACATGATCCTTTAAAAAATCATTTTAATATGCAGGTTTGCTGCAAGAAACATTTCTTATTATTATCGATGTTGAAAACAGCTGTGCTGCTTAATATTTTTGTGGAAATCGTGATGAATTGAAAGTTCAAAAGAAGAGCATTTCTTTGAAATAGAAATCTTTTGTAACATTATAAATGTCTTTACTATCATGTTTGATCAATTTAATGTGCCCTCGATTAATAAAAGAATTAATTAAAAAAACATCTTACTGACTCCAAACTTTAAATGGTGGTGTAACTTAAATGAATATTTCAGGTTTACTACAAGGCATAACATATTGTTAATGACCACAAAAAATTATTTCAACACATCCCTTGATTTCTGTAAAAAAAAAAAAAAAAAAAAAAAAAAAAAGGTTATGGTGTGGCACTTACAGCTGAATATAATGGGATAAATTTTTGGATAATTTAAAAGCAGAAATTAAGTTTATGGTTTTATAAAAACACTTGCATTTATTTAAGCTTTATAGCTGTTGAAATCATAATTTATGCAGTTGTTTTATGGTTTATGGCATTACCTTGTCATGGCAACAAAGTTAAATGCAGAAAAGGTTATTAAACTGAGCTTAACTTGTATTGAACCCGGGATATTTCTTTAACATCGACTGCGGCAAGACAGCAAAACCAAACTTTTATCCTAAAGTGTGAAACCCATCAAACAAGACTACATTCATAAAGACCATCAAACCATATTATCCTGATAAAATGATCTGATTGGTCAGCATGGTCTTTTTGGTGAAGCTATTAACTGAGGATGTTTGCTTCCATTGCAAAGAGCAATAAGCACAAGCACGAGAATGTCAGTTTTTGACACAGCATATATTTCAATTAAACATACATTCATATGAAATATAGTCCTCTTCAGTGTATAAGTCTTTACAAACCTATGTTTCTTTTAAAAGCATACTGGATAGCAAGTTGTACTATAGAAAAGCTTGGAGTTATGGTATCGTACATAGTCGCCATAAATAATTCAGTCACTCAGTCTGACTAATGGAGCAGGGAATGCTGGGGGATTTGTTTATTTGTGATATGTGCGTCTGGAGAGGAAAAGTGCTAGAGTCATCGTGCACAGAATCCATGGTCCAAGAATCCCAAGAGGGTAAACAATTTATGTTTGTCAGTTTTGCGCCAGATGCATGGTTACAGCTCAGCACCAATGATCTGTCTGCGTCACTAGCTACGACTTTCAAAGCTCTCCTTTTGAACAGATTGTTAACACTTGTAATAATTCCACTCCGTCTTGTTCGGAGTTGGTTCGCATCCCTTCTAAAGCAGGGCTCACTTGAAGGGTAGGGACACACCAAACCGATGCCAAAGAACTAGCACTGATAAAAGCTCACTGTGTTGTCACCTCACGTCGAGGCAAAAAAACTGCACATGAGAGAGAACTACAGCCGACTGTCAGCCGGCACGTGTGTTCTGCGCCTGCGCGTAAGGAGACCGCTGTCTAAACAAAGCAGTGCATGCTTACCGTTTTGAATATCATTCATGCTGATCACTTTCTTTATTCCACTCGGCTCACGCTAATATTAAATATTCGCCCAGGAACACTCATAACACTCGGTACATGACATAAAATTAGAACAGCCTTCTGTCTGTACCACCTTGACTTGTTTGTTCACTGTTTTGTTATTATTCTTACGCTTCGACTCGTTCACTAAACAGAACAGCCAATCAGAGTTCTGTCTCTCGCCAACGGCCCAACACCGATTCTACATGCTGAATTAGCCCCAAAAACCCCAGATGGCCAGTGTTGCCAAGTCCACAGTTTTCCCACGGAATTGGGCTACTTTAACACTGTTGCCGTGTGTTGTTTTTCATGACCCCAAATAACGTGATGTTTAGCCACTGGAATGCAAATTTTACCAGGGAAACCCCACTAAAAATTCAGATTTTGATTGGGCTAGTTTTGAGTAGCAATTGGACGCATTTTGTTGTGAAAACCTGGCAACTCTGTCTCTGCTGACGGTATCCGACTAGAGTCAACGGTTCAGAACACATCAGGAAAGCTTATTCGGCTAACGTTTAAAAAAGGTCAGACGTTGCCCAACGGCTGATTGTCGGCTTGGTGTGTCCCAGGCAGGGGCGTAGTTTGTGGGGGGGATGGGGGGGATGTAACCCCCCCAATATTCAAATCCATTAGTTACAACCCCCCCAATACAATACAACCATACCAACGTTCAACCCCCCCAAAGTTGAAACCAAATCTACGCCCTTGGTCCCAGGCTTAAAAGCCGGAACACACCAAGCCGACAGTCGGCCGACTGGCAGTATTTGTTGGTCGGCCGACTAAGTTTTCTCAGTGTGTTCCGCACCGTCGGCTGAACTTGGTCCTTGTTTGCTTTTTTCGGCCGATTCGAAATGTTGAATCGGTGTCGGAGCACGTCGGTCCGTCGGGCCATCTAATCATTCTGGGCTGAGTTTCCCGAAAGCATCGTTTGCCAACTATGGTCGTAAGCCCCATAGAACTCTAATGGGTAACAACAGAACATGCGACCATAGTTCGCTTTGGGAAACTCACCCCTGATTTTCTGTTCAGCTACTGCCACCTGCTGGTACGGAAAGGCATTTCATCTTACCCAGGCGCAGAACGGACATGCTACTTGGCCGTCGGCTGTCGAGCATCGGTTTGGTGTGTCAGGCCAACTTTGGACCCAGACGCTGCCAACGTGAGCCAACCCTGCAGTATGCTTTCGTCGCCACTAGTTCGTCGGCGTCGGCTTGGTGTGTTCTGGCCTTAACACTCAGCTGTATACGCTATCGGTGATTCTTGAATTCAAGCAGCATCACAGGAACGAATGGCCACGGGTATGGAAAGTACACGTACGCCCGGACTGCATCTCAGCACGTAATGTTCGATAGTTCGGTTAGTCCATCTTTCAAGATGAAACCCTAAAGCAGCATTAACGATGAAAAGGCTTTAAAACGTTGACCTTTCTCCATATTCATGTGCCCCTGATCCCGCCGGGTCAATGTCTGTCAGTAAACCCATTCCCAATGGCACTCCTCTGGTGCACGTCACATTAAAAATTCACTCTCTATTCGATTGCAATAAGTTAAAAAATATACATATATATATATATATAAAAATAAGAGAGCAACTGCAATTAAAAAACAGAACGAGGAGAGAGAAAAATACTCTCAATTGGGACGTCAGATATATTTGCCCCTATATTTTAAAGTCTCATGTATGACATGTTCCTCTATCGGTGCATGAAATGCCTGGGAATGTCTCTGTCTTCCCTTTTGTGTATTTGCCTAGTTTCCCTGTGCATGTAGGGAAGTGTTGAGGGGATCACCGACACGTGTGCATCTCTACCATCTTGCGACACTGTTTGCACTTGACGTAGCAGCACCAGTGGAACTTGCAGCTGCAGCGGTCGACCACCTCCACCTCCTCCGTGTGGAATCCGCGACCGCAGCACATGAGCTCGCAGCCGTCGATGGCCTTCGAGGTCTTGTTGCAAAAGCGCCCTGCGGTTCCCAGTATGCCCGGCGTTCTGGGGTCGTGCTCGCAGAAGTCTGGGCTCGGGTCCAGGTACACCAGATCTTCGTCCGTGTGCGGCTTGAACTGCGAGTTTCGTGGAACCAGGACCTTGGTGGTGCCCACTTTACGCAGCTCCACTTCTGTAGCGCCGTCGAATTTCTCCTTGATGACGTTGCCCACTTTGCGGAACGGCGGCATTGCTTTCCAGCAGGTCTTCACCTCGCAGGAGCCCGAAACGCCGTGGCACTTGCATTCCACTCGCATGTGGTTCAGAATCGCCTTGGAGTGGAAAAAGAAATGTAATTTATGTGAGTGTACAAACCTTTCAATGGTGATGTTTGTAAGGCCTCTTACCTTCCTCCCTGCCTCATTGTTATGGAGGTTCATTAGGGCTCTGTTGGAGGACTGTCCTTTACTTCGTTCCCTGATGTCCACAAAGGATTGGGAAAAAGCAACCCCATATGCAATATTATCTGAGCATCCTGACCATTGGAAACCTGTTGAGATAGAGACGGTCAAGGATGGAGAAGTCTAATGAGAGAAATCAGGAGTTTTATCAGTCCATCTGGAAACAAAGTTGTTCACAAGGTACTGGATTGGTAACAAACAAGTTTTCCAGGATTTTCCAAGATTAAAATTTAATCCCTGAATGTCATTTATAGTGTAGTGTGAGCCACTTATTAACAAGTAAACTAGATATTCATGAGAAGAACAGTATATTTAGCAGTTATTGTATTACAGTCTGTTTCAGATCCTGCTCATAAACAGCATCAGTGAATAACATGAACCGTGATTGTTCACTTCACATGTCACTCACACAACTCTTCCTATCTAAACGGGCCTTTCTTGGTCAGGATATGCTGCTTTAATGCCCAGAGCTTTCACCGTTCAGTTTGGGTATGCAAGAATAATTGTTGTGAGTTCATAGCAATATCCATGATTAATTATCATAATTATTCATACAAAGCACATATACCTTCTGGACTGACACCGTGCACATTACGGTCACAGCCACACTTGTCCAGCTCCCCACTGCTGCAGGCTCTGGTCACTGCGAAGGCTACGCTAGCAGCAGATATGGCGTACACAAACGCAGCTTCTCTGGTGCCTGTGACAAATAAGCAAACATTAAGCTTCCCCAGAGGTGGCTTCATGTCCATTTAAATGGGATGCTGCTTACCTTGTGTGACCACTTTCCCGAACACAGGAACACTCTCTAGCGTCGAGCAGTTCCAGCGTCGGTTGCGGAACTGAAACTGGCACTCGTCGATGGCGAGCTGGGCACCCCTGCGGACCGCGTCCATCACCTCCACGTTACGCTTGCAGATCTGAACCTGCCTCTGGATGAGTCCTCTGAGCTTCTCACAGGTTTCTTCATCAGAGATGCTCCCCACCGATGACAGCTTTGCCAGGTATCTGAGGACAAACCAATAGACTGGTAATCAATATATGTTCATAGACTGTCATTAATACAGACATTTGTACAGAAAAAAAACGTTTCAATTTGTATCTAGAAGCTGGATGTTTTTGGTTTTTGGAGAAAAAAATCCATTCATCCATCCATCCATCTATCCATCTAGTTTTCATTATATTTAGTTTGTTATAATTTCTAACAAGTTAAAAAAAAATTAACATTAGTTATATCACTGGCTATCATAAACTAACAATAAACAATAACTTTTATTGCATTTATTAATTTTAATATAAATTTCCACATATACAAATACATTTATAATATTTCCAGTTAAATTAGCCAATCTGTTCTAAACAAACATGTTAACAATGAACAATAATATATTTATATTAGTATATTTAGTATAGTGTATTTAGTATATTGGTGTAGTATTATTATTATTAAATATTTTATATTTCTTATTATATTTCTTATTTTTTTATATTTAAAATGCTGTTCATTGTTAGTTCATAACTACTGCATGAATTAATGTTAACAAATTTTAACTTATTGTAAAATGTTATATTTTACTATGTTAAGGCTTTCAAAGTTTAACTGATGTTAATGAAGTAAGTTCAGTAGTGTTAAACTTTTCAGTTCTCTAGTGACATTTTCATGTTTAATGAAGGCAGGTTATAGAGGTATCAATTTTTATTATATATATATATATATATATATATATATATATATATATATATATATATATATATATATATATATATATATATATATACATATAATAAAAATTGATACCTCTCTATATATATACTAAATTTAATTTGCAGCCATTTTATTTATTTATTACATTTTAGCTAGTTTCAGGTTTTCATTTCCCCACCAAATTATGCTTGTTTATATATATTTATTGAAGTGAAATGCTTTCATTTAGTTGTTGTTATAGTTTCTTTTAACAGTAACACTGCATTGTCGCACTAACAGGTTTTTCCATTGACTCTCCATAGCACAAACGGCACTAATATAAACGCCATGGCCCTCCTGTGATGTTCTTGGAAGGCTATGCTCGGCAGATGAGGTAAGGGTGATGTTGAGAGAGGCGGATATAGACTATCTTTACCCATCACCTCCAGGGCCAGGGGGTCGGGGCAACACCATCGCTTTAATGGGTCTGCTGAGCTCCATCTCTTTAAGGCACCTTATAAAAATAGTCCTATACTACAACGCGGCACGCAGATTTCATCCGTACACACCAAGCTTGGTCTCATTATCATCAAGAATGGGTGGAGATCAAAGTCTTGACTGTTTAAGTTCTGCACAGATGCATTTAGTGGGTTGCGTGCAGGTGATGTTTGCAAGAGTGGTCACGGACGGGTTTGTTTTGTGTTATTTGTCTCTAAAGGTCTTTTGGTGTGGTACTGAGTAATTCGAATGTACTCCTAAATGCATCATGAAAGACTTTGTCAGAATGGCTTTGAAGGTTCTGTGCTGTAAATACTCCGTAAATGTGGTTTATTGATTCGGGTTCTAACTAAAGGCTAGCCCTCAAAATCAGTGCGAATCGGACCTGCCTTTTATTCTTTAACAGCGATTTCATAGAATAACCATTTTTGGTTCCTCAAAGAACCTTTCAATGATCCGTTCTTAAAAGAACCATGCCTTTTATTTATTTATTTTTATGAAGAACATTTTGAAATTCCAAAGAACCTTTTTCCACTATAAAGAACCTTTTGTGGTGACACTTTACAATAAGGATTCATTTGCTGACATTATTTCACAGTTAAAGGCACAATATGTAATTTTTCACCACTAGAGGTCGTTTATTCAAAACAAAGGCATATGGAGGTGTTGTCTTCACATCTACAGCCGATGGAAAAGAATCGGATGGTACTCGGGCAGAAATCATATTCATGGATGAGCTAATGTATTAACGATTTATTAACATTTATTAAAAATGTATAGTTAGTTTTTAGTGTTGCTGTTTGAGAATACAACATCTGCAAAGTTACAACGCTCAAAGTTCAATGCAACGGGAGATATTTTCTTATCTCTGTTTCACTGTTTAAGGACTACAACAAATGGCTGTTAGGGACTACAACAAGCTTCTTCCCGGTTTAGTGACATCACTAACCCTAAAATTTACATAAACCCCGCCCCCAGGAACACGCAACAAAGGGGGCGGGGCCATATTGGGCTGCTTTAGAGAAGAGGAAGAGTTGTTTAGTAGAGTGTTGTTGCCATGCCGTCATTTTACGCCGAACTGCTTCACAAACGAGGGTCAATTCAACACTGGATTTGCACAAAAGATTAACATGACGGCACATGCTAGTGGATGAGTTGAATCAACTCCACAGCAACTACATAAATTTATCCACTAACCATTCAGAAACGTCCAGTTTCATTCTAAAAGTTGTAACTTCTTCCTGAGTCTCTCCATCAGTGTCGACTCCGGTTTGAACAATGTAAGGCTGAACACCGTTACTGAAAATCCTCATTTTGGATGCGTGAGATTCTCCAGCTTTGTTGTTGTTGAGCAACCGAAGCGCGAGCTGTTAAAGCTCCGCCCTCTTCTGGAAAGCGAGCCGGGAGCAAAAAATGGCGTGTTTTTGCTCACACCCAAATTGGGGCAAATTTGACAAGCTATAATAAATGATCTGTGGGGTATTTTGAGCTGAAACTTCACAGACACATTCTGGGGACATTCTGAGAGACTTATATTACATCTTGTAAAAGGGGCATTATAGATCCCCTTTAAAACTTTAAACGAATGGTTGGTTGGTTTGTCCATTTTTTACAGTGTAGTATGGAAGTAAGCATATTCAGATGCAGCAAACATTCTACAAACAAAGTTAACATTTTCAGAAACGCATCTTTAGACATTGCTTTTTTTTTTTCGAGTCTTGTGCTTTTAACACCAAAAACATGTTCTGTGTGAATGGCCTCTAAGAGTGCATAGTCTTGACGTCCCCTTTGTTTCTGGGGCTCATTTTAACAAGTTAAATACAGCACATCTAGATCCCAGCGACTGGCAGCGGTGCATCGCACCCTCTCCGCTGTTGACAAGAGCTGATTTTGAAGGCCAAGGCTGGGGCAGATAAGAAACAAACACCTCCTTGTCCACGAGACCATCATCTCTGCTCTCGCAAGCTTTGATAACACACTCCTGTCTGTCCAGCCAGAAGATGAAGCATGATGTCACCGGCCAGATGCAGACGCATTCTGCATGGCGTTTCTTTTTGATCATGTGCAGCATCTGTTGACGATTGCATGTTCTTGCATGCGTGTTTACAGCTTTTGTTTGTTTCACCAGTAAATTAGCTCTGTGATCCTGACCTGATAATGAATCTGGCAGCCAAATGGCAGTCCGTTCTTGCGGGATAAGCGCAGGAATATAATATATCAGTGCCAGATGCTCTCATAAGACGTGCGCTCGTATCAAGCTCGGGGTTTTGACAAACAAACACCTGAAGAACGGCCGGCTGCATATTTGTCTGGGAAAAAGATTGTCTGAGACCTTGAGAGAATCTTGTTTTCATTGCTCCCCATTTCTAGCATTCTCTTCTACTTTATTTTCAAAAAATGTGCTCGCTAATCGCAACGCTAAGTTTGGGAAAACAAGGGGAGCCGACGCGACTGTGGGATTTTGTAAAAGAATGGGAGATGCCTTCCTCTGTGTTTCTGGGAGGTTTCTGCGGAGCATTCCACCTGGAGCACGGTGCCTTCTTCCTTTTGTGTCATGTTTGTGTTGAATTACACAACCCTGGCCTCCGAGCGCTGTTGGCTCCAGATGGCTTAGCCAAGCGCGACTTAGCACGCAACCATGCTGTTTGAGAGAGTTTGGAAGAGAATGAAAGAGAAAAAGAAATCGCCAGCTCGTACACACACCAGGCTGTAAATATCCGCTCGCCTCTTACTGCTGTCAACGTATAAACAAACTTAAAGTTATATACACTACCATTCGAGAGTTTGGGATTGCTACGTTTTTTGAAAGAGGTCTCTTCTGCTCACCAAGGATGCATTTACAGTATTTGATCAAAAATACAGTAAAAGTGAAATAAGTGAAATAATATTACCATTTAAATGAGCTGTTTTCTTTTTGAAAAGGTTTTAAAATGTAACTTATTTCCTATGATCTAAAGCTGAATTTTCAGCATCATTACTCCAGTCTTCAGTGTCACATGATCCTTCAGAAATCCTTCTATTATGCTGATTTGCTGCTCAAGAAACATTGTTGAAAACAATTGTGCTGCTCAATGTTTTTGTGGAAATCGGGATTTCGAGATTATTTTTGATGAATAGAAATAGAATAGAAATTATTTAAAAATAGAAATCTTTAGTACAATTATCATTTATGTCTTTACTGTCAAAAAAAAAATTTAATTTCTTTAAAAAAAAAAAATGCTTACTGACCCCCAACTTTTGAAAGGTTTATATATATATATATATCACTGTAGACAATGGAAAGTATTTGTAATTTTTACAGAAAAAAACTGTAAAAATGTAAAAATGCTGCAGTAAAAACATCACATTATATGCAATTTTACTGTAAAATACTGTCAAATGTATGGTTTTTGCAAGTAAAAACTATGAATTACCATATAATTTACGGTATATATGTATACACTCACACATTCAGAGTAGGAAATTGCAACTAAAAAAGCTTGACTTCCTCTCAGCATCATTTTTTGTAAGTTTATTGAATAATCAAATGATGGATGTTGACATTTCCTGTCTCTCTGTGGTAAATCGGTGAAGGTAAATATCAGACCTGTACGAGCTACCGTCAGCAAGTAAACATGCGTGCTGCGGCGTCCAAGGGCCACAATTTCATGATGTTTACAAAAATATTTGATATTTACATATTTGTCAGCTGTGCGTCACAGGGCGACACGTCTGTGTATTAAAAGCTGTTTGTCCGAAATAAATGCAGCATTAGGGAGGTTTAAGGAAACTGATGCATTTCATTACTTCGTATTTCACCCACGTATTTCTATTTTTTATTATTATTAAACCACCAACATTTAACAACATTTAATGGCCCTCAGTAATACCAAGGAGTTGAACAGAAACACTATTGCTGTTAATATAATGGTTGACTGTTGGCATTGCTCGTACTGTTCCAAAAACTTTGTGGGTAACTTATCCTCCACCGTTTGTGGCACAGACAGGAATGATATATTAAGTAGTGCGACTTGTTCATAATTTTCCTATTACTTCTCTAAGCAATCAGATATGATTTTCAGCTGGCAGATGATGAATTGCATTATGTATGCAACCATCCGGGGTCAGTTGCATAAACGTAGCCACTGTTAAGACTTAAGAACTAGTTTGACTAGTTAAGGGGCAATCATGCCGTCTTACTTTTTCCAATTTAAATTTATTAAACAGCATTTATTTGAAATATAAATTTTTTATAACATTATAAATGTCTTTACTGTCACTTTTGATCAATTTAATGCATCCTTGCTAAATAAGAGTATTAATTTTGAAACTTTTGAACCTTAATGTAAAGATGATGATCCTCACAACATTGAAAATACAGTCAAGAAGATGTCCTACAGAAACGACCCAAAATGTGAATCAAAGATCCATCACAGAATGCGACATGTTTTCAGAAACAGATGTGTCATTCTTGCACAACTGTGTTTCTCTGAGAAACAGCTCTAGTTTCCTCAATAACTCAGTGACTCATGGGTATTTCTATCTCTTGCAGACTCTTAAAAGCACATGTACCAAAAAGTCATTTGCTCGTTTGCTTTTAGCAATGAACGTCTGACACCGTCTTAACAGTTGCATTCACACTTTGCTTATCTGCAGGTCTAGTGGATCTGTCTTTAACTCTAGAGGGCAGTGTTATCTCATTTATTGACAGTGTCCTAAAAGATTAGCAGTACAATTAACTGAACATGTTAATTCCAGTCAATCATATGGATCTCATTTGACATATCACAGGTCATTACTAATCCCATTTTGTTTCTTGGGTTGTTAATATTTATTTATTCTTGTTTCTATCTCTTCTAGCAGGTTAAATATGTTCCAGATGTACATCATGAAGATGTCTTTCAGAGAGGTATGAAAAGTAACATTAACATCTAAATCTAAGATATACAGATTAATTCAACTTTGCTAATTGCTGTATATGAATATCTGCTTAGACAGGGCAGAACATTTTGAATACCCAGCTAACAAAAATATCTAAGGACATTTTGCTAATTTTCCCATTTAGTTATGAAAACATTATTTCTGAATTTCTGAAACGTTTTAATTTTTTTTGTTGTAATGTGAACGTAAATGGAACATTCTGTTTATCTTTTTGCAAACGTAATGGGAATGTTACTTTTGAATGTTCTCTGAACGTTCTAAAACAAGTAGCAACATTTAAAAAATGTTAGATGAACGTCCAACTTAAGTGTTTTTTAAAAAAATGTTTAATGAATACCGTTTTACCGTACATTCTATTAACGTTACTGGAAAAATGTTTGCCCGTAACTTTGAAAGAACCTTGTCAGAACATTAGACAAAGTTCTGAGAACGTTCCCAGTTAGCTGGGCATATGCCTTAAAACAATGTAAAAAACAGAACTACTTGTGTAAAATATAATTTGAATCATTTCAAGAAGTAAATAGGTGCAGGTATATTTCGAAGACATCCCTGCTTCTGAGCTCTAAAGAACATCCTAAACATCTTGCAGATGGATAGATGGGAGGCTGGAGGAAATGCACTCAGGTACATTAAGAGAAAAATTAAGAGAGATTGACTCAATTTTCGTTTTTTTCTGTTTAGGTGCTGACAGGCCCCTATGGGAGTTTATGGGAGTTTCATTTTTAAGAGGAAAGAACTTGAGAAAGTTGTCTGATGATGAGATAGACCATTACAAAAAAAATAGAGAGTTAAATTGTGCATAAAACGTCTCAGAAGAGTCGTTGTGGATTTCAATCTCAATTTGCATTGTGAAAAGCATCTTTATTGCAAGGAAATTAATCTTGATTGATGGGCAGTCAATATGAGATTGTTCAAATTCATCTTTTCATTCTCTCTTTTACTATATTTGTCCATCACCTGTTTTTACTACATGTAGTGTGTAATATAGCTGTTTGTGAGTTTAAAAAGTCTGCAAAGTTTCAAAGACCAAAGTGCATAATAAATGTGGTTATTGTCTCTTAAAAGAAAGAACTGATTCTGAACAACCTGAAACGAGTAGGCAGTAATTCCAGTCTTACTTCCTGCTCCAATGTAGGTGTGTAAAACATTTGCATAATTCATTTTTTATTGGCTTCCCACGAACAACATCTACTCTGACCCAGCCTCAAACACTGAGGCCTGGAAGAGTTTGGTTCGTGTTGTTTTCTGTGCTGTGAAAGCAAATCCACTTCCAAAGGATGAGGACTCGGGTTTGAATTGATACTCTAAAACTGATGCCATCTTTACTGTTTTTATGCTGAGGAAGATCCAGAGCTGTAATTCAGATATGGTAATGGGCGTTTGGTTTCTGACACGCACCGTAATAAACTGCATCACAACAGACTGGGCCATCTGACCAATCAGGCTCTCAGAAAGGAGGGGTTTAGAGAGAATGAATCTTTTATCAAACCCTTTCAGACACTGTGAGGGAAGAGGTGATGCTGTAATGTATATTATGAGAAAATTGAAGTGTTTTTGACATGTAAACCTACCGTAGGAGACCTCCAAAACAAAATTAAGAACCTTTATAATAGCATAATAGGGGCACTTTAATGAGGATAGTCAAGGGGAAAAACATAAAAGTTGCCTGTTTCATCAAATTAACCTTTTAATAGGCTGTTGTACGAGTGGAGGTATGTGACAACAGGTTTTACAGCTTCATTACCCTGTTGTCACTGGTGTTATTTGTGTTATCAGCCCTCGGCGCCAGGATGTATTTCACATTAGAGGTTTCTCTCTTCTCATGTTGCTCATCAGCTGTGAACTATTTATTGACCATCCATGTGCAAACATCTCCACCACTGTTCTTTCCATCCCACGTGGAGAGTAACACTGTCTCCCATCCTAAACAAATACAACTGTGTGATCTCTGTACTGTTTTATATTCATAATCATAACTGCAACTGAGTTCTGTGACCTCAGCATCTCAAAAACCATCTCAGCTTCTGTATTTGACAGAGTGCAACTCTTTCATTAGTTCTGAAATTATTGCATCATGGAACTAGAAAAGGAAAGTTCATCAAGACGAACTTTAAAGTTTAGATAAACATTGAATTGTGAAGGTTGCCTAGGCCTTATGTAGGTTGGATACATAAAGACTGGATGGATTGATAGAGTCAGGATTTTTCAATAGAAGTCTATGGATATTTTGGGAGGATATTTGTTAATCTGGGAAATTGTTTGATCCGTTAGAAAAGACATAGTGCAACAATGCCCGGTTCAGACGACACCTGATTTTTACAATCCGTTTGACGGAGGGTGTCGTGGTGATTCGTAAATGACAATGGGCGTCAATCATTTTATCATGTCATAGTGGACAACAACCGATGCTTCACAACATCCGACAGACGTGTTTAACTTTTGCTGTGGTGAGAAATCGAGTCCCCCCAGGAATCGGGTCTCCTTTAGGACCCCGAGGGATCCCATTGGTTCAACTGACTTTTATTTTTAGTGCCTGATTATAATTCCTGCAAAATCACCTTATGATTTATATCATTTAAAATGCATTATAAATTACATGTTTCATATACTAGTATATAACTAAAGCTATAGGTTGTGAAATCAAGCATTTCTCGTTCTTACTGTTTGTTAGTTAGCTTATGTACTAGCATAGCATACATCTACCGATTAGCCTGCTAGCTTAGCTTATATTATATTAGGTATGTTTTTTGCTTCCAATATAGTTCCCAATTGCATGTTTTTGTGTACTTAGCATGACAATTAATATATAATAGTAATATTATATACCATACCACATTGCTATTACTGTGTAAAATTAATATTAAATTACTTTTACAGAACATAGTATGTTGCAACAATCATTATCCTTATAAAAAAACAAATAAAATTAGGCATATGTGTGTTTCCAGTTTGTTTTATTATGCAATGCTTAGGCATTTATTTTATATTTCAAGAATGTTGTTTGAGCGCTTTATGTAATAAACATAATACAATAATGATAATTAGTCAAGACGTCATGATAACAACTTTTGATCAGGCATTACCACTTGGGTCCTAAAGGAGACCCGATTCCTGGGGGGGACTCGATTTCTCATGACACGTCACATCTTGACCAATAGGAGCAAACACGCCCCTTTGCTAGCAATTGTTTGTTTACGCCCTTGTTTCAGGAAGTAAGTCACTAGCCCCGCCTTCTCGATGACATCACGCATGTCGTTAAAGACTACAAGATTGGTCAGGTAAGCAACATGGAGTCTGACATGTTTTTTCCATGACACGACAAGAATTTAGGAGTCAAAATCGACTGACGCAGTGACTATCGTAACAGACAAAAAAATGTGTATTCTGAACCTAACATAAGTTGAAACAGACTGAGGGTCTGTGCAAAGTTTGGTGGTTTTAATTTGAAAGCTCTAGGAGTTTCAGTCACAAATGTTGTTCTCAGCTTAAAGGGACAGTTCACCCTCATGCCATCCCAGATGTTCAGAAGACATACATTCATCCACTGGGGTCGTATTGATTACTGTTACGGTCACTCTGTGTGGTTTTTCAAGCGTCAAACGAGTGACAGCCATTCCATATCCTAAAAATTATTGTTTGTGTTTATCTGAAGAAATAAAGTCGTATATGTCGGCGACGACATGATTTTTGGGTGAGCTATCCCTTTAAGGATTTTGAAGTTTGATCAATAACAGTATGCTGGCTTTGCCAAGCCAAGATAAAAGCAAGAATCGCTGCTTGTCAAAATGCATTAGAATAAGTATTGAGTGACTATTTGCAGTATTTATTTAGAAAAGAGTCTGTTTAATAACATTTACCATCTGTTGTTTATGGTATCTAATTAGTGATTCATTCCTGGCATTTGAACACAAAACAACAGCAAATAGTCATTCATAAAAATGTATGCAGCAATGTAAGCTTATATTTGCATGAACAAGCAAGTGCTATACATGGAGGTTTGAAGATGTGCAGGTGCAGTTCATCTGCTCTCGTGACCCGCACCTGCACCTCCACCCTCCATACAGGTGCGGATGGATGTGCTCAAAAGTAATACATACACACATCCAACAAATGAAAAGCTTTCAGCTGTACTTCAGAACATTTAATTATGACTGTTGAATAAAGAGTGGACTTTTACGCCACAAGTTCTATTCTATTCTATTCTTTTCTATTCTATTCTATTCTATTCTATTCTATTCTATTCCATGTATCCGAGCGACCAGGAGAAAATTTTTATTCAAAGCACACGTACTGCTTCTATTAGAAGTAAAAATGGCTTTACAGCTTGATACTTTTTAAGCACCAAAAAAACCTTTATTCTCAGTTCTTTAGAATATCGTATATATAGTGGTGTTTTAAAAAGCCCAAAAGCCAAAACACTGATTTGAAGAACCTATATTAAAACATCAGTCTCCAAAGAGGTTTGTGCTGAACCTATAACCTACTACAGAAAAGCCATTGCAGATCCTTTATTTTTAAGAGTGCATGCAGGTGCTATTGATCTGACTGCTGCATAATAATTAAAAACAGGCTTTTTATTATGCAACAAATATGAAACAAAACAGAAACGTTTTCAGTTACTCAGCAATCTTATCTGGTTTTATTTTAAACGAGTGAGACAAAACATAAACAGTGTGTTTTCTTCATCTTACCTTACATCTACATCTCACTTTGAGATCAGACAACGTGCAGCATGTTTGTATAAGACGAGGTCACTGTTTATTTCATTTAAACTAGAATAAGAGCGCTTTTCACGTTGTGAAGAAGATTGTCTTCTGAAGTCCTGAAGATGGTCTTCATCAAAAAGCGTGCAACAGATTTACTGAAAAGTTTTGAATTCACCCTTCACGGTGAATATTTTCATGATTTGTTATCACATTTTTTCTTTTGTCAAATCAACTTCAATAATTAATGTGGTTCAGATGGCATAATATTTTGAGTTTCTGTTGATTAAACCAATCGCCTTCATTGTATTAACTCAAATTTTTAATTTTAAGGCAACCAGGTAACTTACTTTTTTAAGTTAAACCAACAATTCTTTTTTACAGTGAATTTATTTTCAGTGGTCATGCCGGTTCCATTGAACAATATATTTTTTCTACTTTCTTTTAAGAATTTCAATGACTTTCATGTTTTTTGGATAAATTGCAGGTTTTATATTTTTACATTGAGTGCCCTTTCCTTGTTGTTCAAATGAACCATATTAGCTTAACCCTTCAGACAAGTCAGATATTTAGCCTTAACCAATTGTTTTCCTATAAAGAATATTTATAGTGTTTTTTCGCAGTATAGGCTACACCACAGCTTCATGCCCACGCGTTGCTCATTTAACTCATGTTTGCTAAAGAAAACTTGTCTAATGTCTATTTGGCTACTTGCTAATACCTGTCCTGGGATGGGGTTGGAATAGTGTACAGGCTCCTGTCAGAATGATCATATTTTGTAGACAGGTAGGAGGTTTTCCTTTAGTGTGAAGCGTGTCTGTACATGCCCCAAACCTGTCACCACGCCTTTAGTTAAAAACACTCTTCCATCGAAAACTCAACTGCATCTGCATAGATTAAATGATCTGCCCTGAGGATACAGATACATAATCTTAGAAATGCAAACAGAGAATATAAATCTTGATACGGCCTTAACCAAGCCTGCTTTTCTGCTACTTAACCATATAAATGTCCAAATCAGATCATGGCTTCTTTGCTATAATCGTAATGATTCATTTCTACAGCTCTCTTCAGCACTGTAAGAATGATGAAGAGTGCTGTTACTGCTGTCACATTCATGCGTTGCTCTCCAGGCTGCGCGCAACCAGCGCCAAGCGCAGCTGTGCCAAATGCACATGAACTGGAAGTTCATGATTTCAGATTCCAAATAACCCGTTTCATTTCCTCATTTCCTTATTTTTGTTTTGTTCATACAATGCACGATTTTGTTTAAACTGACAGCTGTATTATCTATTATAGGCCACGTTATACTTCTGGTTTTTGACTGTCTTCTGCGCGTGCGAAAAGTGCAGCAAGGTCATGTAAGCAATCTACAAAGGTAGGTGCTGTATATTCTCATTTACAAGTTCGCTTGGTTTTTCGATTTGTCATTGCCATGGCTCATACACTGACACGCTACACATTTGCTTTTGGGAATCTGACTGACTTTAGTCATAACAGACAACATAGACGTCAAAACATCATATCACGAATGAAGAAAGTGATATTCACTTACAGCCAGTTGCTCGCATTGGCGGAGAAGAGCGCTAGAAAGAGCATAAGCAGTGACCTTATCAAATACTCCGATGACATCTTGAGAGGAAGAGAGGATCAAATCAGGTAAAGGTTGCTGGGATAAAATCCTCAGGAGGAGTTGTGAGTCAGGGCACTGCGCTGAAAAGTTGCATCGAAAAGCGATTAATCCATCATTGCGCATCCATTTGGATGAGAAGCAGGTCTGTCCGGATCAACAGTTCTTGCCTCCGCGCAAGTGCTCACGATAGCTTATGTAGTGGCAGCAAAATCACACTGAGCGGTATCCTCTTCTGAGCGCGTCCAGCGGTTTCCACGGTCCACTTTTACGCAGCATCAGGTAAAGATGAGGCACGCGCGGTCCCGCCAGTAAAGCGAGTCTAAATGACAGCCTTGGTCCTGCGCGTGCTGTTAATTCATCTAAACGTGAAGGTTTGATGGCCTCTGTAGATGCCACTCTGAATTCAGTCTGAGAGTGAATGCTGAATTTACTGACTCCTGAAGGGTTTGGTAGGGGCGGCGCGTCATTTGGGGGAGGTTTTGATGTGTGAGAAAGCAGATAAAGGCGGGTTTAGTGCATGCATATATGTTTTCCCTTGCGCTTGGCTGCCAAGTATTTGTTCTCCAGAGGGACTCGGTGCGGCAGATATTCGCCGTGCTCGAGGTATAACCCCTTATGCTTTTGGCAAGGTGTATTTCCCCTGGCCTCAGTGCCCCCCAAACGCAAGTGGTTAAGACGCTATTTATAGACTGTCTCGTATTTTGACAGCTTTGTATACAAATAGACATTATGCCATATTCTTATTAATGTTGTAATATAGCCTATAGCTAGTTGTCATTTGAATGAAAATGAAGAATTTCAAGATTCACTTCGAGACAGAGCATCTCCAAAGATCTGATTTATTAGGTTTACATAAACAAGTGAACCAGGTTTTGTATTGAACATTGGGCTGAAATCAGTCGGTGGTGGTTGTTTCCTCTCAGCAACAGTTCATCATCATATGTGTGTTTAACATGTTATATATGCAATAGGAAACCACAAACATCTTTCTGTGCTGGTAAATATTACGCGTAATTGTTTTTTACCAGTCTAGTATATGGACTGACAGACAAGTGTTTGACTGGCTCACTCGAAATCCTTGTTGACCAACAGAGGGAGAAAGTGAGTAACAATAACTGACGCGCGTGTCAGGCTGGCGCTTTCTGAACTGAAGGACTTCTAGGTTTTAATTTGTGAGAATGTTATGATTAATCTTTCCATTTTTAAATTATGCTACCAAACATATGTTGTCTTTTTTTTTTTTTTTGGCCTTTTTTAAACTTAATGTTACAAAATGTGAACTTTCTGTGCGCAGGTGAGCGTCACACCTTAAAATATCAGATCATTTCTGTTCAAAATGTTTCAGGCTTGATGTCATGTCATATGCATTTTTTGGCTTGAAATTATATTTTATTTTCATTAAAAGCTCAATTTAGGTTTAATTGTATTCTATATAACTTGCAAAATACTGATTAAACATTTTAAATTATTTAAACTATTTTCTGTTTGAATATATTTTAAAATGTCATTTATTCCTGTGATAAAGCTGAATTTTCAGCATCATTACTCCAGTCTTCAGTGTCACATGACTGTTCGGAAATCATTCTAATATGCTGATCTTCTGCTCAAGTAACATTTCTTATTATCAGTTGTGCTGCTCCATATTTTAGTGGAAACTGTGATACATTTTTTCAGTATTCTTTGATGAGTAGAAGGTTCAGCATGATGAATAGAAATCTTTTGATCAATTTAATGCATCCTTGCTGAATAAAAATATTAATTTGATAGCTTCTTTGAATGAATAGTCTGGCTCATGCTCAACCATAAATATAACACCTTTTTAAGGTGTCAAGTAAGTCATGTGAACACAAATAGGGCACACATGCTGGTACCATTTCTTTAGAATAAGACTGCAATTTGGAACCCGTTGTACCCCAGTGAAGTCCACTATATGGAGAAAAGAAAGGTCACACGTGACGTAGGCGAAAGTACCGATCCAGTGTCTACAAAGCGAACGTCAAATGGCCTTTACAAAAAAAGGTAAAACAACGATGTCGGATGATTTTGAGGTTGGAGGAGAAGATGAGATGGAGCTTTCTGCCCTACTTCTGCCTACGTCACGCGCGACCTTTCCAACATGATTACATAATGCGTGGCGCATCGCAGAGCAGTGCAAGATGAGCATTTGTGGTTAAAAAGTATATAAATATTATAATTATAATATAAATGTCCAATTATTTCGCTAGATAAGACTCTTATTCCTCATCTGGGATCGTGTATAGCTTTTTGAAGCTGCACTGAAACTGACATTTGGACCTTCAACCCATTGGTCCCTGTTGAAGTCTTCTATATGGAGAAAAATCCTGGAATGTTTTCCTCAAAAACCTTAATTTCTTTTCGACTGAAGAAAGAAAGACAAACATTTTGGATGACATGGGGGTGAGTAAATTATCAGGAAATTTTAATTCTGAAATGAACTAATCCTTTAATGACAAAAAAAAAAATCTTGCCAAAAAGCTGTATTACACTAAATACATTCAAATTCTTGCATAATGTCTCTCCCATCAGGCCTTTTCAATACCGTTGTCGGCTCAGACTCAGTGTCTGGACTCACGAGTGACCAGAACACACTTGTTGCCGGCTCTGTCCAGATCCGCACCTCATTGGTGCTGATTTACCGAGCCTTGGCCCATGTGCAATCCCACACTCACAAAAGAGGTGTGATCTGTTATCCCCACAGACGCCACCGATGATACTGGAGCAATGAGAGCAAGACTGGATGGAGCCAAGGAGACGAGGTTTGGACAGTAGACAACCTACATGACACTATTTTTTTCACAGTTGTTGTGCTTAAACTCTCTCTTTCCCATTGAGCAAATCAGCAGCCTTAAAACCACAATCAGTGGAGGCAGATTGCTCAGGGTAAGTGCAGAATTCTGTGTTGGTGTGGATTTGGGAACGCTGCCACCCTCTTTATATGTCTTGCATTGATCTGAAGAGACTTATCACATGTGTTTGTCAATCATAACTATCTTCCACAGATTTCCAATCCCTCATCTGTAACTGTTAAACAGGTTTGTTCATATCTGCAGTGTCTTTCATGCAATGCAATGAGCCACTTAATTGTTTATTTTATTTTAATGCAGATTAAAGGCATTTGTGTCCATCATGTAAATGTGCCAGATTTAGCCAAACAGGTTCATTTTCATCTGCAGTCCATGGCAAGTTGATGGCAAGTAGAAGAAGAAACACAACAACATAAATTATATTAATACATATGCCTAATTAGTAGAACAATGACCATACAGTACATTAAACATTAATGAATGCAAGTAAACAGAAACATATTGGCACAAAAACACACACACAATTACTTCAAAATGTAAGCTGATAGAAAACGAGCCACTACTCCAGGTTATGACCACTGTTTTACAGATTTAGAAAATGAGTTAAAAGATGCAATATTTCCCAGTTTCTCCTAAAAATTAGATTTTACCCTGCTGATTTTGTGTCTTTTTTCCAGACCAGTTCAGCAACAAGACCACTGTAGACGTGTGTGTGTGGATAAACATGCACTCAAAGATGCTCGTTTACGACCGAGAAATTATAGACATGTGCTACCAGTGAATGAATCCATTCTTGTGGTGTGAGGGCTGCAGACGTCTGGATAGGCTTTTCACAGCATGCGCCGAACACGCAAGTGCATAACAGTCATCTCACAGCAGACTGCAGTGCCTTCAGTGCCTAGCAACCTTTGCATGACTCCTGCATAGCGTTTGCTCTTCCTCTGTCTAGAATCCTTCAAATTAGACTGTGTAAGCCCTATCTGCTTGATTGATGCTTTATGTTTTCATTTATACGTCACCCTGTGTTTTCACATTTCGACCTATAATAAACAGTACTTTGATATTGCACCAATTTCAGTATATATATATATATATATATATATATATATATATATATATATATATATATATATATATATATATATATATATATACACCAATCAGGCATAACATTATGAGCACTGACAGGTGAAGTGAATAACACTGATTATCTCTTCATCATGGCACCTGTTAGTGGGTGGGATATATTAGGCAGCAAGTGAACATTTTGTCCTCAAAGTTGATGTGTTAGAAGCAGGAAAAATGGGCAAGCGTAAGGATTTGAGCGAGTTTGACAAGAGCCAGATTGTGATGGCTAGACGACTGGGTCAGAGCATCTCCAAAACTGCGGCTCTTGTGGGGTGTTCCCGGTCTGCAGTGGTCAGTATCTATAAAAGTGGTCCAAAGAAGGAACAGTGGTGAACTGGCGACAGGGTCATGGGCGGCCAAGACTCATTGATGCACGTGGGGAGCGAAGGCTGGCCCGTGTGGTCCGATCCAACAGACGAGCTACTGTAGCTCAGACTGCTCAAGAAGTTAATGCTGGTTCTGATAGAAAGGTGTCAGAATACACAGTTTGTTGCGTATGGGGCTGACCAGTCAGGGCGCCCATGCTGACCCCTGTCCACTGCTGAAAGAGCCAACAGTGGGCATGTGAGCATCAGAACTGGACCATGGAGCAATGGAAGAAGATGGCCTGGTCTGATGAATCACGTTTTTTTTTACATCACGTGGATGGCCGGGTGCATGTGCGTTGCTTACCTGGGGAACACATGGCACCAGGATGCATTATGGGAAGAAGGCAAGCCGGCGGAGGCAGTGTGATGCTTTGGGCAATGTTCTGCTGGGAAACCTTCGGTCCTGCATCCATGTGGATGTTATTTTGACACGTACCACCTACCTAAGCATTGTTGCAGACCATGTACACCCTTTCATGGAAACAGTATTCCCTGGTGGCTGTGGCCTCTTTCAGCAGGATAATGTACCCTGCCACAAAGCAAAAATGGTTCAGGAATGGTTTGAGGAGCACAACAAACAGTTTGAGGTGTTGACTTGGCCTCCAAATTCCCCAGATCTCAATCCAATCGAACATCTGTGGGATGTGCTGAACAAAATGTCAGATCCATGGAGGCCCCAGCTCACAACTTATGGGACTTAAAGGATCTGCTGCTAACATCTTGATGCCAGATACCACAGCACACCTTCAGGGGTTTAGTGGAGACAATGGCTTGACCGGTCAGGGCTGTTTTGGCAGCAAAAGGGGGACCAACACAATATTAGGAAAGTTAGCCATGATGTTATGTCTGATTGGTGTATATATATATATATATTAGCATTGCCAAGTTAGAACCACATAGTTAGAAATAGGCTTATACATTTTTAAAAGATAGAATATCTTTCATTGAAGAAACCCTACACTACATTAAATACAAGTTCACTTGCAATTAGTATTAATAGGCTTCGGTCAACCGCAATGTGTTTATTTAGTATATTGTTGGGGCTATGCGGTTATATAAATATTAATCATTTTTATAAATAATATTAATGTCATTGTGCTTTTATTTTTATTTAGTACTTATAAGTTTACTTGCAATGAGGATAATCATGGTTTGTGCCAACCACAATGTGTTAATTTAGTATATTGTTGTTAAGTATATATTTAAGCAGTATATATTAAAGTCCTATTGTTTTACAACCAGATGCCATCAGTGAACCAATGTACTTAAGGGACTAAGTCGCCAAATTTTTTATCCAGTTGTTGTCATTTATTTTTAAATAGAAGCCTCTGACTGATGACGTTTTAAATTGAAACAAACATGGAAAGAGTTATGGGGGCAGTTGCGTTTAACTGTGCACATACTTTCGAAAGATCCAGAAAATGACATCAGTATCTGTGGCCCATCTGCTGCGATCCTGTGGAGTTCAAGAGAGGACGTCGAGCCCAAATTAAAATCAGATCTAAGGGTGCTGATCAGATCTGCTTTCTTGGTCATGAATACATATATTGTTGTCTTTTCAGAGCAAAGCAAGCTGGCTAGAATTAGGCCATCAGTGTTGAAGTTAGTCAGAAATGACCAGAGAGGTGCAGAGGTTAGGCAACAGAACGTTGATCTGATCATCCCTGTCTGTGATAAATTAAATCCAGAATGAATGACTCCTGGGAAAGGGGAAGAAAAGGGCTTAGTCATGAAAAGGCGTTCCTGAGCCGTTCCGCCCTCCATGGCAACATGGATTGGCGCATATATCTGATCACAATGGCATTCCGAACCCAAACAGATTTTATACAGCTTGTGCTTGCGGAGCCATCGCCAAGGAAACGGCTTCCCAATGGCATGTTAATGGTGGTGCACCGGACCCCTTTAACATTTACACTGAGCGTTGGGTACCATAAACATTTCCCCTTTGCGTTCTGTTGACTGTGAGTTATGGCGTATTATGGTCAAGGGTCTTTTCCGGCCTCTTACAATCACACCAGCTATCACAAAGATTAGACTGGATTTAACAAAATGATTTAGCCAATAAAATTAGAAAACATTTATTCATTTGGTGGATGCTTTGTTTTCCAGCATTAGAAGTGATGCTGTACTTTCAAAGGTGCAAGAAAATCAATTTCACTCATTATTATGCAGCTCTCTGGACTACTTGATTTTGATTGGTCCATCCTGGCACTTTATTATTACCATAATTACGAAATGATAACCCGTGAATTTCTACTGGACTCAGAATTATGCGTTTCATATTGCAAAACTATCAATGCCAAAATAAATCTACAGTGGACAGATGGTAGCGATCGTGTAGTACAAGTCAGAATTCTCAGAAAATTCAGAATTCACAGAGAAACAAATGCATTTGTTTCTCTGAGAATTCTGAATTTTCTGAGAATTCTGTGTTCCATCTTTAGAATTCTGTGTTTGAACTTCCGGTTTTGCGGCAGCTCTGTATATTTCTCTGGCATCGCTGTCTATTAGCTGGTGAAGTGGATTTACTGATTGTGGAGTTAACGAAAGTTATCACGAGAATTTTAATGTTTTAAGTGGATGTCATAAGTGTCAGTTTTTAAAATAAGTGGTTCATTCATAAATCAGTAATCTTACCTTCACACTGTGGAAATACAAACCGGAAGACAGAACACTTGCACAGTGCTGAAAAGGGGCGGGGCTACATAAGGTCTAAACGAAGACGTATTTACAATCAAATTAATATGAAATGCCCGTTTATTTATCTAAGTAGCTGGTTAACAACACTGTTTGGGTTTATTTTGCATTAAAGACATAGTTCACTGTATATTACTCTTTACTAATTTAACTTTTTTAGTTTGTTTTATTGTTGTGTGTGTCTCTGTGCATCTGTGTTTGCTTCTAGCATCGATCATGGCAACCGTTCCCTCTGGAAACCCTGATGAGCAAAACACAGGTGTCATCTGAGTGAAAGTGTGTACGGGTTCCTCTATCTCAGATCACAGCAGGTTAAGTTTGTTCTCCTTTCCCCTCTGCCTTCAAACATAAAAGCAGATCTTCGGTCAATACTGCACAAATATTGACCAATGCTGGAAAACTGGTCTACAAAATACACATGGTACAAATTACCACAACAAGCCAACTAGAAGAATATGGAAAATATTGGTGCGTTCTTCCTGGGAAGTTCGTATTTACCAGGTGGGAGCAAGATGGCTCCGACGTTTTCTCTTCATTAGCTACACAAAGGTTTTTGAAATCTACTTCTAGAAAATGAACAAAAAATGTGTTTTGCTTTTTGATGTTTTTAATTAATTTATGAGGCCATTGTAAACTTTACATATTTTACATATTATATTGTTATATTACAATGCTATTATATTTTGTGCAGAGAATTAGCTTATTTTGTTGTAAATAAAAAAGCATGACAATGTCCCTGCTAAATATTGTGGTATTCCGCCATGTTTCTGACTGACACGCTCCCAACTCGTGAAGATCGGGGCTTGAAGAAAATCCAGAGCTTCCCACTGGTATTTACGACTTTGTGGTGGCTTTCATGAGTGTTCAACTCGTAAATACAATCTTTTCGACATGACTTGACCGCACCATATCCATATAATGAAAAAAAAAACATAAATAAGTTACTTTTTATGGGAAGTAATGCGTTGCATTACTGTTCTCACCTGGCTGAGGCTTGCTCTCTTCCAGACTTTACAGGTGTTTTTTTACTGAGAAGTTCCTCTTTTTTTTAACATGGTAATGCATTCAAGAACATACACCTATAATAACATACACCATTTTCAAACACATTTAGATTATTATTATATTCTGAGCACTCAACATTTCCTGACCTCTAGAGCTATGTATGCCATACAAAAGAGCTCTTAATATTATACTGTACAACTTGTACAGTAGTTTGAAAATAGCGTTTTGTTACTTTTGTACTTTTTGTCTGTTCTCGCGCGTTCACAAGATCACCACGACGTATGCATTTTGTGTTGACGCGAGAGCAGACGTTGTGTTAATGCATGTTAGAGATTAATATTTTGTAAATAAAGTGTTAAATTATGTTTTTTTTGCTCAAACAAGGCACTTGCATCGCTTCATATAATTGAGGTTAAACCACATGGATTACTTTAATAATGTCTTTACTACCTTTCTGGGCCTTGAAAGTGGTAGTTGCGTAGGGACAGAAATCTCTTAGATTTCATTAAAGGGTCTTTGGAACACAAATTAAGATATTTTTGATGAAATCTGAGAGTATTTGATCCACACATAGGCAGCAAAGTCATTGCACATTTTGAGGTCCAGAAAGGTACTAAAGTCATCGTTAAAACCATCGATGTGATTACAGTGGTTCAACCTTAAAGGTGCCCTAGAATTAAATATTGAATTTACCTTGGCATAGTTGAATAACAAGAGTTCAGTACATGGAAAAGACATACACTGAGTTTCAAACTCCATTGTTTCCTCCTTCTTACATAAATCTCATTTGTTTAAAAGACCTCCGGAAAACAGGCGAATCTCAACATAACACCGACTGTTACGTAACAGTCGAGATCATTAATATGTATGCACCCTAATATTTGCATATGCCAGCTCATGTTCACGCCATTAGACTAGGGCAGAACGTCTGGATGAGCACAGCTGAATCATCAGACTAGGTAAGCAAGCAAGAACAATAGCGAAAAATGGCACATGGAGCAATAATAACTGACATGATCCATGATTACATGATATTTTTAGTGATATTTGTGAATTGTCTTTCTAAATGTTTCGTTAGCATGTTGCTAATATACTGTTAAATGTGGTTAAAGTTACCATCGTTTCTTACTGTATTCACGGAGACAAGAGCCGCCGCTATTTTCATTATTATTAAACACTTGCAGTCTGTATAATTCATAAACACAACTTCATTCTTTATAAATCTCTCCAACAGTGTAGCTTTAGCCACGGAGCACTATCAAACTCATTCAGAATCAAATGTAAACATCCAAATAAATACAATACTTACGCGATTAGACATGCTGCATGACGAACACTTTGTAAAGATCCATTTTGAGGGTTATATTAGCTGTGTGAAATGTGTTTATGCTGTTCAAGGCAAGCGCGAGCTCCGGGGGCGGGGAGCACGAGAATTAAAGGGGCCGCAACCTATATATCGGTGCATAGTTAATGATGCCCCAAAATAGGCAGTTAAAAAAATGAATAAAAAAAAATCTATGGGGTATTTTGAGCTGAAACTTCACAGACGCATTCAGGGGACACCTTAGACTTATATTACATCTTTTAAAAAGACATTCTAGGGCACCTTTAATATTATGAAGTGAGAAGAATACTTTTTCTCTGCAAAACGACTTTATTCAACAAATTCGTCTGTCCCCTGTCATACTGCTATGCTATTTTCATTGCAGAGCTTCAGTGTTTACATCCAAACGGCGGCTCAGTATTGGCCGGCTCCATCATATGCATATACCCAATACTGAGCCGCCATCTGGACGTAAACATGGAAGCTCTGCAATCAAAATAGCGTAAAATTTCAGTGATGTCTTTCAAATTTTAACATTGTTTTTAGTACCTTTCTGGACCTCAAAAGGTGCAATGTCGTTGCTGCCTGTGTGGATCAAATACTCTCAGATTTCATCAAAAATATCTTAATTTGTGTTCCAAAGATAAACAAAGGTCTTACTGGTTTGAGACGACATGAGAGTGAGTACTTAGAAATTTCAATTTTGGGTGAACTAACCCTTTAAATATATCTTCATTTATGTTCGGAAGATGAACGAAAGTCTTATGGGTTTGGAACGGCATGAGGGTGAGTAATTAATGACAGAATTTTGAAAATGTAAAAGTAACTACTTTTTAAAAAAAACGTAACCCAAATATTAATGTGTAAATTTCTAAAGTAATGCGGTACTTTACTTATTAATCAAAAAAGTAATCTGATTATGTAATGCATGTTACTTGTAATTCGTTACCCCTAACACTGCTGGTGAGAGTGAGAGAGAGATAAGGAAAGAGGGGGATGTGACCTGTAAACTCGGGTTAGGGCACCCAGGGGTCAGTAGTAGAGATTGTAGGAGATGAGCAGTGAGCTGAGTTACTCAGTAACTCTTTCTCTCACACAGCAGGGTTTTAGACCAGCGCAGGATTAGATCGACACATAAAAATTCACTCCAGTTTCTAAGAAGATCTTATTTCGTAAAGCCGCTCTCACCACAGTCCATTCATATAATTCACTTTTGTTCTTTTTATCTAACTTCTTCTTTTTAATCTCATCTCATCCTCTCTTTCACATGCAGATTGGCACACACGGATTTCACTTACATGCTTACAAATGTGTATCATGTCATGTTTTCCCGTTATCCATTTATGTGCACTCTCTCTCTCTCTCTCTCTCTCTCCCATCAGGATGTTTTCTGTATTGACTCTCTGGTTGAGGCGGAAATCAGCAGGACGGATGATGTTGAGTAAATGTTAGTCCACAGTCAGCCTCAGTGTCAGGGTCAGGGATAGCAGTGTTTGAGCAGAGCCATCCTCACACATTCACAGCCTCGGTGGACCTGTTACCAGAGCAGAGACCAGACTCTCAAATGCTGGAATGCTAATGGCGTAAAATGATAACTATAATCTGACAGTTGCATATGAGCATCATGACAGCCACAACAATGAGCTCACAGCATATGTAGACATTAGGGATTGTGCATAATGCTTAAACAGATGCATTTTTACCTAGATTAACATTTATCTCAGAGGTTGCTCTTTCATTGCTTAATTGGGGAGTATGAATGTTGTCTCAAATGTTTCTCCTACAAGGAGTCAATTATTAACACACAGTATAGAGGTATAAAATGAGATCATTTAGTCGTGGAAGAATTTGATGAGAAATGTTTGATTTTATGCCAAGATCTCTGACTTTTCTGTCCAGACTTTGACACTGTGATCTTTTTAAAGTCTCCATTTGATCTCAATTTCATCTCAATAAATAAATAAATAGGATAAAATAAATAAAATAAAACAGGAATAGAATAAAATAAATAGGATCATATATATATATGTAAAATACATTCGCACAATTTCCGTTGAAATGTTTGAGTGTTTGAGATCTGTACGATTTTATGTTTTAGAAAAAAGTCACTTTTGCTCAACAAGGCTGCATATATTTGATTAAAAATACAGTAAAACAATTTAAAATAAATGTTACAAATATTTTAAAATTTCTATGTAAATAAATGATTAGTATTAAAACACTTTACTGTCAATTTTTCATTAATTTAATGCATCCTATCTGAATTAAAATATTTATTGTATTTTTTTTTTTCATTTGATTTAAAAAAATTTAAATCTTATACTGTCCCCAAACTTCTGAATGGTTAGATCAAGAAAAAAAAAAATAATTATATTAAAGAAATTTCATTTCTTTAATGATTTTTCTGACCTATAGAATGAAAAACATATTATTACATATTATATAGATATTATAATGGCCATTTGGAGGCATTGAGTTGCCAGAAAACCAAATGTAAAAACAGTGAAATGCATCTAATCATACAGTTTATTGCATAATTAGGATGAGTTGATCAACTTTGTTGTTGACATTAAATGGTGCACAAATTCATCAGTCACGCCTAGTAAAAACTATTTAAATGACTGTACTGTAGGTCATTTCCAGCACAGACACAAGGTAAAAGAATATTTGACCCAGACTAAATATGGGTTATATTTGGTACCCGATCAGTATGTGATATAAAATCTTGTTCTCTCAACCAAAACTGGTTGAAAACCACTGGTCTAGTTTCTTGAGCTGCTGAGATGTGTTCAGACTCAGACTATGACCTGTAGTTTTGGGGGGTTTTAAGGGCTTCTCTAGATGGTTTGGGGGTTGATGGGGGGTGTTGCAAGGTTGAGGGGTTAGGCCCTCAAATGAACAGCTGAGTTATCTTATTTAGTCTGTATAAAGGCTGCCCAACTGTCATAACAAAGGAGCAGGACAGCAGGGCCCCTCGACAGACAATGGGGAGTCAATGGCTCCAAAGAGCATCTCTAACACAGAGCTCCACTGAAAAGAGAGGTCGTATGAATGGGATTGAGGGATGCACATAACAAAGCTGGAGCCCGACTCAATTGGGTGAATCAATCAGAGCTCTCACAAGACCTTCTGCATGCTGGCACTTTGTAGAAATTACATTTACACGTGTAGTACAATAGATATAGAAACGAAATAGATAAAATAGTTTTATTTTTTTATAAATATTAGATTTGTTTCATCACTTCAGGTGATGGCTTGATCGTTCTTTGACATTACCTTTGTAGCTCAGTCTTAGAGATGATCCTGCAACCAAAGTCACATATATGAGTGAATTACTGCTGTATGTGACAACATTACCTAATTTGATTAAACAAACCTGTAAAATTTATCATCACAAAATATTTGCTCACTGCAAATAGGTGAAAACACTGACAACAAACCCATTATAGCTTCAGTCTCAAATTCTGCTAAATATTAGTTTCAATTAATGGATCTTTTCCATTCATGTTAAGGGTCAAAAATGATGGGAAAAAACATCAGATGGAAGGAAAAATTATATCAATGCTTTGCATTCTCTCAGAAAATGCGTTCCCCCAAGCAAATTTTGAGTTCTTTGTGAGCAAACGCAACGTTTCTCAGGGGAATGCAAAACTTTTGCGAGAGAACGCAAAAGCATGGAAATATATTTTTTCCTCCCATCTCATATTTTTCCCATCACCATGTCCCTTTAGGGGCGCCATAGAAATGTTATGATTACCATGTTGTTTCTTTGTTTGGCTTTTTTTCATACACGGATTTGATAACTTTTTGCATATCTTTAAAATTCGACACAGACAAACGTTGCCGTGTGGTTGCTAACGTGTCACTACGGTGGTTGCTGGGGTGTCGCTAGGGTGGTTGCTATGTGGTTACTTACTGACCCAAGTCAAAGAAAGTTCAAGTCTACCAAGTCTCATGGTGTTCTGGTCTTTAGATGTGGTTTGTGGCATGTTTACATGACAACGTTGTACTAAAAAATGAAAAGTTTTTCCTTTTCATTTTTCACGTACAGACGACAATGCTGCGTTGTCATTCACACGGATCCATGAAAGCGCTGTATTCTGCTGCCAGACCAGTAGTTGGCGATGTCACTTTGTAAAGAAACACTATGTGCCTATAGACTGAACATGTAATATGCATGCGCATGACATCACTGTTTTCACAAATTCTCATGTTTGTAGTTCGAAACCCGTTTTCAAAAGTTTGCGTTTTCAGGCCCCCAAAACGGCGTTGTCGTATAAATGAACTGCCAAAACGCATAAAGAGTTTTCTGTTTTTAGTTGAAAACAAATGGCCCCTAAGTCTGTGGGAGTTTTTTGCTACATTTTATTGTTTGCCAATCTGATCACTATGAAAATTAATAGCACACCTCATTTCAGCAAGAATTTGAGGTGAATGTGTGTAGCACAAACAGTGCCGGGGAAGTTTAATAATTAGCCTTAGCAATAATTCAACTATTTAAATCATTAGTGCAGTTATCTTACCTGAATAACTTTTGCGATGAAAAAGAGAAGCAAAACACATCTAAACTCTTTGCTGTGTTGCCGTCGATTGAGGAGAGGTTCTGGGCGGGAGCTTTAGAGAAATGTGTAACAGAGAACAATGATGCTTTTCAAACTGTATGTCAGCAAAGTGCTGTCAAGCAGACGTTCACACACATTGTCAAATTAATGATTAAGATGAGCTTTGCGCTGAGACTGTGTTTTATTCAGTGTTTCTGATGTAGTGAGGGCCAGAGGTGGCCAGCGGTAGACTCCCTTTGCTCTCAACCCTCCCCCAGGTCTCTGTTCCCCTCGTATTCAATGCCGTCGGCCTCATGGTATATCATTCACTTCGAGTTCACTAATTAACACATTTGTGACCTACATTTCCTGGTGCCTGACTCTCCTGTACACACTTGCTTCACCTTTAACCTACTGTAAAAAATGTTAGCAATTTCATTGAAGATTATTAAAGATTGTAAAAATTATGTTACATTACTAAGTATGAATATGGTGAAATATTGTATAGGATACATGTAAATTTTACTGTACATTAGTGTAAATTTAGGTTGTTTAGAAGTAAAATGAGTCACTGAAACAATGCACTGAAACAAAGTGTAAAATTGCAACTTGGTGCCTACATATTTGGGAGGAACTTATATATTTGTATATATACAGATAGAAGTTCCTAAAAATATATAAGTTCCTCCCAAATATGTAGGCACCAAGTTGCAATTTTACACTTTGTTTCAGTGCATGTTTCAGTAAAACAATTTAAAATAAATGTTACGAATATTTTAAAATTTCTATGTAAATGTATTTCGAAAGTTCGAAAGAACAGTATTAAACAGCTGGCAGTTTTTCCTGTAGATTTAAACCGTGCATGTTTCAGATGCACAGCTTGTACATTAATTCAGATGTAGCTTTGGTCGCCATGTGTATGCAAGTCCGTTTTGAATTATGACATGATAAAGAGAGTTATTGTTACTTCTGTAAACATAATGTAAGCCCTCTGAAAAGCAAGAACATCCATTAATTACACACTGAGCTTAGAGCGATCAGGGAGGGAACAGGTGCCGATTGTCTCTGAGCGAGTGCTCCGTGCCTGCGACACCCCCTCTTATATCCCCTTACCCAATGATCAGAGGAACACACAACCATATTTCTGAGAGAACAGGCCCCAGCTGCGCGTCACACCTCATAACGCCTCAGCGCTACAGTGTTAGGAAGTTTTAGGTGGGTCGGCATCAGCGGAGAGTTTTTCTAGGAATGCAAGGAGTCATATTTTATCACGACTGCTATAACAGACTATTTGAAGTGCATGATTCAGCGTTAGCTCATGAGTAATGTGACAAGAATCCAAGTTAATGAGATCAATCAATCTATCAGGATTATCTCTGGTCTTCACATGAAAAGAACCATCATTTTGGCTCATAAAATTAGAGAATTTATGAAATAAGAGTTTTAGTTGAAACATGCCCCTTTTGTAGCAAGAATGTGAATGTTTCAGTGGAAGAAAGATATATCTGCTAGTATGAGAATGCAAAAACTGAGATTAGTTTGCCTAAATCCTGCTTAAAATATTATTTCTTGAATCCACAAATCCTGGATCTATTTTGGTGGATATTGGTGGATCCAAATAATAGCTGAACGTGGTCAACAAAGCTTATGGAACTCTTGCTGGTTAAATGGATAGTTCATCATTTACTCACCTTATATGAGTTTCTTTCTTCTGGTGAACACAAAAGAAGGTATTGTGAAGAATATGGGTAACCAAACAATTGATGGGCCCCACTGACTTCCATAGTATGGAAAAAAAAAATACTATGAAAGGGAATGGGGCCTATCAACTGTTAGTTTACCGACATTCTTCACAATATCTTCTTGTGTTTTTGGGTGAACTATCCCTTAAAACTAGTTAAGAAGCCTGGTATGGACATCAGCACACATTTGTGGCACCTAATAGCATGTGAAGATATTCATGAGCACAGTGAAATAATCAGCACCTGTTACTGTCGAACATACAAATTTTGAATATAAAGTCTACACACATTCACTAATTTCTTCAGCATAGACATTGGCTTTTGACTAGTAAAAGCTGCAGTGTAAACCAGAGTCTATGGTAGAAGTCAAAGTCTGGCTACGCAAGACTATCAGCATCCCATCATGGGGACCAGCATCTGAAACACAACATATGCTGATGCCCAGCAAATTCTGTATGTCCTGAAAAGCATCTGGGCTTAATTATGGTTGTGTTTTTTTACCCATAGGTTCTGAACTGAATAACCCTCACTTCAGCTGAATGAGAGACTGCCGTTTTCACACAGGTGTAGACATATGATCATACAAAATGTGTGGATTTGATGAGTGCCATTTGCTGTAAGTGAACGAGCAGTTTTTATAGAGTTTCAAAATATACTAAAAAATGGCCAAAATATATTGCTAATATCGATTTTTTAACTTTATATTTACACAAATACATTTTGATAAGGTTTAGTATTTCCTCATTCATTTTTTTGATTGATTGATTGATTGCATTTACCCAACATTTTAAGAATGGAAACTTGCACATTTTGTAGTATATTTTAGCATTTGTATGAAATGTATTTTAAATTTGGAAAAATAAATATATATTTCCTTAAGCCACGCTGTTTATAACACATATTTTAAATATATTTGAAATACTGTATATATTTGAAATATATGTTATACTAAAATATATTACAAAATATGCAAGTTTCCATTCTTAAAATATTTGTATTTTGATAGATAGATAGATAGATAGATAGATGGGTTGATTGATTGATTGATTGATTGATTGATTGAGCGGTTGATTGATTGATTGATTGATTGATTGATTGATTGATTGATTGATTGATTGATTGATTGATTGGTTGGTTAGTTGGTTGATTGGTTGGTTGGTTGGTTGATTGATTGATTGATTGATTGATTGATTGATTGATTGATTGATTGATTGATTGATTGGTTGGTTGGTTGGTTGGTTGGTTGATTGATTGATTGATTGATTGATTGATTGATTGATTGATTGATTGATTGATTGATTGATTGATTGATTGATTGATTGATTGATTGATTGATTGATTGATTGATTGATTGATTGATTGATTGATTGATTGATTGATTGATTGATTGATTGATTGATTGATTGATTGATTGATTGATTTGGCAGGGACACTTCAAGTCCCTCTACAGAAAACTGAAAAGAATTTGAATATCTGTTTTCATAGATAAACCATTTAATTGATCACTTCTTTTTTAAAGAAATAAAACATGTTTTTGAAGTTCAGTTGTGTTGTTAACTGTCCTGGTCACATAAACACAATCTTGCATCTTACAGTTATTTGCCAGTTATATCAGGAGTATTCAATGTCCATCCCATTTGTTGATGTAATACATAATCATTTAGCAGGTGTTTTTATCTACAGCACTTCACAGTGGCAATCAAGGGCTTAGTTCTATAATGTAACATTTCTAAATTAAAACCGGATATTCAGTGATAGAAGGAGCAGGGTTGACTTGATTTAATCCATCGGGAATAGATTGGATCGCAAACGTCTCTTGGACTCACTTTTGAGGAAGCCTTTGACCAAGACGAATGTCAAGTTCACCCTCAAGAGCGTTTCAACGTATCCCAATAGTAAGATATTACATTTTGGTATTATGTACAGATTAACGTGCACAAATGAATAATGCGCAATAAGACAAGAAACATATTTTATGAAAGTAAATATGGTCAGTTTTGACTTTAAGCATTTTCCTCAAGGGCACAATGGTGGCCCATTGTGGTGCTCAAATCGACAACCTTCTGGTTGCCAGCCTTAAACTAGAGCCACTACACCAGACCACGCTAGCTTCCAGCAGCCCACAATAGCTTGATCACAGTCTCTGATACATTAGTTCATGGCTCTGGAATTCCCAGTGGAATCGGAGTCCTGTGGAAATGTGACACAACCCAGCACTTCCATTCCCTATTAAAATGCGGCCATGGGATGCGGGTTCAATGCAATTCTTGCGAGTCAACAATGAGGTTAGAAATACCGTCAGGCTTCTGAAACCATATGCACCGCTGTCCCCAAAATAGGTTACCAGAGGCCTTTTAACAGACTCCATCAGGGGAGGTGGGAGACCTTCGTTCACAGGAAAGATTAAGATACCATCAGAAAGAGGTGCCAAGGGGGATCAGAGTGGAATGGGCCGAGGGATGAGCTCACCGACGGTGAGGCTGTGTGTCTCTGTTCCCGGCCGGATCGGACCCTCTGAAGTGCCACGGAGAGACTTGATTGACGTGGATGCAAGTCATGAATGGTTATATGAATAAGAGAACTAGTTATTATTGCCTCTCTGTGAGCTCCTATTGCCTGCTTATGAGAAATCTGCAGACATAATGATCTCTTTGATTGATTGATTGATTCAGATTGTATCTACATTTTCTAGAATAGTTGACAGAACTGTTTGAAAATTGTTTTTGTTAGATAAGAATACAAGATTCAATTAATACTAGTATATTTAAAGGTGTAATTTTGGGGTTAGACTTTATTTTAAGGTGTTCTTGTTACAGTGTAATTATACATTTAATTGCTGAGTAATAATAGTTAACTTCATGTACATACTATAAGGTCAGGTTTAGGATTAGAATTTGGTTTAGGGTTAGTTGCATGTATTTATGCATAATTAATAGTTATTACTATAGTAAGTACATGTAACATATGTAACAAGTACACTGTAAAAGAAAGTGTTATCAATTTTTTGCATCTCTTGTTACAACAAACGCTAAATAATGACTTTCTGCCATTGTTGGGGTCAAGTTAGTCCCTGCTTGACTACATCATTAGGTTAAAAATCATGATTGACAGCCATTTAAAAGCATTCATATACAGTATTCTGACAAATTCAACATTTTTGCAAGCAACATATAAAATGTACTCCACACGGATCTGGGGGGTTAATAAAGGCCTTCTTTATTAGGTTAATAAAGTCAGGTTAATAAGTCAGGTTAGGTTAATAAAGGTTAATAAAGTCAGTTCAGTTACGTTTTTTTCGTAAGTTGAATACGGAAAGCGTATGACGTAGCGTAAGCGTTTTGAATATGGAAGGCAGTCTGGCGGAAGCTAGATATTTTACTTTATAACTTGTTAAATATGGATATTTTACTTACACAAATGCATTGCTTCGCTTCAGAAAGCCTTTATTAACCCCCCCCGAGCTGTGTGGAGTATATGTTTATGATGGATGGATGCACTTTCTTGAGCTTTAAACTTGTTGGTCCCGTTCACTGGCATTAAAAAGATTGGACACACCAGGATATTTATTAATATAGCTCAGATTGTGTTCATCAGAAAGAAGAAAGTCATATACACATAGGATGGCTTGAGGATGAGTAAATCTTGGGGTAATTTTCATTTTAAATTGAACTAATCCAGTTAGTGCATAAGATTTGACACACTAAAAATTGTAGGTGCAAACTTACTTATTCTGTAAAACAGATTGCATCGCTTCTGGTTCAGGTCTTTTGTATGTGCTTCGTTAAATATAGAGCCATTTTAATCCAGATACCTTCAAAGGAGCGAGCAAAGATGATAACCGATATCCATCGCATATTCAGATTAATATCTAAAAGGTTTTTTTCCTCCCTTTCACTAACATTTAGATATTTAAACTGAATAAAACGCCAACAGTAAAAAGAAATAGCTATGTTAGCTAGTTCTTTTTACCTTAAAGTTCCGGATATCGCAGTCAGTTCGTACTGCCATTAACATCTGTTTGAGATCTGTTTTCCTGTTTGTTCATTTGACGCAACATGTTTAAATCTGGCATGTGACACTTCCTGATTCTATAATGTCCTGTGTAATCTCTCACTGTCTATATCAATAAACGTCATAGGCTACATCTACATTAATACGGATTCATTTGAAAATGAAATTTTTGTTTTAAAGCACATCTGCAGTGTTTTCTGATAGTTTCACATCCACAATGAGACATCTGAAAATGCTTAAATTATCCTACTGTGCATGCTCAAAACATATTAAAAGCTCCCTGAGATGATATCAAGAGGCAAGACATATCTCAAGCTATTTTTCTGACACAATCATTTTATTAGCATATAATATCCCACCATTTAACGGTTCAAACATCTCGCACTCAATTGCCATTCCATGCTTGGACTATTGCCTTCATGTTTTGATACAGGACAAAAATTGCTAGTAAATGTTCTGTCATCTTTGCAGGAATGCAACACTGTGAAAGTGAATAGCACATAGCAGGCACAGCAATGCCAGTACAATCATAGATATGCATCACATGGCTATACATGCGTCATCGTTTTCGAATGCCTCCGTTTCCAGTCCACACTACAATGTGAAAATGGTGTTTTCAAATTGATCCACTTTAGACCAAAACGTATGCATTTTCACACGTTGAAGTATCCACAATAAGGCCAAAAAGATCAATTACCTTCAGACGAATAGATGAAATAGCATCACACATATCCTTTTGCAATCAACAACCAGGGTTTTTACTGACAGCACCTTAAAGAACTTCCTTGTGCCCTAAATAGATTTCTTTTTCTCGATCTCCACTTCCTTTGGCCACAGCATAAAATCTATTTTTGGCGATAGTACTTAATCCAGTTCTCCAAGCTCTCCAGTGATTGAATTAAAATACAGCAGGAGCAAAATGAAGACAACAAGCTGTCTTAAAGCCAGTGGAGTCCAGTGACAAAAGCCTTGTCATGCTCTGGTGGGGTCTTGCCTCTAATCCAGAGGGTTTTAGAGGCAGCAGACACTGGCTTGTTGTTCTCTGGCGGGGATGGCTAGGCGCTAAGTAACTAGCAGAGCTACTGGCGACAGTTCCGTCCAGGAGAGATGGCCTGCTAATCCTAATCACGCCTGAGAATGCCGTCTGGGTCACATGACCTTTCACTAGCTGTAATGGAAGGGGTCATAATTGGGATTTATCGCCGCAGAGGCAGCCTGCAGGAGAGGTGCCAGTCAAAGGGTGCTGGGTCCTGGATGTCTGACGGGTATAGTGGAGAAGAATGAGTCATCTGAACGCTTATAGACACATTAAGGCCACACTGAGCATGTAGAAACATCAGACACTAATTCAAATGAACCTTTTGAATGAATGTTAGCTGCAGTAACACTTTATTTCGATGGTCCACTTTAGACATTCTATTGCGATTACATGTCAACTAGCAGTCATTTGAGTATTAGTAGACTGTCTGCTTAATAACTGCTAACACTTTATTTTGATGCTCCCCAACAGACATTGAGCTGATATAATTAATTTTGCAAGTACATGTCAACTTATAAAGTCAGGATTGCGTGATATAAAGTAGAATTGCGAGTCATAAAGTAAGAACTACAAGTTATAAAGTCAGAATTGTGAGATATAAACTTGCAATTGCTGTTTATATCATGCAATTCTGACTTTATATCTCACAACTCTGACTTTATAACTTGCAATTCTGGCTTTATATCTCACAACTCTGACTTCATAACTCACAATTCTGACTTTAAAACTCACAATTCTGACTTTATATCTCGCAATTCTTACTTTATAACTCACAATTCTGACTTTATAACTCACAATTCTGACTTTATAACTCGCAATTCTGACTTTATAACTCACAATTCTGACTTTATAACTCACAATTCTGACTTTATAACTCGCAATTCCGACTTTATAACTCGCAATTCTGACTTTATAACTCGCAATTCTGACTTCATAACTCGCAATTCTGACTTCATAACTCGCAATTCCGACTTCATAACTCACAATTCTGACTTTATAACTCGCAATTCTGACTTTATAACTCGCAATTCTGACTTCATAACTCACAATTCTGACTTTATATCTCGCAATTCTGACTTCATAACTCGCAATTCTGACTTTATAACTCGCAATTCTGACTTCATATCTCACAATTCTGACTTTATATCTCGCAATTCTGACTTCATAACTCACAATTCTGACTTTATATCTCGCAATTCTGACTTCATAACTCACAATTCTGACTTTATAACTCACAATTCTGACTTTATAACTCACAATTCTGACTTTATATCTCGCAATTCTGACTTTATATCATGCATTTCTGACTTTATAACTCGCAATTCTGACTTTATATCTCGCAATTCTTATTTTATAACTCACAATTCTGACTTTATAACTCGCAATTCTGACTTTATAACTCGCAATTCTGACTTTATAACTCGCAATTCTGACTTCATAACTCGCAATTCTGACTGCATAACTCGCAATTCTGACTTTATAACTCGCAATTCTGACTTCATATCTCACAATTCTGACTTCATAACTCACAATTCTGACTTTATATCTCACAATTCTGACTTCATAACTCACAATTCTGACTTTATAACTCGCAATTCTGACTTCATAACTCACAATTCTGACTTCATAACTCGCAATTCTGACTTCATAACTCACAATTCTGACTTTATAACTCGCAATTCTGACTTCATAACTCGCAATTCTGACTTTATAACTCGCAATTCTGACTTTATATCTCGCAATTCTGACTTCATAACTCGCAATTCTGACTTTATAACTCACAATTCTGACTTTATAACTCACAATTCTGACTTTATAACTCACAATTCTGACTTTATAACTCACAATTCTGACTTTATAACTCGCAATTCTGACTTTATAACTCACAATTCTGACTTTATAACTCGCAATTCTGACTTTATAACTCACAATTCTGACTTTATAACTCGCAATTCTGACTTCATAACTCGCAATTCTGACTTTATAACTCACAATTCTGACTTCATAACTCGCAATTCTGACTTTATAACTCACAATTCTGACTTCATAACTCGCAATTCTGACTTTATAACTCACAATTCTGACTTCATAACTCGCAATTCTGACTTCATAACTCGCAATTCTGACTTTATAACTCGCAATTCTGACTTCATAACTCGCAATTCTGACTTCATAACTCGCAATTCTGACTTCATAACTCACAATTCTGACTTCATAACTCGCAATTCTGACTTTATAACTCACAATTCTGACTTCATAACTCACAATTCTGACTTCATAACTCGCAATTCTGACTTCATAACTCGCAATTCTGACTTTATATCTCACAATTCTGACTTCATAACTCACAATTCTGACTTTATAACTCGCAATTCTGACTTTATATCTCGCAATTCTGACTTCATAACTCACAATTCTGACTTTATATCTCACAATTCTGACTTCATAACTCGCAATTCTGACTTTATAACTCGCAATTCTGACTTTATAACTCGCAATTCTGACTTTATAACTCACAATTCTGACTTCATAACTCGCAATTCTGACTTTATAACTCGCAATTCTGACTTCATATCTCACAATTCTGACTTTATATCTCGCAATTCTGACTTCATAACTCACAATTCTGACTTTATATCTCGCAATTCTGACTTCATAACTCACAATTCTGACTTTATAACTCACAATTCTGACTTTATAACTCACAATTCTGACTTTATATCTCGCAATTCTGACTTTATATCATGCATTTCTGACTTTATAACTCGCAATTCTGACTTTATATCTCGCAATTCTTATTTTATAACTCACAATTCTGACTTTATAACTCGCAATTCTGACTTTATAACTCGCAATTCTGACTTTATAACTCGCAATTCTGACTTCATAACTCGCAATTCTGACTGCATAACTCGCAATTCTGACTTTATAACTCGCAATTCTGACTTCATATCTCACAATTCTGACTTCATAACTCACAATTCTGACTTTATATCTCACAATTCTGACTTCATAACTCACAATTCTGACTTTATAACTCGCAATTCTGACTTTATATCTCGCAATTCTGACTTCATAACTCACAATTCTGACTTTATATCTCACAATTCTGACTTCATAACTCGCAATTCTGACTTTATAACTCGCAATTCTGACTTTATAACTCACAATTCTGACTTCATAACTCACAATTCTGACTTCATATCTCGCAATTCTGACTTTATATCACGCATTTCGGACTTTATAACTCACAATTCTGACTTTATATCTCGCAATTCTGACTTTATAACTCGCAATTCTGACTTTATATCTCGCAATTCTGACTTTATATCTCGCAATTCTGACTTCATAACTCACAATTCTGACTTTATAACTCGCAATTCTGACTTTAACTCGCAATTCTGACTTTATAACTCGCAATTCTGACTTTATAACTCACAATTCTCACTTTATATCTCGCAATTCTGACTTTATATCACGCATTTCTGACTTTATAACTCGCAATTCTGACTTTATATCTCGCAATTCTTATTTTATAACTCGCAATTCTGACTTTATATCTCACAATTCTGACTTTATATCTCGCAATTCTGATTTTATAACTCGCAATTCTTATTTTATAACTCGCAATTCTGATTTTATATCTCGCAATTCTGACTTTATAACTCGCAATTCTTATTTTATAACTCGCAATTCTAACTTTATATCTCACAATTCTGACTTTATATCTCGCAATTCTGATTTTATAACTCGCAATTCTGACTTTATAACTCACAATTCTGATTTTATATCACGCAATTCTGACTTTATAACTTGCAATTCTGATTTTATATCACGCAATTCTGACTTTGTCTCACAATTCTGACTTTATAACACGCAATTCTGACTTTATATCAGGCAATTCTGATTTTATATCTCGCAATTCTCAATTTTATAGCACGCAATTCTGACTTTATAACTCGCAATTCTGATTTTATAACTCGCAATTCTGACTTTATAACTCACAATTCTGACTTTATATTGCGCAATTCTGACTTTATAACCAGCAAATGCAAGTTTAAATCTCGCAATTCTTCGCAAACTCGCATATTTTTTCTTTCTTTAAGCACAAACTCACTTAATTTTGATTTATTTTTCAGAAAACAAGACTAAAAATTGGCATGAAACAAAAGTTTTTTCTTCCCTTTTGTGACACATTCAAATGAAATGGCTTTTCAAACAAGAACAAATGTTGGGCGGGGCTTGATTTGTCTGTAAGGAATTGATTGGATGGTTGTGGTTTGCTATTGGTCGATCTCATGTGAGTGACACGTTGCCCCGCCCTCACGCCGATGAACATGTCATCAGAAGAGAAGAGATGTCACTTCAAGAGGAAAGGGAAGTTATTTTGATTAAAGATTACGAGGGCACATGAATTTTAAATCAATGATTTGCTTGATTTTTTAATCATTTTGCTTCTCAAGTAAATGTATATTGATTGTATTTTTTTTATTATTTTTTTTAATGTTTTTAATAGAAAACAAAATAAAAATACTTAGCAAGAAAAACATTTTTTGCAAAGCAGTGATACCAAAAAGGGAAATTGGCAAAATACTTCCTGTTCCTATTTGTAGTCCAACTTGCTACACAGTTGACTTATGTTGTCTTGTGGGAACATAAGATCTAGGTCTTTCCATGTTTGAGACATGCATTGTGTTGTGACATCAACACGTCCAAACTTTAGTGGAAACATGAGTGCAGATTTTGCCCCCAAATCCCGTTCCTACTTTTCTTGGTTAACATGAGGACTCTCCTTAAGTGTAGGCAGAAGTACAGATTGTTGGTCGAGATTTGCTGGAGGGTCCTCTTCAACAAGAAGGCCTTTTCTGTGTCTGGTGTAAGTCTATTCAGGGTGTCCTAATCCTGTTAACAAGATCCCTGACTGTGGGTGTCTGGGAAGTTGGATCAATATCAAATTCTCTCTTTTCACTGTTCTGCTCAGGCAAGTGATAGGCCAGCTTAAGAGGGTCTGGCAGGAGAATATGTCGCTCCGTGACTTTGCTGTACCAACAGAGATTCAAACGGATTTTCGCGCTGCCAAAATTACTATTTTACAAGCTAGAGGTTTAGAAATGTTTTTGATTCGTGGTGTTTGGAACCATCATGCGTAGTTCTATTGCTCATTCTTGGGATTAGGGATTTAAACAAATCTAATGCTAAGTATTAAACTTTAGTGTGTTACTTGTTTGTGCTTCGGACAAGAATGATAGCTCAAATCAGGTAGTTCGTTGAGAAGAGGTGTGCCAATGCTATCTCACAACCAATTCATACGTATTTTACGAGGTGGCTAATTCATACAATTTGTCTAAACAGGTAGGGTATTCATACGAATTTGGCAACTGTAAAGTACTTACGATTAGGCAAAAAAAAGGCGAATTGCCGTGAGATGGGTGTGCTAGTAGTTTTCTAAGCGATCCAACATGCTGTGCTCACCTGATTGTGATTAATTTAAGATGTTTAACATCAATTTAACATGATCGATACTAATTCTGATATGAAATTATGACATTTATTCAGCTTCAACATTTGCAATTGTTGTTATATATTTTAATCAACTGACAGCACTATTTATAAATTATATTTCATTAGTTTCAATTTTGAGAAAGCTTTTAACAATGTTTTCCCTGTCTACTGTAAGGAGTTTTAATATAGCCAGTCACTATATATATATATATATAAAATGGTTAAAAAATATGCCTGGAACTGAGTTCCCATGAAATTGGCAGTGAGCTAAGCTTTTCTCAGTGATCCGATATAATTTTTTTACCAGATGAATAAAAAAATAAAATAAAATAAAATAAAATAAAATAAAATAAAATAAAATAAAATAAAATAAAATAAAATAAAATAAAATAAAATAAAATAAAATAAAATAAAATAAAATAAAATAAAATAAAATAAAATAAAATAAAATAAAATAAAATAAAATAAAATAAAATAAAATAAAATAAAATAAAATAAAATAAAATAATGAAATGAAATAAAATATTTATAAATTCATATTTATTTAAACATATATATATATATATATATATATAAACTACATTAATTATAATAATATTTAAATTATTTTACAAAAGATTAAATGTTACTGATGATAATGATAATAAAATAATTATAAATGCAAAAATCTTATAATAATTTATTATTAGTAGTAGTAGTAGTATATAAGGTGTACTGATGTTTCCAAAATATGAAATAATTCAAAATATGTATAATGATAATTATTATATTTTCATTATATAAAGTCATATAATAATTATAAGTAATTTTAAAAGTATACATTCAAGAATATATTGTTCATTTGAAATATACTGAATAAATAATACATTTTATACAATATATTTAATAATAATATATTAAATATATTATTTATAAATATATTAATTGTATTTATATAAATTAATTTTATTTAATTAAGGTTTTTTTTAATACAATGAATTGAATTAACAGTAGCGGGTATCGTCAGTGGTCTCAATTAGCAGGGTCCACGCTCAGGTGAACAATGGTGCTCCTCGTCAGACATGAAATATGCTCTCAATTAATTATGGGGGGACGTAACCTGATCCGGGGTATTTTCTCATCTTCGTCTCGACTGTTGGGACTGGATAATCCAAAGGCCTTGATGTATCATTGCCCTGTTGGATGTCTGCTGACTAATGTACCAGTAAATGATAAAATAAGTAAGAGGGGGTGGTACAAGTCAAGTGGAACTTAATTACCTCTGACAAGAGTTTTTCAGGTGGGGATTGTGTGACAACAATGACCAGCTCTCTAACAGTAAAGGTAATGTATACCACATGATGTAAGCTATTTTTCATAACCAACATTTCTTAAAGCATGTGATGAATTGTACAATACTGGAAATCTAATTATTTCTTTTCCGATCTATACCACCCAGCAATCCGCTTCCAGAAAAACATGTTTGTGTGTGACCGAGGCAAAATGACACGTACTGAGAAAAAGTCGGTCTCAGGGGCCTTCGATACAGCAAGCGTCCTGTGTGTCTCCTGGGGGTCCGATCGCTGTGTGCATCTGGAAGAGATATTTGGCTGGAGTTCTACCCAGAAGGCTTTCACAATGTGCCTTCCCATCTCTGAAACACATCAGAGTTGAGATGCATGAAAATGAGAAGACGAAATGCAGCATTACTGTCCGAGAAGAACAAGAGGGTTTATTGCACAGAGCAATTTAACTAATCTAATGAATCACAAACACTTGGCTGATTTTCTCTCATTATTTAAAGGGGACCTATTACAAGATGTAATATAAGTCTCTGGTGTCCCCAGAATGTGTCTGTGAAGTTTCAGCTCAAAATCCCCCAGATCATTTATTATAGCTTGTCAAATTTGCCTTTATTTGGGTGTGAGCAAAAACACACCATTTTTGTGTGTGTCTCTTTAAATGCAAATGAGCTGCTGCTCCCCTTCCAGAAGAGGGCGGAGCTTTAACAGCTCAACAACAACAAAGCTGGAGAATCTCACGCAGCCAAAATGAGGATTGTCAGTAACGGTGTTCAGCCTTACATTGTTCAAACCGGAGTCGACACTGATGGAGAGACTCAGGAAGAAGTTACAACTTTTAGAATGAAACTGGAATTTATGTATTTGCTGTGGAGTTGATTCAACTCATCCACTAGCATGTGCCGTCATGTTCATCTTTTGTGCAAATCCAGCGTTGACGGCATGACAACAACACTCTATTACAACAACTCCTCCTCTTCTCTAAAGCAGACCAACATGGCCTCGCCCCCCCTTTGTTGCGTGTTTTGCCATGGCGTTAGAACTGATAAACTGTAGTGGCAGCGCTGTGGGTGTAAATGTGCAGATTGAGCGGCGGTAATATTATATAATAAGATCTCCTTCCTACATCACAAGGGGAGCGAAATCTGAGCGGCTTGTTTTTTCACATGCTTGCAGAGAAAGGCTTACCAAAACTAAGTTACTGGGTTGCCCTTTTTCATGTTTTCTGTGTTGGTAGATGCACCGGGCACCCGATTAAAGCACTTAAACAGGGAAAAAATCAGATTTTCATGATATGTCCCCTTTAAACTAATCTGATGAATCACAAACAGAAAACACATGGCTGATTTTCTCTCATTATTTATTTCATTAGAAGCTTTCGCCACAATCTTTCCAGTTAACACATATTATATTTCATAAAAATAATTTCGGATATCCAAGATGTTTATTTCGGGATCTGGTGAACCATGGTTTCAGCTGCACGCCCTCCATGAACTCTTGCACTTTGACTGCTAATCTCAAAACGCTCCCGATGTTCACACAGGAGCTTTTGGCCGTGCTAATTGTTTTGCTTATTTTTATCTGTCTTCCCATTTTCCTTTCAGCGCCGAGTGGAGGAGCAGCCAACACGAAGCAGGTCCAACAACATGCCTCTCAGCACGAGCGGGAAGTCTAATTTTCACATCTGCTCAAGTGAGAGGCTTAAATCAACAATCACTTAAGATAACAAGACTATATAATTTACAAAGGCAATGAATTTAACTAGCAAAGCTCTTAAACACCCAATATTGTGGGCGTTTGAAGGCCCTGCTGAGTTGAGCAACTGCAGTGAGTAACCGGTGACTCAAAGAAGTGGCAAAAGTTCAGATCTACTCCGTTCCACAAGAAGCAGGTTAAAGGCTTAAACGATGCTGTTTCATATTCCTGGCAATGAGCAACTGTTTCACAGAGATGAAAGGACATCTTACACTCTAAAAATGCTGGGTTAAAAACAACCCAAGTTAGGTTAAATATGGGTTCTTTTTTTGGACCCAGCAGTTGGGTTAAATGTTTGCCCAACATGCTGGGCAGTTTTCTTTAACCCAACTATTGTTTAAAAATGACTATATGTCTGGCTTAAAATGAACCCAAAATAGGTAGGAAATTAAAATCAGACACATAATTACTAGAGGCAACAATAATAATCAAAAGATGAACATTTAGTATTAAGCAATTTAATAAATGTTTTAATTATTATTAATTAAACTAACTAATAAATGTTAATTTATTAAACATATTAATAAATGTTAATTTCCAACATACTTTGTGTTCATTTTAAGCAAGCAATACAGTAATTTTTAAACAATAGTTGGGTTAAATAAAAACTACCCAGCAGGTTGGGTTAAACATTTAACCAAACCGCTGGGTCAAAACAACCCAATCGTTGGGTTTGTATATTTTTAACCTAACTTGGGTTATTTTTAAAGTGTAGAAGGTCTTTATCTATTAACACTGCACATTTTGCACACTCTGTTAATATCAGTATTGATTGCCAGAAAATTTGGCAATGGGTAAATATTACATTTTATTATTATTTCTAAGAAATATGTCATTTAAAATGAATGAGCAGTGACTTACAAAGTGAATTGACTTTGAGTTCACCTAGTAGGCGATAAAACAGGCTAAAAATCTCATAGACATACAGTTTACTACTGTTCAGAAGTTTGGGGTTTGTATGATTTTTTAATGTTTTTGAAAGAAATCTCTTATGCTCACCAACGCTGCATTTATTTGATCAAAAATACAGTACAATTTTGAAAAAAAAAAAAAATATATATATTACAATTCAGAATAACTGTTTTCTATTTGAATATATTTTAAAATGTAATTTATTTCTGTGATCAAAGCTGAATTTTCAGCATCATTACTCCAGTCTTCAGTGTCACATGATCCTTCAGAAATCATTCTAATATGATGATTTGCTGCTCAAGAAACATTTCTTACTATTGTCAATGTTGAAAACAGTTGAGTTGCGTAATATTTTTGTGGAAACTCTCTTTGGAGCTAGACAGTCTTAAAAGACTTTAAATTACTGTAATTTTACAGTAATTATATAAAATGAAAGTTTGTTAGTCCATTACAAAGGCATTGTCATCTAGTGTCTCTTATTCATGAAGTAAAAGTCTTTGGTTCATTTGTTTGATTATTGGGGAGTAATGATTATTTGCTGTCTCACAGGGACTCTTTTCTTTTTTAATATGAGTTAGGACCGTTTGCCTAGAGTGGCATCTGCTGGGAAAGTATGGATGTGTATTGTTCTTCATAACCATTATTATAAAATGAGTTCAGACTGAAATTCAGCTTGTTAATAACTGATAATCTTCTCTGCCACTCTCAAATTTCATTTGATGTATATATTCAGTTTATATTCAGTATACTCAGTATAGCATATTCAAATTGACCACATCAATCATTTCAATAAATATAGACCGATATGTCAGTCTGATCCATACATAAAGCTATTTTATGACTTCGGAAGACTTGAATGGACTACTTGTCTGATATTAATAAAGCGTGTTTTTGCCAGTGGTTACTATTCATTTTCATTGCATGGAAAAGAACATCCTGAACATCCTGCCTAACATCCCTTTATTTTTTATGGTATATTGCAGTATTTACTATAAATGATTTATCATTTATTACATATATATATATATATATATATATATATATATATATATTATACAAATCCGATTCCAAAAAAGTTGGGACATTGTACAAATTGTGAATAAAAACAGAATGCAATGATGTGGAAGTTTCAAATTTTAATATTTTATTCAGAATACAACATAGATGACATATCAAATGTTTAAACTGAGAAAATATATCATTTTAAGGGAAAAATAACTTGATTTTAAATTTCATGGCATCAACACATCTCGAAAAAGTTGGGACAAGGCCATGTTTACCACTGTGTGGCATCCCCTCTTCTTTTTATAACAGTCTGCAAACGTCTGGGGACTGAGGAGACAAGTTGCTCAAGTTTAGGAATAGGGATGTTGTCCCATTCTTGTCTAATACAGGCTTCTAGTTGCTCAACTGTCTTAGGTCTTCTTTGTCGCATCTTCCTCTTTATGATGCGCCAAATGTTTTCTATGGGTGAAAGATCTGGACTGCAGGCTGGCCATTTCAGTACCCGGATCCTCCTTCTACGCAGCCATGATGTTGTAATTGATGCAGTATGTGGTCTGGCATTGTCATGTTGGAAAATGCAAGGTCTTCCCTGAAAGAGACGACGTATGGATGGGAGCATATGTTGTTCTAGAACTTGGATATACCTTTCAGCATTGATGGTGCCTTTCCAGATGTGTAAGCTGCTCATGCCACACACACTCATGCAACCCCATACCATCAGAGATGCAGGCTTCTGAACTGAGCGCTGATAACAACTTGGGTTGTCCTTGTCCTCTTTAGTCCGGATGACATGGCGTCCCAGTTTTCCAAAAAGAACTTCAAATTTTGATTCGTCTGACCACAGAACAGTTTTCCACTTTGCCACAGTCCATTTTCAATGAGCCTTGGCCCCGAGAAAACGACTGCGCTTCTGTATCATGTTTTTTTTTTTACCTATATAGTTTTAGCCGGCAACGGCGAATGGCACGGTGGATTGTGTTCACCGACAATGTTTTCTGGAAGTATTCCTGAGCCCATGTTGTGATTTCCATTACAGTAGCATTCCTGTATGTGATGCAGTGCCGTCTAAGGGCCCGAAGATCACGGGCATCCAGTATGGTTTTCCGGCCTTGACCCTTACGCACAGAGATTGTTCCAGATTCTCTGAATCTCTGGATGATATTATGCACTGTAGATGATGATAACTTCAAACTCTTTGCCATTTTTCTCTGAGAAACTCCTTTCTGATATTGCTCCACTATTTTTCGCCGCAGCATTGGGAGAATTGGTGATCCTCTGCCCATCTTGACTTCTGAGAGACACTGCCACTCTGAGAGGCTCTTTTTATACCCAATCATGTTGCTAATTGACCTAATAAGTTGCAAATTGGTCCTCCAGCTGTTCCTTATATGTACATTTAACTTTTCCAGCCTCTTATTGCTACCTGTCCCAACTTTTTTGGAATGTGTAGCTCTCATGAAATCCAAAATGAGCCAATATTTGGCATGACATTTCAAAATGTCTCACTTTCAACATTTGATATGTTATCTATATTCTATTGTGAATGAATTATATATATATATATATATATATATATATATATATATATATATATATATATATATATATATATATATATATATATATATATATAATATAATTCTTTTGCCTCGTAATCTTTAATCAAAATAACTTTCCCTCCCTCTTGCAGCGACATCTCCTCACTGATGACATATTTACTGACATGAGGGCGGGGCAACCTATCACTCACACGAGATCGACCAATAACAAAGCACAACCAATCAATCCAACCAATTCCCCATGGACAAAATCAAGTCCCACCCTTTTGTTCTTGTTTGTGAAGCTGTTTCACTTGGATATACATCACAATAGGGAACAAAAGACTGTTAAATCTTCCTTTCATACCGACTAAAAATAATGTTAATTTTTGTAAAATACATCAATTATGAAACAAACTCAGTGTGGGCTGTAAAGCAGCTCTACAGAAGACAATAGTATCATTATACAGCTCAATTTAGTTCAGTGTTGTTTGAATTCAATTGAATGTCTCAATGTTGCAAAGTTCATCAATTATGAAACAAGTTCAATTTAGCTATAAAGCAGCTCTAAGGCAATAGTGTCATTGTTAAGCTCAATTCAGTTAATGGTGTCGATGTTGCAAAGTTTGATAATGTCAGTGCAGGTGTGTGTTGTGATGTCCAGCTCTCTGTTGTGGGTCCACACTCAGTTTTCCATGTGGAATTTCCTCTATCTCTTGTTCTGTGACGACACCCTTGGGCACTATCTCTTCTCAGGGTTGAGAGAGCATTAGTGTGCAGGACCTCACTGATGTTTTGATTGTATATCGATCTTAATGGTCTCCCTGTCTCAATGACTTGTTAAAAGAAAGCGAGCCTGCAGGGCTTCTCAGCAGCATTGCGGTCGCCCTCTAAACTGCTGTCTTGGGGATAATGCTTAAACCACAGACCGTTTTTTTTCCATTTATTATAGCTGAGAACTGTGAGGAGCTCCTTCCGCTTGTTAGCATTCTGGAATGTGGCGAAATGTGCAAAAAACACAGTTTGCGGCAAGCATTCTTGGTCAGACGCTCATTTCAGGACTTTTTCCTGACATGGCACCCACATGATTAGCACAGGATCGGAAAACACAATGAGTTGTGAGACATCTGGGAAAGAGCGTACAGAGAGGATTCCGAGAGCCAAACCACTGTTGTTGTTTTTATTGTCGTCTACGGGACTGACTACATGTATCTGAATAGTTAGGCCAGAAACATACTTTACGCAAGTAGAGGGTTGTGGGGTAAACTGTGACACTTTTTTTACTTAACCAGTCCTTTGTCAAGTAAACTAATTATCTAATATGCCAAGTTATTTCAGGATGCCTGCTATCAACTGAAATTAGAGGAAAGCATCTATAGGACCACATAAACATGGCACAAATATGAAAATTGTAGAAAATATGAAAATGTGGTCCATTGCCTCATCTTAAGGGTAAGTTGTGTCAAAAAAAAAAGATTAATCGCATCTAACATAAAAGTTTGAGTTTATATAATATATGTGTGTGTGTGTGTGTGTGTGTATATATATATATATATATATATATATATATATATATATATATATATATATATATATATATATATATTCACACACACATATATTATATAAACAGATGCGATTAATCACGATTAATCGATTTGACAGCACTAAAATTAATACTTAAATTCTATTTCAAATAAATGTTGTTCTTTCTATTCATAATATACTATTAATAATAATAATAATAATAATAATAATTTTTTATTGAGCAGCAAATCAGCATATTAGAATGATTTCTGAAAGATCATGTGACACTGAAGACTGGAGTAATGATGTTGAAAATTCAGCTTTGATCACAGGAAACAAAAATTACATTTTAAAATATATTGAAATAGAAAACTATTTTGTTATTTTGAATTGTAATAATATTTCACAGTATTACTATTTTTACTGTATTTTTGATCAAATAAATGCAGCCTTGTTGGGCATGAGAGACTTAGTGGCAATATAACAACATGATATATTCATATATAGATATATATATATCCTTTTAAAGAGGTGACACATCTTACCCACTGACTCTGATTTCTTCTCAGATCCCCTACATTCAATTGGGAAATGTATTGCAAATTTGCGGTAACAAACCTCAGTATTCAAGAGGGCGATAGAGCTCAAATTTATCTGTTAATAAACTTACGAATTTTGCACAGAATCGAGTTTGAGTAGCTAGAAGCATTGTACGCACTTGTATACAAGTATGTTTTTGATATTTTCTTTTGGGGCATATAGTTTTTGGGTGGGCCTGCCAACAGTGGCTATAGCACGTTAAACGCATATCGCATTTCACTTTGAAACCCAATGAGTCTAATGCATTTCAACCGGTCGGGGATAACATGGCAGCTCTCGCTCCAGGTGCTGTTTCTTTCGCCACCAGAGACGTCGCCACCCAGGACGCTGAAACATCCCCAGGCCACGACTTCGAGAGCCTGTTTGTGGTGCCTTCGCCAGCTTCCCTTCTGCTCTTTTGAGATCCATTCAGAAGTTTTATCACACCTCCGCAGGATCTCCAGTGAGCTGATGTGTGTTTTGGGCCTGCGGGCGGTTGGTGAAACATGACTGATTTGTCAAGGGGCATGAGTGATGTCAGTGAGAGAGGAGGGACATATTTCCACCCGGCAGGTCAAGGGTCAGCGTGAGGTTACACTTAAACAGTGTGGTAGAGCTAAGCAGGGCCTGAGGCTTCAGCCTTTCATAGAGTCGGAGACACATCCCTGTTTAGACAACAGTGTGAGGAGCTGCTTCAGTTTTAACTGTCTGCCTGAATGTTAACATGCTGAAGAATGAGTCAAAGTGCAAAAATATTCCTTTCTATACATTTTATAGAATAGCTCACCCAAAAACGAAATTTCTCTCATGTTGTTCCAAACCCTTTCTTCTGAGCAAATTTACCAATAATAGTGCATATAGTGAGCTGTCAAGCTCCAAGTAGGCCAAAAAGCAACCAAAAAAGTAGTAGACTTGTGTGCGTGCGTGCTTAGGAGTGAATTCAGGTTGATTGGGACACTTTTTGCCATTGAGATGACTTGGAAAAAGTGTCCCAATCAACCTCAAGTCAGCTATGTTTGCTTTCTGTAAGGGAAAAGTCCATTTTTGTTGAAGTGAGATCAGAACACCTCGATTAAATTATTAATGGCTAAATAATGCTACAAACATATATTGCTGGCCCAAATCAAGCAAACATTGTAGTACCCAAATCATCTAGATATATGATCAGTAACGCATTACAAGTAACTTGAGTTACGTAATCAGATTACTTTTTTCAAGTAACTAGTAAAGATATTCGCGAGTAATCGTTTGACAGCACTAAGATATATTATGAACATATCTTGATTATCAGAAAGAGAATCACAATTTTACACACGGCAAAGTCCTGAAATATTTCCATTTATCTGTTTTGCCATCAGCAGGAGGGAAGGAGGATCAGCAGGAGACCCTTGAAGGTGGCCACTGTCAGACAGGTATGAACAGCTCATCAGATGAAAAATGAAGGTGCTGTTTTGTAGACAGCGCAAGTGTAATTAGCCCAGACAAAGGAGTTGGTCTGCGCTTAGTAAAGCTTCTGTTAACCGAACGGGGTCGACAGGTTCACATACGTATGATGTAAACGCAACTCCTTAAAGGAATGTTTCAGGCTCAAGTTAAGCTCTATAGACAGCATCTGTGGCATAATGTTGATTATCACAGAAAAAAAAACTTTAATTATATACACATTTTAGTCCAGTTGTGAACTTTAGAGTGTCATGCTGCTTTTATTGAATTATTCATTTAATTGACTTCATTTTGGAGTTATTTAGCATGAAACACCTGAAGTTCTTTCCCTGTCATGTGTGTAAGGGCTTGTTTAGATCGCTCATGCTATCACAACATGCCACAGGCACATTTCTGTCTGACGCTGAACACATATAAAGTGTCTCAGGCCCCTCCAACCGCCCCATTACGTGAACCAGAGTCTCAACAAATTTAAAACAAATTGAGAAATAGGGGCAGCATTCCCCCTACAGGGAGACAAAGCAATATTTTAACATTTTAGCAGCCCACACAAATAAACCCAGCTCTCCGTGTGGGTCAGGCAGCCACGATCATGGGAGGTATTGACGTTAAACTGGAAGAAAGGGCTTTTCACAAGAGGACACTCCTGAGGGTGCACAAAAACCATTAAAGCTCTGAAAAGTGGACAGTTCATCAGTTTTAACCTATGAAGAGAGAGATTCACGTGACATGCTCATGTTTTTATGCTGGTGCTGCTATTAACAAGCAAGGTAGATTTGAGGAAAATATGCACAGAAATGTCACAGCATTTTTGCTTTAATTTCTAATATACCTGTAAATGAAGATCAACCCATAACAAATGCTTAAAATAGTGTTCAATATAGAGAGCAACTGCGCAGCTCAAGTTATTTTCTCATTCATTTTCAAAACACATTAATTCATTTTCTCATTCAAATTCAGAATGTTCTTCAATAGTTCAAAGCTGAAAAAATTAATATAGCACAAATTTATTTGAAAAAATTCTATCAAAGGTTATGATTTAAATAATTTATGAATTCTAAATTTTAATGGTAATTTATAAAAAGTTACAAAAATACTAAGCTTAAGAATATATATATATATATATATATATTTTTTTTTTTTTCTTACAGAAGCAAAGGTGTCTATATATACATATTATATAATAAATATATATAAATATTAAACCAATTTTAGTGAAGTATTAGTATTTTATTTAGTAGTATTTGCATTTTAATATATATATATATATATATATATATATATATATATATATATATATATATATATATATTAAAAAATGAATAAAGTACATGATTATTACTTGATTAGTATTTGGATTTATTGCAAAATATTCCCATATATACAAATTTATAGGTGATGCAGGAGATTACGTCATTTTCTGTGGATCGTGGGATTGGGTGGTCACTGCTGAGCTGTTTTACCACAGTTCTGGATTCCATGATAGCAACAACTTCTCTGATTGGTGGATCTCTCTTGAGGATTATGGATTGTGTAGGTCTTCACAGCGCCTTTGGTTGTTACACCATCTCAAGAGTTTATGGTTGGTCTTCTGATATCCTGATTCTGATATCCCAGGCAAAGCCGGGCCTACTCCATCGCACGGAAACCAGATCCAGGACTCACATGAGCTGGGATTAACACAAATATTTGAGCTCTGCCTTCTTCCCAGGTAACGATACAGCCACCTGACAGCTTTCCACATCACTTCCAACCTCTCACCTCCCAAAACAGTCAGCAAACGTTCAGATTTTTGGCTCTCAGGTTCCACATATATTGTAAACAGCGGTCTGAGGAGGTGTGTAGGCGTCGCACAGTTGGCCAGTTTCAAGGTCTGCACATTATAAGTCAGGATCCATTTAAAAACAACGCTGCATCTGCTCAAGTCGGAGAGATTGGGGTTTTTTTGGTTAGGACCACAGGTTCCCCATGGCCACCAGAGGGTTTGTGCTGAGCATCAGGTTTCAAAAATGTAAATCTTAGACTCAGGTGAAATTGAACACGGGACCACACAGTGCCAATGTCAAACGCCATGACTGTAAATTCACATGCATCATTTTCAGTGTTGGGGGGGGGGGTAATGAAGTAAGACTAAGCAATAACAAATGCTTTGTTTAGGTAAGCTTAGGTTTGAGAATTTTGTTCAGCATATGAAATATTATTAGAACGCTGTTGCTATTATAGTGACTAATATCATGTAGTTTGTTTTCTGTCTACTAGGGTAAATGCAGCTATATATGTAAGAAAGGAAAGACCAATCACAATTCAGTATGCAAATAAAGACCAGCATGAAGTCCAATCAGAATGCAGTAAAATTAATTTAGACTAATGTAAATTATAAGATTGAACAAACTCAAATAATATAAGTGTAACTGGCCTAGTGAAATTAAGAAAGTTTGCACTAGAAGAAAACTTAAGAAAACGTAATTTTTTTTAGGTGTTACCAATTTAAGTATTTTTTTAAGTTGATCAATTCACCACTATAAAAGTTTACCCATGACAACTTCTGCTTTTCAGTTTTCATCCTTGAATCATTTTTGCAAGTGAAGGGTTTTGGATTGTATGTGTTCAAATCTCTGCGGTTCATTCGGTAGTATTTCATACTGAGAAATGACTCCATTATTTCCTAGACAGAAAAGGATTTTCTTCTGAGCCATACTTAGGAATTTATTTAGTCATTTGGGATTGAAGACATTTTTTTATTGCCTCCCAATTGTAAGATTTAGAGATGTAAGGCATGAGAGGTAGTGAAAGAATACTAGAGCAGGTGTGAATAAAGACCGTAAGTGCTTTCACAATCCACAAGAGGTGCTGACAGTAATTTATGGTTTATATATCTTTAGGATTTCCAACGAGCAGCTCCTCAGCTGTAAAAACATAGATTAATTTCTTAAAGGTAGCACAGGGAAGACAGCTTGAGATAATCCCTCTTAAGTGAGCTCGATCATCACAACATTTCGACATCTGAGAAAGTAGATTTGAGGTGTGATGCACCTGTGATGTCACATGGTAATGAATGAGCCAAAGAAAGCTGTTCCTAAACCCGTGCCTGTGACTTTTTTCTCTCTCTCTCTCTCTCTTTTTCTCCCAATCTCCCCGCACTTGCCTGCATGGGTGATTCTAATTCAAGCTTCATCTCCTCACCGGTTGTCTCTCAGCACCTTGGCCCCTTTCGCTGATCTTATCTCCCAATTACTGCCCTGCAAACATTCCTGCACTCCAAACAGACTCCGAACTGAAGTCCATGGGATCACCTGTTCACTTCTATACACGCATCTACATCCTGTTCTACACCAACAATAAACAGGTCTTATGTCATTCTTTCAAACTGACCTTTATATAGAAAATATAACAAATATATATATACAGTGGGTATGGAAAGTATTCAGACCCCCTTAAATTTTTCACTCTTTGTTATATTGCAGCCATTTGCTAAAATCATTTAAGTTCATTTTTTTCCTCATTAATGTACACACAGCACCCCATACTGACAGAAAAACACAGAATTGTTGACATTTTTGCAGATTTATTAAAAAAGAAAAACTGAAATATCACACGGTTCTTAGTATTCATACCCTTTGCTGTGACACTCATATATTTAACTCAGGTGCTGTCCATTTCTTCTGATCATCCTTGAGATGGTTCTACACCTTCATTTGAGTCCAGCTGTGTTTGATTATACTGATTGGACTTGATTAGGAAAGCCACACACCTGTCTATATAAGACCTTACAGCTCACAGTGCATGTCAGAGCAAATGAGAATCATGAGGTCAAAGGAACTGCCTGAAGACAGAATTGTGGCAAGGCACAGATCTGGCCAAGGTTACAAAAAAAATTCTGCTGCACTTAAGGTAAACCGTTTTTGTATATTTTGTATATAAATATACAAAAACGGTTTACCTCTAGTAACTGTCAGTGGTAATAACATTTCCATTGAGTCTATACTCGTAAAAATAGGAAACATGATTAATAAATAGAATAATATTTGTTTCCACCTGTTACTTCTGACTTTATGGAAGCTTGTTTCCACCATGAAATAAAAAAAAAAAAAGAAAAGAAAATTGTGACTTTTGTGTGATATTAAGTCAGAATTGTGAGTTATAAAGTTGGAATTACCTGATATGAAGTCAGAATTGCAAGTTATAGTCAGAATTGCTTGTTATAAAGTCAGAATTGTGAGATATAAACTCTCAATTCTGACTTAATAACTCACAATTGTGAGTTTATATCTTGCAATTCTGAGAAAAACGTCAGAACTGTGAAGTCAGATATGAAGTCAGAATTGCGTGATAAAAACAATTGCAAGAAAAAAGTCAGAATTGCGAGTTTATATCTCACAATTCTGACTTTATAAAAAGTCCTCTACATATTATTTAAGTGATGGCAAACACAAATGAATATCTAAATCAACTTAATTAAATTGCATGTGTTGTAAATATTCAACTGATTTGGGGCCATTTCTATTCTCTGCCTAAAAGAGAAGGAGAAAAAACAATCAGTAGTATGTCCAAGGTTCTGAGCATGACCGATACTTTAAATACTTTCCTAAATGTCACAACACTGGCAAACTTCCCATAAATCTCTGTGACTTATGTGAGTGGATCTGGCTGGGCTCATATTTGACCAGTGAGAGCTCTCCAAACAGCAGTAACTCTGTCCTCCTTCAGCACGAACCATTACGACCTGCAGACGCCGGGGATCATAAGCCCAAGGTAGCGTATCAGTCAGCAAAATAACTGACAAGGGCTTCATGGGAAATGACACAACAAAAAACACCTGAAACCTGGGAGAGCAAGAAAATGAGTGAAAATGGGGGTGAGCTGGCATTTCAGGGGCGCCTGATATGATTTAGAGAGCTTTAACTCACCCCTCCTCTAGTCCAGACCTCACCTGCCCCTCAGGAAACATTATGTTCTTACTGTGTATATTTGCATTGTCGTGTTTTATTGCACTTTCTGTGGTCCTCACCTCCCAGAAGTTACGCTTAATGGCCGATCCGAAAAGGCACAGCGGAGGATTTGTCTTTCATAGCCTTTTAAGATTAACACAAGACAGTCCAAAGTTTAAGTCTGATCACTATGTATATAGTAAATATCAGAATTTGCCAACATAAATAACATAATTTAAAGGGGTCCTTGATTATGATTTAATTTTTTTTAGACTTTAGTTAGTGTGTAATGTTGCTGTTTGAGCATAAATAACATCTGCAAAGTTACGACGCTTAAAGTTCAATGCAAAGAGATATTTTCCTTTACAGAATTCGTTTTTAAGGACTACAACAAACGGCTGGTAGGGCAAGCTTCTTCCTGGGTTGGTGACATAACTAATCCCAAAATTTATATAAACCCCGCCCCCGAGAACACGCAACAAAGGGGGTGAGTCCATGTTGGGCTGCTTTAGAGAAGAGGAAGAGTTGTTGTAGTAGAGTGTTGTTGTCATGCCGTCATTTTACGCCGGACTGCTTCACAAACGAGGGTCAATTCAACACTGGATTTGCACAAAACATTGACATGACGGCACATGCTAGTGGATGAGTTGAATCAACTCCACAGCAACTACATAAATGTATCCACTAACCATTCAGAAACGTCCAGTTTCATTCTAAAAGTATGAAAAGTAACTTCTTCCTGAGTCTCTCCATCAGTGTCGACTCCGGTTTGAACAATGTAAGGCTGAACACCGTTACTGACAATCCTCATTTTGGTTGCGTGAGATTCTCCAGCTTTGTTGTTGTTGAGCTGTTAAAGCTCCGCCCTCTTCTGGAAAGGGGGCCGGGAGCAGCAGCTCATTTGCATTTAAAGGGACACACACAAAAACGGCGTGTTTTTGCTCACCCAAATAGGGGCAAATTTGACAAGCTGTAATAAATGATCTGTGGGGTATTTTGAGCTGAAACTTCACAAACACATTCTGGGGACACCAGAGACTTGTATTACATCTTGTGAACAGGGGCATGATAGATCCCGTTTAAAGTTTTGTGCAGATTGTTTAAATATCTAACCCAAAGCAATAGAAACATTAAACATCACTAATTAATATCCTAGATGTAAACTTTATGAATTTCAGAGTCTGTTTACGCTAATTGTAAGTAGAGCCATTACATAAATGATATAGTTACCTCAAAAACACCTGCTTATACTTTAATTAACAGCTAGTCATTGACAACATACATAAATCACTGTATTTATCAAGCAGTGCTTGGTGCACTGACTGAGTCTTTCCAAGAAACAACCCTGTGATCTTTGGCTCAGTTTTCTAGAGAACCAACAGTATCGTTCTACAAGTGCCCTTGATAGCTTTGACCTCTGACCTTAAAATTGTCTGATGTTTCAGGAAAGCAAGAGAGAAGGGCAACATGGGTCAGATAAACAGGAAGCAATTACATTCTTACCAAATCATTAGGGTTGTCACATATGGTAAAGAAAAATATGTATGTCCCATTTAAATGAATTTAGTGCACATGTTCAATGCACAGAACGGTCCATTTTGATTTTGAAAATTGATATATCATATGTAATTTTTCAGTTTAATATGCAGATACAGCTTTAAGTAAGCCATTTGCATCTTAATTTCTCTTAAATGTGTAAACACTGTTGCTCTGTTTGTTTCAGTGCCCAAACATTGCAGCGTTGATTGAGTTATGGGTAGGACTTTACTCAATGGATGACAGGTGTTATAGAAACCTATAGTCAATATTTTTGCAATTCTATTAACTATTTCACTTGTATATTTAAGCAGTGTAATTTATTCGTTGACATCTTCCTAAATGTGTAATATACAAACACACATTTCCCCCCTTTAAGCATGGCACACAATAGGCCTCAAGATCTTACAAGCGAAAATCAATCCTACGTCTCTCCTCACATCTGACCTCTGCACTCTCTACAAATCCTGAATTAATTAAAGAGGGAAATCCCACTGGCCAGCACAGAAGAGGGATTGAGTGTTTTTGGCCCCCTCCGAGGTACCAGAGGATTAGAAGAGCTCACTCAATGATGAGAGTGTTTCCAAACCTCCTGGTACATGCAGTGACGGACATACCTGCGGTCGTGTTTTCATTGTCGATACCGATGGCATTCATTTTACGACTTACCCGGTGATGCTGATGTAAATACTATAGCATGATGGATAAGCTCTTCGAGTTAGGCTACGTCTACACTCTAAAAAAAATAATGTGTTGGCTCAACAACAAAAATTAACGCAACAGATTGCATCAATTTTTTTGAGTTATGACAACTTTGAGTTAATTTACATTCCAAGCTACATTGAATTATTGAGGAACTTAATAATCTGTAGCATAAACACAAATTTTTAAGTTGATTACTCAAAAACATTAAGTGGCTCCAACTACCAGAGTTGGTAGCCCTAACCAAATCTTATCTATTTCAGTTCAAATCAACAGCTATCATAGCACATGCTAACACAACTTATTTAACATGTATATTTAATTTACAAATAAGATATTACTTGTCTCTGGCATTATAGTGCAGTCATCGCTTATAGAGTAAATGTAGTGTTAATATCTACTCTTCAGCACAATGGTAACCACAAGAACTTCAACATTAGTCTTTTAAATGTCAAACATATTTCAACATATATTCTTCTTATCCAGTCCTATGAAAAGCATGCTTGGAACTAGAAATCCACTGCCTAATTTCCAAAGTTATCAAGATATTCATTACGTTACTACAACTTAATTAAAAAAAAAAGGCCAATTAATGCAGAAAGTTGAGTTTAAATTACAGACAATATTAAGTTGATGTAATGATCAACATTATTATGTCAGCAGAACTCAACAAAATAATGTTTGCAACTTAAAAGTTTTAATTAAAACCATAAGCAGTGTTCTTCTATGGCATCACTGAGAAAAGCCCATTTTTTAACCTTTATTTTTAATAATGTACCAGGCACATACTGGTATAGACATAGATGTCTATCGGTACAATGCGTCACATGACTAAACATGCGTCATCATTCTTGAATGCCTCCATTTCTGCAAAAGTATCCACTTTGGAGAGTGTCTTAAAAAAGCTCAGTTTTCACAGGACAAAAAACGCCTTCTTAGTGTGAACGGAAGGCCAAAAAGACGAGTGTATCTCGATTTTTGTAGACGTATAACATTTAGAGGCTCAGAAGGATGTTTTTGATGGCTTTTTGAACGTTTTCCAAAAGGGATAAGACAAGAGTTCACGTTTAACAAGACTTTGCTCATGGTTGAGTCACCCCTGGCCTTGCCCCTTCGTCCTCGAGATGGAGGCGGTTCTGGGTTTGGCTGCTGACCCACTTGGAAATCCAGCGCTGTAGCTTCAGCTTACATGGGTCGCTTCTGTGGCAGGTTCCCAGTGGTACATACCCTGCGATAAGGAGCTGCAAGGGAACTATTGTTCCCTGAGCCCAGTCTGTCATCGGGGGCTTGTTGAGCAAATACGCCCAGGTATGACCGCAGTCTCAGCATCTCGCACTCCACCTACCTGTCACTTCCAAACCTGAACCTTGGAGAAACAGAGGTCCTTCTTTAGGAAGAAGCCAAGTGTATAATGACATTTTTGAACTGTCATTAGCACTCATAATTGCCCTTACAACAGCGGTTATTTAACCACGTCCACCAAACAAAACTAGCCACTCTGCATACCTCGTATCCGAATAACGTGCCATAACAAATGCCTTTTTAACATAGTCAAATTAAATTGACACAAAAGGAGGTTTGTAAATGTGAAGAAGCTTGATGGATAAATTGGCAGATGGCAACAAGGCTTGAATGGCGATTTGGGCTGTCACTCATTTATCTGTCGTAGGTCAATTGCACCTTTAAGAACCACATTTCCACAGACACTAAAATTCCCCTGCACTGCACAAACAGGAATGGTTTTCTCCGCTCTTCAATGGAGGGATGGGATTTCTCTGTGGTGTGACCTAAATTTTTCAGGATTGTAATCTAAATGGGAAGGGACGAACCGCAGGGCTTGTGAAAGCGATCGTATGGCCTCCTGAACTGGGACTGTAGTCTGCGAGGAAACGCTCTCGTTAAACTGCCACTTTCAATCAGGAGTTCGACCGCGTCGGCAATCGCGGGGCCGCAGCGGAGGGAGGGAAGTGGGTGGGAGAGACGTCTCTCGCTTCATGAGCTCGATCCAGGATCTGCTCCCTTGACGTGCGTTTGATGGCGTTACATCACAGGCCAGGAGCCCCGAAAACAAGAAAGTGCATGTCTAAATTGTAAAGCTTGATTTGCACCATGGCCAATTTTCATATAACACCCTAACCAGATTTTATCTTGACTTCAGTCATGGGACTCCTGATAGCCCAGTTTTAAGGCACATCATTTTCACATCCAAAAACAACACAGTTTAGCGCCAAATAAAGGCAGTCTCGAGATATTCTCATGTGTGCCATGTGTTGCATCACTAAAGTCACACATTCGCTATTCTTCAAATTACAGATGCCGAAGACGTGCCAGTCTCAGAAGCTGCATGAAGCTCTCTTAAAGACTCATTCATCATGGTAAAACGGTCATCCTCCATTTCAGAATAAACAGGCTGTCGTCTTTAATACATTCATTCATGGGTGGCCACCCCTGCCCACCCAAACAGCCCATTGGAAGGTCTGGAGAGGTAATTTTCTTTAATAACATACCGTCGTAGTTTGAACATGGTTATTAAAAACCACCACTATTCTGGGCTTGAGGGGTTTTGTGCCAGCCGACAGTCCTGCATCTCTGGACTAATTCCGTAAGAGTAGGAGAAAAATTGCTGAGCAACATTTATGACTGAGCATATTTTTTTTTACAGAGTGAGACTGACACAGTATGTCTCCCTTAAACACTGGTTATTATTGTTAAGCATTTAGTGATTTAACTTGCTGTAAAACATAAGTATTAAAGTGCCATTCCAGACCAGTTTTTTGAGGCCCATTTACTTAAGTCTAGACAATGTGCAATACATAATTAATCTCAGTATACCAGCCATTACTAAAAGATTTTACATGCACAGCAGGAGAAGTATTTGCCCATAAAATCTAAAAATATTTGTATAATTATAATTTTATATGACTAATATAAATATTATATATATATATATATATATATATATATATATATATATATATGACCACTTTACAGATGTATATGTGTAGATATATGTAAATAAAAAATATTTTAATAAATTGAAAGTATTTATTTATAAATTAATAATATTAAATAAACATAAATAACTAATATTATAATATTAAATAAACATTGGTAGTAGAGTTTAACTTTTATTAATATTATTCCAGGAGCTAAATATTCAAGATGTTTGAAAGCACAAATGTCACGCTGTTTATAGTCGTCAGTTAATGGTGACGTTGCTCAGGCTTCTGTCTCAGTTCTGCAGTGATGTTTTCACAGTCCAGAAGCACAAAAAATAAACAATTCTCCGTTACCTCGGAACGGTAAGGCCAGGAATGAGGAACGTTTAGCAGGCAGCTCTAGTGAACCATAGCTCTCCAAATGAATATTGGCACAACCAGGGTGTGGATGCACTCTAAGAAACGAACCGTGAAAGGCAGGAAAACCTGTTTATTATCAATTACATGGAAAATATGCACCTGTCACTAACTCTTATTGCTGTTATGAATTATTGCCAGCTTAACTGTGTAGGAAAGCATCTGGAATACGTTGAGTTTACATCGTAATACAGCCAGTATCATGCTTCTTTTAAAGTCAACATGAAATCAGATTTCACGTCCCTGGTTTTATTGTGCACTATGTAGTGCATGATATTGCAAAGAAAACAAATGTTTGTCTTCATAATCTTTCAATATAATATACATGCTAATGTTAACAAATAGCTATTTAGCCATTGTTTCATGCTACTGTTGTAGAAAATGCAGCCTTGTTAATAGTTAATGCATATTTTTTTTAATGCCAGTTAATGTTATGAATGTGATTTATGTTGACTTTAAATATGTTCTATGATGTGGTTATTACTTGATTCAATTCTAAATGTGCGTGTAATCCAGTCTAGTGATAAAGCTGCAATGTTATTCTCTCTTTCTTTAGTTTTCAGAAAATAAATTTGCTAATGTGCTGCAGAGCTATATTTAGACCCCTGGCCAAGCTCTGGACTTTTTTTTATAGGCTAATTGATGTCAGTGCTGTGTATGTGCACGGCTAACACAGAGCCAGAGGGAGCAGCCGGTAAAACACTGCTGGGTTAAGAGAAATACACTGGTGTTAATAACCAGCTGACAGGTGCAGGACCCTGAACTACAGTACGGTGTACAAGCCCGGCGCTCTTGAATAATTAGAGAGTGCAAAGGCCAAATAAGAACCACCTGCTACAATTTGGAGAGCGCTAGTCACTGCAGTCTGCTTGCTGCTCGTCGCCTGCTGAAGAAGCTGTAACTAAACCTCACCCTCAGCTTGTTCCAAACCTGTATGATTTACTTTTGTCCAATAGATCAGAACACATTTTGAAGAATGTTCAAAGTACCGCTGTTTTTGGAATGTAGCGCACAAATTATATAACTGTTATAATGATGCTGTATTGTCTTTCATGCAGGTTACAATGTTACGCCAGTAGGTGGTGACAAGTTACCTATATGAGTGAGTCATTGAATCATTTCATTCAAAACACTGATTCACTCAGAAACAAAGCAAGTGGCTGCATCCGAAATCGCACAGACTAATCACTTAGTCTGAATAAATGTATGTTCTATGAATGTGTATAGTATGAATGTAATCTGGATGTACTACCTTCACCATGTTGTCATTATCATGTCAGTATTTACAAAAAATCTTATTCAACCCAAACTTTTAAACTTTAAAGGGTTAGTTCACCCAAAAATGAAAATTATGTCATTAATGACTCACCTTCATGTCGTTCCAAACCCGTAAGACCTCCGTTCATCTTCGGAACACAGTTTAAGATGTTTTAGATTTAGTCCGAGAGCTTTCTGTCCCTCCATTGAAAGTGTGTGTACGGTAGACTGTCCATGTCCAGAAAGGTAATAAAAACATCATCAAAGTAGTCCATGTGACATCAGAGGGTTAGCTAGAAGTTTTTGAAGCATCGAAAATACATTTTGGTCCAAAAATAACAAAAACTACGACTTTATTCAGCATTGTATTCTCTTCCGGAATCCTTTCCATTGAATTGATTCCACTGAATCCTTTCATCTGTCGAAGTTGGTAATGCACTTTTACATCGCCGTGGTTGTTTTTGGCGATTAGGACATCCGCGACATGCACACTTACGCACTATTTTAAAAAATATAGCAATACCAAAATACAAACAATGTAGAATAGCTTGAATACAGCGTGCGTCTCCCTCAGACTGTAAACGAAGCTCGGGCGCACTAGATAACATGTCAGCAGCGTCTTACGTCAGCAGCTTCAGTGCGGAGTCGTGAACCACACTCCGGAGCAGAAGGGGGCGGTAATGCACCAATAAGCTGGATGCCAACCGCCGTAAAACAGAAAAGAAGAAGAAGCGGAGTCGTGAGCGCTGATTGACAACAGACCTGGAAGAGAAGACAATGCTGAATAAAGTCGTAGTTTTTGTTATTTTTGGACCAAAATGTACTTTCGATGCTTCAAAATGTCACGGATGTCCTAATCGCCAAAAACAACCACGGCGACGTAAAAGTGCATTACCAATGCCGACAGATGAAAGGATTCAATGGAATCAATTCAATTGAATCAATTCAATAGAAAGGATTCCAGAAGAGAATACAATGCTGAATAAAGTCGTAGTTTTTGTTATTTTTGGACCAAAATGTATTTTCGATGCTTTAAAAACTTCTAGCTAACCCTCTGATGTCACATGGACTACTTTGATGATGTTTTTATTACCTTTCTGGACATGGACAGTATACCGTACATACATTTTCAATGGAGGGACAGAAAGCTCTCGGACTAAATCTAAAATATCTTAAACTGTGTTCCAAAGATGAACGGAGGTCTTGCGGGTTTGGAACGACATGAGGGTGAGTCATTAATGACATAATTTTCATTTTTGGGTGAACTAACCCTTTAAATGGCCACAAATGGAGAAAAATGGTCATCTACCAGCAGGGGTTTAACTGGGCCAGCCATACTAACCAGCCAATCCTTGACCCTTGAAGAATGTTCAGATTTTGAATTAAAGTGCCTTGGAACGCACAGCATTATTCAATGTGTTGATGTAATTTCAACTGAAACAGGAAGACTGGGCGGGACATACTGAACAGCTCCTCCCCTTTTTAAAATAGCCAATAGAGTTTCGTTTATATCACAGCTCAACCAGAGCCGTTGAGCTTGGTAAAACCTCAGTTTCCTCCTAATCTCTAACCGTTTTTTCTAATCTCTAACCATAATTTCAACTGAAACAGGAAGATAGGGTGGGACATATCGAACAGCTTCCCCCTTTTTTAAAATAGCCAATAGAGTTTTGCTTAGATCACAGCTCGGCCAGAGCTGTTAAGCTCGGTAAAACCTCAGTTTCCTCCTAATCTCTAACCGTTTCTCCTCCTAATCTCCTCCATATCGCTTTTTAATACAGTATAGAATTCAAATGGGTCCAATACGTTTTGTGCTTTGTGCTCTCGTGTCTCTAGACCGGAGTAGACTGTGAGCGCTGCGGTTCGTGTGTAACTAACGTGAAACCAGACTTCATTCGCCTCAATGGCACTGTCTTAATCATTCCCTATCCCCTATATAGTGCAATATGTGCCATTCACTATGTAGAAAACAGTAACTGTGTGAACAAGTGACCGATTTCAGCCGCAGCTTCAGCGTCTGTTTATAATGTAGGGGGCGGGACGCTTTAGATCGCATTTGATTGAACAGAAGATCTGATGAGAAGCTGAAGTCCGCGGTGACGTTATGAAAATCTGTGATCTATTTTAGCGGAAGTGAGAGACTGTAAGTTTTGACTGCTTATCTCCTAAATGCAAATGTTGTCATTGTTTTGGAACACACCAGCTTATTCATAACCTTAAGGCTAACATATTCATACTAAAAGCTAAAAAACTTAAATTTTGATTTCAGGGGGACTTTAACCGTGGATCAGATTTTGAATCAACGTTTTTCTTTCTTGCTTGAGAGAGAGAGAGAAACAGTACAGTATTTGAAGGCCTGTGTTGAGAATCCGCTGAGTTGTTCTTACATCTGTGCATTCTCCAAATAAACAGGCTGTCAACAGCCCGTCTCTCCTGACATTGTATACACGGCACACGGAGAAATGGCCAATACAAATAGGGTTAAGCTGAACCATATTGCATTTTGGGGCTTACGTAGACAAGCTGCATTATCACACTGAACAAATGTTTCTGAAACTCATCTACTCTACCAGCCAAACTGACTGCTTTGTCTTTTGTATGCCAAAAATGCCATGCCAACTCTGCGTCTCCTTATGACACTACACTCTAGAGTTTACACTAGAAATGCATTGATTTCGTATGGGTGTTTCGTAAGGACACAGAGGGTTTGTGAAGGTGACGTTCCGTCATGCAATGAAAAATTGAGAAAGTTTTAACATTTATTGCAACAAACTGAGAATGATCAATGATCAGTCCAACATGGTGAAATCTGGACAAACATACAAAATTGAAAAATTAATAGATTCCAAATAAAAAGAAGAAGAAAGCCAAAGTAAATAAATATGTCAACAAACTTGAATTAATATGATCTGAAACTACAGCTGTGGAAATAAACAACCCAAAGATGCACAGATGGGCTACAAACACTTGCAATTAATTATTCATTTTCCACAAATATTGTTGTTTTCGGGAAAGACTCACAAACAAAACATTGAAACATTTGCACCCTCTGCGCTGCTGATTCTGCCTTCATTCTTTAACCCGCAACCTCCCGTAGTGTTAAATCAAAACATAGTCAGACGTCTCTTTCGCTCTTATATTTCAGTTTATGCTTTCTTTGCTGTTTGCAGTAAGCTCATAGCTGCCAGGGAAATTGCCTTCATTAATGGCAGACTGTTTACCTAATGAATCAGACTCTTGCTTTAGGTGCAGCCTGTGGTGCAGTGACGGTTTCTTGGCCCTTCACGGGGGCTGGTTGGTTTTGTCCAGTACAGCTGGAGACTTTGTCATTAGCTATGTTTCAAATTTAACTTAAAAAATGGAATTTTGCATCAAATATTTGAGAATAAAGCAATCCCATGTGTTTAAGAGAACAAAACTGTCACTTCCTGGAAATTGGCGCAAAATAAAAATGGAAGTTGCTGCAATCAGCGAAGTCACTCTGGCCTTTTTTGTACATCATAAATTTATTTGCGCCTCAGAGCATGCAGACAAAACGCTGTGTTATCTTGCCTTCGGTGGCGGATGCCTGGTGTTTGGAAACGCAAACATGAGACATTTCTGGGAGTTTATTATCCCCAACCATTTTGATGACAGACTTTGGCTCAGGCATTTTAGATTGGCAATCCTTCCAATGCAATATCCCAAAAAATAGGTGGATGGAAACATATCTATCGTATGAAGTGTGCAGTGCTGCTTGGAAGATTGTAGACGAAGCAACAATGACAAAATAAAATGTTGTTGTAATGTTTCTTTTGCGCATGATGGAAACAAAGAGCTTAAGTCATTGATCAGTGAGGGACTGACACCTTAAATGACGAATTCAGCTGAAAAGTTAACTATCTTTAGTCATTTTTATGTCAGCATTTTGATACTATTGTTTTTATCAAAAAATATGGATGTTCTTCAAATCAACTGGTAAAACGTACAAATGTTTTGTTTTGTACAAATGATGTCACTTCCTGAATGATCTCATTAAGGAACTGGCTTTGTTCAAAATATTCCAATTAGAGAAAGGAAAAAAAGAAGAAACACATATAGCTGCTGAAATTTCAGCTTTGCATAAAAGGAAAAAATGAGCAGTGTTGGGGAAAGTTACTTTTAAAAGTAATGAATTACAGTATTGCGTTACTCCCTAAAAAAAGTAACTAATTGCGTTACATTACTTTTGCGTTACCTTTTCTCACCTGCGCTGGGCTTGCTTGTTTCCTTTTTGTTTTAATAACAACAGAAAAGTTCTATTTTTGGCAAATGTAAAGGCCCTTTCACATCAAAAGTGAAATGAATAAGCCTCAGGATGAAGGAAATGCATATTTACACCTGACCAGTAGAGGGCGCAGCTCAAACAAACCTCTCAGCTGTGCTGCCATTCTGGATTAAAGAAGAATAGGATACAGAAGAAGAAAGTTCAACACTCTTATTTCTAAATCTAATCTAAAGTCATTTTTGTTTATTAGTATGGTTGAATTAGATCATTGAAGGCCAGCAGCAAAGACACTGGTTAATAAAGTGAGATTAAATACATAAAGTATACTGTGGTGGTTGATTATGATTTCACTTTTTAACTTTAGTTAGTGTGTAATGTTGCTGTTTGAGCATAAACAACATCTGCAGTTATGACGCTCAAAGTTCAAAGCAAAGAGATATTTTCTTTTAAAGAATTCTACAAAGAACTACAACAAATGGCTGGTAGGGACTACAATGAGCTTCTTCCTGGGCTGGTGTCACTTCTTCTCGAGTCTCTCCATCATTGTGCGACTTCGGTTTGAACATAAAAGGCTGAACAGTTTCTGACATTTTCAGTGAGTCTTCGTGAGGTAATCGACGCCGCTAACACAATGTGCTAACATGAGCTCTTGAAAGCCTGCGCTCTGCTTAGGAATAGCAGCTCGTTTGCATTTAAAGGGACACACACAAAAACGGAGCATTTTTGCTCACTCTCAAAAAGTGACAAATTTAACATGCTATAAAAAATTATCTGTGGGGTATTTTGAGCTAAAACTTCATATACACACTCAGAGACTTATTTTACATCTTGAAAAAATGGCATTATACCACCCCTTTAATATAGTTAATTATTACTGGTTTGCATAAAATTCAGAGATTGCATCTCACTGTTCTTATTCATTTTGAGGAATACTGAATGTTTTCATACAAGTGAGATGAGTAAATGCATGATCGCATTTAGTCTAGAACTACAATAATCATCATGTTCACACAGTGCAAACAACACCTCTGCACTTTATTCCTCTCAACATGGGGACAGGAGAGCTGTCAGTCAATACATGTGAAAAAATAAATGCATTACTTATTTGAAAAAGTTAGATATTTTGCTGTAAATTGAAAAAGTAATGTGTTACTTTACTAGTTACTTGAAAAAGTAATCTGACTAATGCTTGTAATGCATTACCCCCAACACTGAAAATTACATTGTAAAATATATGAAAACTGTTATAAATAGAACAGTAAAACTGACAATTAGATAGGTGGGTAATGTAGTTTTAGTGAAATTATATCAAATGAACATCTTTTTTCTTTAAAACAACAACAAAAAAAAAAAAACTAAGTGTGTAATATTTTATTCAATATATTAAAACGTATGAAGTGTACTGTATAATACATATGTACTTTGTAAGACCCCTATTTTGGGTGGGCCTTGAACCTTAATTAGGGAGGTCAAACACCCCTATGTATATGGAGCATATCTAATCAGATCTAGCAACCCCCCCCCCCTTTTTTTTTTTTCTCTTTCCATCACTTTTCTAATCTCCATCTCTTTTCCTGTCTGTCTCTTATATGTTCCTCTCTCTCTCTCCCTTGTTTAAACTCCGTCTTTTCCTGCCTGTCTCTCTCTCTCTGGTTCTCCTCCACTGTCTGATGTCTCTCTCTCTTCTCTCTTTGTGTGATTGTGTGCTGGACATGTCTAAGCTTGTGAGGTACGGTGTTTGATGTCAGTTAATTTCTCCTGGTGCTGACAGCCCAATGGTCCCGACGAGGCCTTCGCCAACTTTCGGTTCCCAAGGCAGTCCCCGCTGTAATTGTGGACCCGCCATCCCCCTCCAGTGGATTACAGGATTTCTGCCAATTTACCTCCTGGGATGATGTTGCTCTGTGGGAAAAAGGGTGCTTACTGGAGACTCGCACACAAGATATAGCCTGATGCTAGAGAAATATTTATTTGAAAACTAATTAATAGACCTTTTTTCACATTTCCGCGTTTCTCAGAAGCTGAAGTCGTCGTAGTTGGGTAAAATTCTATAGCGGAGAATGAGAGAATACATTACATATATTTTTTGTGTTTCCATTTTCTCAAATAGCAAAAGAAAAACTCCACAATAGTGTTTTCACAACTTTCAAAAAGAGGAAAAAAATAGAGAGCAATTGATAATGGCAGACAGAAGAGAGAAAGATGTCATTTTTACCGTCACTCCCATAGCCGCTGTATTAGAAACACTCACAGCGGCGTTAACTAGTTTTTTGTAATTTGATGCAAATGTTATATAATACTAAGTATAGTGTTATAAATGTACATAAGTTTTGTTCAAAATGAAAATATAAAAAACTTTGCAGGATTTACGATATTGATGACCGTTAAAATGCGTCATCATAGTCTGTGAAAAGGGTCTATTGTTTTGGAAGGCTTAGAGAGGCCACTGTTTGAGAAGTGCAGTGGATGATGGGAGAATTTATGGGAATTTGTGTCTGTCTGTCAATCAGTCTATCTATCTATCTATCTATCTATCTATCTATCTATCTATCTATCTATCTATCTATCTATCCATCCAATTATCCATTCATCCAATTATCCATCCATCCAGCTGAATTCATCCGTCCATCCAGCCGAATTCATCCATCCATCCATCCATCCATCCATCCATCCATCCATCCATCCATCCATCCATCCATCCATCCATCCATCCATCCAATTATCCATCCATCCAGCCGAATTCCTCCATCCCTCCATACATCCATCCTATTATCCATCCATCCATCCAGCTGAATTCATTCATCCATCCAATTATCCATCCATCCATCCTTCCTTCCGAATTCCTCCATCCATCCATCCATCCTTCCATCCGAATTCCTCCATCCATCCTTCCATCCGAATTCCTCCATCCATTTATACAGTCAAATTCCTCCATCCATCCATCCACCCATCCATCAAATTATCCATCCATCCAGCCGAATTCCTAAATCCCTCCCTCCATCCATCATCCATCCAATCAAATTCCCCCATCCATCCATCCATCCATCCATCCATCCATCCATCAATCAAATTCCTCCATCCATCCATCCATCCATCATCCAGCAGAATTCCTCCATCCCTCCATCCATCCGATTATCCATCCAATCAAATTCCTCCATTCATTCAATTATCCATCCATCTAGCTGTATTCCTCCATCCATCCATCCATCCATCCATCCATCCATCCATCCATCCATCCAATCAAATTCCTCCATCCATCCATCCATCCATCCATCCATCCATCATCCAGCAGAATTCCTCCATCCCTCCATCCATCCGATTATCCATCCAATCAAATTCCTCCATTCATTCAATTATCCATCCATCTAGCTGTATTCCTCCATCCATCCATCCAATTATCCATCCATCCATCCTTCTGAATTCCTCCATCCATCCATCTAGCCGAATCACTTAATTCTATCTATCTATCTATCTATCTATCTATCTATCTATCTATCTATCTATCTATCTATCTATCTATCATCCAAATTCCATCCATCCATCCAATTATCCATTCATCCAATTATCCATCCATCCAGCCGAATTCATCCATCCATCCATCCATCCATCCATCCATCCATCCATCCATCCATCCATCCAGCCAAATCCATCCATCCATCCATCCATCCATCCAGCTGAATTCCTCCATCCATCCAATTATCCATCCGTCCATCCAGGCAACCAAATTCCTCCATCCATCCATCCATCCATCCATCCATCCATCCATCCACCTGAATTCCTCCATTCATCCAATTATCCATCCATCCATCCATCCAACATCCAACCAACTTCCATTTATCTACATGTTTTAATTAAAACATACTGTTGATGACAATATAGTATATGTCATAATGCATCTTCGTTGTGTTGTCCTCATTATCAATAACAAAATCAGAACATCATGTCAATGAAAATTTCATTAAAGAAATAAATTAATGCTGAACATAATGATACTATTTATTCAGTCTAGTTTATTGTGCCCTTTACGAAAGACATCGCCTTAAACATACAAGGGAAAGAAAGTTACCCTGTAGTCTAGTGTTGATGGACGGGGAACCATCTAGAATAAATAAGTGGCGACCCCCCTGGCACTGGATCAACAGAGCAACATCAGTTACTGTTGTGAGCATTCAGCCTGCCTTTAATGGATACGTTAAAAACGACATACGCAAACACAGTAACATAATAGTGCTTCTCCCCTAAGAGCACTACCGTGTGTATTTCCCAAACGTTTTTGGCTTATACTGTGTGATTTCCCAAGGCCGAAGTGCTTGTGTAACATCTGATTTTAATTGTTGGCATTGTTCCGGGGGAAAGACCCCCCATGGCAGCGATCCACACCATCATTTAAACAAAATATCACTGATGCTACTGTTGAAAGACACATTGTACATGTGTGTATTTGTAAAATCTGTAACGGCACCACTTTTCTTTTGAGAAGAAATAAAAGTTGAACATCAGCTTTATTGCTGTAATCTAGTGTGGGGTATTCTCCCGGCGCAGGACATTTTAAATTAACATCTCTCAGTGAGGAGGAATTGCTCTCGCCATTGTGAGAGAGGAAAGATAATCTTCGCTGGTGGCAAAGTGCCCAAACTTAGGCTTCGTGGGAAGTCCACACTCCCTTCCCCGACATCTGCCAATGAGTGCCTTCAACGACACCTCACTGTCTCCAGAAGCAAACAGTTTCCAAGAACACAGTAAAAAATATATGCATGTTACTTTAAGGAGATATTTCTACCTGACATGGTGCTTAAAAACTATTTTCATTGGCATAAAAACAGGTTGATGAGCTTCAAATTGTTAGTGTTAATTGCTTGTTGGTGCCTATTATTTTTGTAATTTGTCTTGTAGAGAGTTCTCATGATCTTGGAAAACCTGCAATATCAGTTATTTTAAAAGGCCTGGCCTGGAATGAAGAAAGTGTCATTATCTATGTATAAAATCTGCATATCTACAGATCGACTAAGAGACTTGAGAAATAGTGTATAAAGGGATAGTCCCCAAAAATGAATATGAAAAGAAGATATTTTGAAGAGTGTTTGTAACCAAACAGTTTTGGTCACCACTAACTTGCATTGTATGGACAAAAAAAAGGGGGGGGGGGACTATATCCTTTAAGCATCAAACACATTTTAATTCTGTCAACTTCTCAGCCTAACTTTTGTCAATCTATAGAAAAAAGCTAAAAAATAATGTGCTTATGTCAATTAAATGCCGCATCAGTCATTTTTAGGCATTCGTAAATTGACTCATGAAACAACGATTCACTTAAATGATCCATTCAAAAACAATGATTCATTCACAAATGGGAATCCTGCATTTAGTTTTTTAAGAATTAAACTTCCAAGCCCATACCATCAAATTTGACCATCATTTTATAGAAATCGGACTATTGTAATTTACATTGCTTACTTTCTAGTCCATGAACCCAAAATTGCTGATACAAACAAATTTGATTTCTCTCATTTCTCTCCTCATGCCCCCTTCAAGCCGAACACGTTTTCAACCTCTGAAACCATTAGTGAGAATTTATCACTGCTGAATCCTGCAATAAGTCACTCAGCAGGCTCCGACTTGCCAAGTCCTAAATTTCCTGACGTGTCGGGGCCTGAAGGAGCGCAGAGGCCTGATAAAACCCTTCGATGATTCCACTTTCCCGGAAAAAGCAGCGAATGCAAGTGTTCTCCATATTATGACTGCTTGGAGATGTGAAATGTGTGTCTGTTGGAGAAAGTGCTGCACTGGTGTGTTTCACTGTCCGCAGCCCCCCTACCTTTGTCGGGTATTATAACGATGTCTCGTTGCCAGGCCAAATTAATACCGGTTAATTAGTGCCTGACTTGCTGCTAACAAGGTTTTTGTTAAAGCTGCTCTTGACACTAAATGCCGGTTTTAAGCTGTGGACGCTGCCAAGTCGCCCTGCCAGGAAACAGGAAATGGATCAGGACTTCATGTCACCATAAAGCAACAGTAGAACGGTTCCCAGGGCCACACTGGTCTCCCAGAGAAATGACATCACCTCTGAAAACACCCCCCAACACTGTGATAAGAAGAATGACGATAAGAAATGCCGTAATCGCAGCCAAGACGACCATATGATACATGATCAAAAGATCAAGAAAAATAACTTTACATTGCAAATGGTCATGTGCAGCGCAGTGGTTCCCAGCCGCCAGCTTTATTGTTATTAATCAAAACAAAGGTGATGTTTTGTGACATTTAATTCATGTACAATTTCCTCAGTTTGTAAAAACAAGTAAAAATTGTCTTTAAAGTAATGCAGTTATAATAAAAGTCTATGGGGTATTGTGCCAGAATAAACATTACAATGCACAGTTTTTGTTAATGCAAAGTTACTTATAGTCAGTAGAATGTCTGTTGGGGAGCATCAAAATAAAGTGCTAGCAGATATTAAGCAGACAGTCTACTAATACTCCAATGGTCTGTTGACATGTAGTTGCAAAGTTACTTATAGTCAGTAGAATGTCTAAAGTGGACCATTGAAATAAAGTGTTCCATCTAGTGTGCTAAAATCACTCACTAACCTTGTCAATGCAAAGTTACTGAAGTTACTGAAGCACTGAAGTTAGACTCGTTTAATTTCTTTTGAACCCATCTACTCAATTAAGATTGTAATGATTCTTAAATGATTGATTTCAATTAGAAAGAATGATTTGATTCGATAATGTATTCTGTGTTTTGAGGACTCGTGAATACGTGACATCACATGCACCAGCAGAATCATTAAACTGATGTACAACACCCGGGAGACACGACCATCCTCAAACCCTTGACAAGAGGTTGAGGGTTTGGCATATTCCTCAAATTCCAAACTGTACTCAGATGACACAAGATTCCAGCCCAGAAGGAGAAGAATAACATAGAGACGAAAAAGCAGCGCATCACAACACGTCATCAGGTGTGACCTGTAAAATGTGCGAATCCAAACTGTGTAATTAAGGTCTTCCTGCTGATTGATAGAATGGAATTTTCTTGGAGAGGAAGCAACATCTTCTGCTTTCATTCTCCTCATCCATCATTGTTAGCGAGTGTCTGACAGAGAGGAGGTTTTTCAAGACGTACGCTTGAGCTCCACCACATCTGCTTTTTTGTGCCTAACATATCTGGCATAATTCCACAGATTAACTAAAACTTTCTGAATGGCGCTGTAGGGGATGTTTGCTTGTTGCCTGTAGACCAGCTGAGTATGACCATACTTCACATAAGTATACAGATGCAAATGTTTGGCTATTTGGCCATGAGTTAATATTCAGGTAGTTATATAAACTATTTAACTAGTCCTTCATACTGTTGCTCTGCCATGAGTTGACCTGAAAGGAATTGTAGAAGAAGAGATTATTAAATTGCTTATTAATAAATTTTCACCTTTTGATTATTATTGTTGCCTCTAGTAATTATGTGTCTGATTTTTTATTTTCAACCTATTTTGGGTTCATTTTAAGCCAGCCTTATAGTCATTTTTAAACAGTTGGGTTAAGACAACCCAATCGCTGGGTTTGTCCATTTTCAAACTTGGGTTGTTATACATATATATATATATATGACTGGAAATTTGAAGAATATATGTCCTTAAATGGTGCTGTTTAAAACATATTTAGCATATATTTGAAATATATTTTGGCCAAACAAAATCAGTTTTTTTTTTTTTGCCATATATATGGAAGCTCAGACAAGAAAGTGAGAACAGTTATTTAAATATGAGTTATTATAGTAATTGCACAAAATGAGCATACAATTTTGACTATAAATAGTTCCCTTTCGTGGGAACTATCGACGCTACGTCAATGACGTGATGGGTTCCCATCACGTCATTGATGTAGCGTCTCGTTCCCTTACTCAGGGAACAAGGGTTACATCAGTAACCCGAGACGTTTTCTATGCAAGTCAAATAAATGTATAATGGCATTTACTGTATAATCGATGAAGGTGCTTTCATTGACCTATAGGTTTGTAAATTTTTCTCTCAGGTTCTCAAAGAGTATTTTATAGGTCATTTGTTGTGTGATCTCATGCTGTTTTCAGCACATGCACTGTGTTTCCTCCTTGTAAATGGTGTGTGTGGAGAGGTTCATCAAATCATCTTCTTCTCCATCACTCTTCAGCTAACATGAGATTTTTACCATTTCTCTCCTTTTATTAAATGCATGTTGATATTCATTATAAAGTTTATGATATACTGTAAATGTTGCAACTTGTATTGACATTGGCGTGTCAATACAAGGAGAGTTTGTTATTTTTGCAATTCGATGACACTATTTGTGTATAAACATCTTTCATTTTTCACCTACATTGAGTAACTTTCCACCTTGATTCATTACACGGGTACTTGCCACCCTGACAGTTCCTTTGCAAGAGCATCATATGCAAGAACGCAGAACGTTCAGCTTGGCTTGTTTCTTCCTAAACACTTACAAGAGCACATTTAGCAAGTTTCTGTTTTCCTTTTTTCATTCCTCGTTCTTACAAGGACATGCACAATAAAGCCCCAAGACTCTTTAAACCGGGGGCGGAGAAGCGTTCGCGTCAGCGCAGGTGTGTTCGACGCCTACAGGAGCCACATGCACAACAAAAGGCCTCAGACTGAAGGGAAGCTTTGTTCTCTGCAGAGTCCAATCATGAGGGAAGAGCTTGAGAAGGTGCTTGGAATGATTTGTATTGTTGCCTTTTTTAACAAGCTTGATTTGGAATCGATTCTAATTGAAGCCATGAGTCGCTGGTGTTTTATCCTCAGCTGCTGCTTTTGTGATGTTCCAGCCAAGTTTGCGACTTGACAGCTGGAATCGATTTTTTCCGGGTTGCCGTGTAGCTTCAGTTCTCGGAGGTTTTTGTTAGAGCAACATGTCTTAAGCTCTTTAAATCCACTCTGACACATCTCATCTCAGGTTTTGCTTTTTCATGATGAATGGAATTATGAGACAAATAAACACTTGAGAAAAGAGCAAAGGAGCCAAAGATAGATCATCCACTCCTGCTGCGCTAAATTTACACAAACTTGGCAGTCGGATTGAGTTTAGCGCTAATGATTTTATCCTAGATTCCCAATGAAGAGCTGTTTCTGCTCTGGAAAAGTGCATACTAATTGATATTTTTCACATAACCAAATATATACTGTATATGGGTCAATGACATAACATCATTCGTCATTTTTTTGTCCAAAGGCCTTAATAATAATAATAAAACACAAAGATATGACATCCAAGGTATGTAAGGTAGTACAACTAGATCTCTTTTATTGAAACCAAAAGGTTTTAATTATATTTTGCTACTAATAAAGGTATTTTAAAGATTTTGAAGTGTCAAAAGGTCATTCGGTTTAACCGTCCAAAGGCCAATACAGCCATTTCATTTGTGATTAAAATATCTTAAAATAAAATAAATGTATATATTTTTTATTCTGGTATGATTTTATAACATCATATATCAACATAGTGCAAAATGCTATTAAAATTATGTGTAGAAGTCGTTGCTTTGTTATGAGAAAGAATGACTGGAAAAATTAATTTCATTGATGTCATTCGGAGTATCCGATATAAAGGGACCATTTTGGATCAAGTCATGCAGACAAAATCATGTGGCAGGATGTGACATCATTCAGACACCTGCAAAGGACCACATGGTCATTAAGCAAGTAACTAACTCTCTCTTAACTATTTGAAAAGTTCATGTTTTCACTCGCTCATATGCATGTCCCGAAACATCAGGTCATTCGGTGCAACCGCTATAAAACATGGAAAATGTTGTAATATTTTATAACTTTTAATAAATATAAAATGTTTGATTGTCCTTTTGCCAGCTAGCTAGCTAGATATCAGCCTGTTAGCATTGTTTGAAAATATCGTCATTTGGTAAAACCAAATCATTTTTTTGGTGACAAATTTTGTCCATCTTGTAAAAAAATAACAAAAGCAGTGTTAATTGACTATAAAAACCACATAATCTCATTATTAACACTAAAATTTTAAAATTGAATTAAATCTTAAAAAAATTAAAAATTGTCAATGACCCATATATATACACACAGAGAGAGTTTTCTTTTTAAACATTTTAAAAACATGATTGATGTGATTTTGTTTTTACATCAATAAAAATTACATGCAAAACATAAAAAAATGAATACACTTATGAAAAAATATATATTACATATTAAAAAATGCCATTTAAGTGTGTGTCTTTTATGTATTTGAAGCAAATATCAAATGTCTTTTGACTTCACAAATGATTGGTTACTTGCATTGCTCAACTGCTCAAAATCCAACTAAAACATTACTGATCAGAATAGTCCTCTAGCTCATGTTATACTTCATACAGATCTGCTGTACTTTCAGTGGAGGAACATTCTTGAATGTCAGCGTGAAGGAGGGGGGCTCGTTCACACCACGGTCCCTCTAGACTGTGGATCTGGTTTATTATGGGAAACAAGCCCTTCCTAGCCATAACTCTTCTTCAGTCCTCTAAAGCTTTGGCTGCCCGTTTACTGCCCTGTCTGCCATTGTCTGAAAGGTCACTGAGAACCGTTACCATGAGGAAGGAGCCCCAAATCCCTTTTTTATGGAAACATACACATTGCTTAGGCTTGACTAAGTGGTAGCCCTTAGTAACAGTGTCCCATTGATCACTGTATTGGAAATGGATTGTGGGTAAAGGAATGTCAGAGCATACCCGTACACTGTGTCAGGATCCTGAAATGGAAGAAGTGTTTGTGCAACAACCGTTAATCCATACATCAGCATTCTGAAGTCAACATTCTCATATGAAATGTCTGTGTTGATGGATTTGTGCTCTGCACGTTTGATTGAAATAGTGTCAAGATGAGGGATGTTTCATTTGCTTCAAACAAGGAAAAAATTCTGTGCTAATAGAATTCCTGCTCTGGCATGCTTAAAGGAAAAGTTCTCCCAATAATGAAACTGTCATCGTTTATTTACCCTCATGACATTCCAAACCCACACGACTTTCTTTCTTCTGTGAAACAGTGCTATTTAGTATTAATATGTTATTTATTAATGGGCCTATATGTAAGAATTTTCATGCATTAATCGCTTTTTTTATTGCAAATGTGACAGCTTGTAACGAAAATAAAAATTGAGACCTTCCCCGACTTCCTAGTTTGTCTATGAAAGCCTGTAGACTGATTTTTACGTGAAGGACTCAAGACGTTATTGCCGGGAAAATCAAAAGGATGTGACGATAATCTCTCTTCCATTCTATGACACAAATGACAATACAATGTTCGGGATAATCCTGAAAGAGCAATCCTGTACTGTAATGTCAATGTGTGCAAAGAAAAGGGATTGATTCAATCTATACTTTCACAAGACTTCAGATACAAAAGCCTCTAAGTGCTCTCTGAAATGTTCTTCTAAAATGAGCATTTTTATCAAGCTCGTATGTTTAGGTTCAGTAATTTCACTTTAATGGCAATTAATAGGTCCTTTTCATTGCCATTAAAGTGAAATAACTGAACATAAACATACAAGGTTGATAAAAATGCTCATTTTATAAGGAAATTCCAGATGGCACTTTGAGGCTTTTGCATCTGAAGTCTTCAATATAGTCTCAAATATACTTTTACTTTATAATCAAACTATCATGCCAGTGTAATTTTAATTACCTCATCTGTCGTCATGATGCTGGTGAATTACAGGGCTTGTGCAAACATATCCACATCGCTATGATCAGATTTAACTGCTGCTTTACATGTGCACAAATGCAAGCATGAGCAATTAGTTGCTGGCTGCAGTTCACTTAACGGCCACCAGTGTCGCTAATAACAAGGGTTTCTGAATTCTACATATAGCCCCTTTAATATTTTGAATTAGCAGTTTTGTCTTCTGTTTTCATTTCCATTTTAGTTTGTTTTAGTAAGATTTTCTGTGCTTTTGTCACTTAAAAATTGCTTTAATTGTATTTGTAATCCTTTTTAGTTTTAGTAATTTTAGTTCTTAAATATATTTTATTTTAGTTAGCTGCCCAGTTTTTTTATCTATTTTATTTTATTTCTATTCCAATAAACAAAAATTATTTTAATTGTGCATTCTGTGTGCAGTCTTTCGCCGGAAGCTAGTTGTTTGAATATATAAAGTTTTAAATATGGATATTTTTCTTACAAAAACACATCCCTTCGCTTCAGAAGGCCTTTATTAACCTTCGGGAGTTGTATGGATTCATTTTTTTATGGATGGATGCATTTTTTCTGTCTTCAGAATTTGGCCTACCATTCACAACCAGGACTATGGATATTTTTTAAATATACCCCGGATTGTGTTGGTCTGAAAGAAGATAGTCATATACAAACCCGATTCCAAAAAAGTTGTGACACTGTACAAATTATGAATAAAAAAGGAATGCAATAATTTACAAATCTCATAAACTTATATTTTATTCACAATAGAATATAGATAACATATCAAATGTTGAAAGTGAGACATTTTGAAATGTCATGCCAAATATTGGCTCATTTTGGATTTCATGAGAGCTACACATTCCAAAAAAGTTGGGACAGGTAGCAATAAGAGGCCGGAAAAGTTAAATGTACATATAAGGAACAGCTGGAGGACCAATTTGCAACTTATTAGGTCAATTGGCAACATGATTGGGTATAAAAAGAGTCTCTCAGAGTGGCAGTGTCTCTCAGAAGTCAAGAAGGGCAGAGGATCACCAATTCCCCCAATGCTGAAAAATAGTGGAGCAATATCAGAAAGGAGTTTCTCAGAGAAAAATTGCAAAGAGTTTGAAGTTATCATCATCTACAGTGCATAATATCATCCAAAGATTCAGAGAATCTGGAACAATCTCTGTGCGTAAGGGTCAAGGCCGGAAAACCATACTGGATGCCTGTGATCTACGGGCCCTTAGACGGCACCGCATCACATACAGGAATGCTACTGTTATGGAAATCACAACATGGGCTCAGGAATACTTCCAGAAAACATTGTCGGTGAACACAATCCACCTCATTTAAAATGGACTGTGGCAAAGTGGAAAATTGTTCTGTGGTCAGACGAATCAAAATTTGAAGTTCTTTTTGGAAAACTGGGACACCATGTCATCCGGACTAAAGAGGACAAGGACAACCCAAGTTGTTATCAGCGCTCAGTTCAGAAGCCTGCATCTCTGATGGTATGGGGTTGCATGAGTGCGTGTGGCATGGGCAGCTTACACATCTGGAAAGGCACCATCAATGCTGAAAGGTGTATCCAAGATCTAGAACAACATATGCTCCCATCCAGACGTCGTCTCTTTCAGGGAAGACCTTGCATTTTCCAACATGACAATGCCAGACCACATACTGCATCAATTACAACATCATGGCTCGGTAGAAGAAGGATCCGGGTACTGAAATGGCCAGCCTGCAGTCCAGATCTTTCACCCATAGAAAACATTTGGCGCATCATAAAGAGGAAGATGCGACAAAGAAGACCTAAGACAGTTGAGCAACTAGAAGCCTGTATTAGACAAGAGACAAGAAGAGGGGATGCCACACAGTGGTAAACATGGCCTTGTCCCAACTTTTTTGAGATGTGTTGATGCCATGAAATTTAAAATCAACTTATTTTTCCCTTAAAATGATACATTTTATCATTTTAAACATTTGATATGTCATCTATGTTGTATTCTGAATAAAATATTGAAATTTGAAACTTCCACATCATTGCATTCTGTTTTTTAAGTTTTATAAGAAGTCTTTTATGCTCACCAAGGCTGCATAAATACAGTAAAAACAGTTATATTGTGAAATAATCTTAATTATTCCAAAATGTAATGTATTTATTCTGCTCATGGTAACTGAATAAGTTCCACTGTCACAATTGGTGATTTCATTGTATTTGTTGATTATATCTATAAAATATGTTTTTTTTTCATATCATTATCTATTTATCAAAGTATTATTTAATTATTTTATTTTCTGTGATTGTGTTGGCATTTCCGATTAATTAGCTGCTATAGTAAACTGGGAGAAAAACAAAATGCAGTAAATGGTCAAATAATTTGCGCCACAAAGCGGTTTGATTTTGATTATGATAATTAATTAAAACTATATTATAACAAATAACAGTTTGCAATATCAAGCAGCATAACAGACCATTTTTATAGAGCTAAACTAACTTTAAGTGAATGAGACCAGAAGCCTCAACACAATCAAGTTACTACATTAAGAATAAGGCGAATAGATGCTGCTAGAGGAAGCCCCGCCCCTTCAGGCAGGTGTCACTCAGCCCGCACACGCTGCGCTGATCTCCATTTTTCCCTCCAGTCTGTTGACGCTGTGAGTAATATCCTGGGCTGAAATGAGACGGAAATGACAGCGGCAGCAGCAATGCCCAGCTGTGAAACTCCCAACAACACGCCGAGATAAGAAGCAAGAACTTCCCATGTCTCTGACCCTTCCCAGGGCTGAACAAACCCCCAGCCAGAACTATTAAACTTCGGTATGCAACTCAGCTTAGGGGTGGGCCAGTAAGTAACCACCTAGCAATGCCATGCCAACCAACCAACCAACCAGGTATTTGCAGTCATTCACCATGCACATTTCCTTAAAAAATAATACAAAAAATAGTACATTTATTTATTTATTTTTCCTGCTTTTAAAAATAAAGTTGAATGTTTTTTGTCCATTAGACTGACTGCCAGAGCTCATTAACGTTAACTCAACCATACAATTATCCTCTCTGTGTGTTCTGAAAGGAAAAAACTGCTTTCTACAGACAGCATAATGATAATGCTGTTTGCGATGCACATGAAACTGCTTTACTTTGACTGAAAGGACATTTCTTCTAGTCCCACATTATTAGTTCCTCTCAGCAGCTCTGCAGATGTCAGCAGAGATGCGGTCAACCTCTCCAGACGCTCGCTGTCATTTCACACACTCTGGAAAATGCTCCCAGTTGTGGCTGCCAAACATCCATTTAAAAATTAAATCATACACCAAGTCAAAATGCATTAGGAAAGGGCTGCATTATGATGGTTGTCATTTTCAGAAGTTTAGACCCTGTCTGTCTGTTAGTTTGGAATTTGCTCAGGCCCTGATAACACAGCATCATTGCCAAAACGTCTGTTCTGTGTGTGTGATTTCCTCTGAAAGATGTCATTTTTAAAATGTTTGTTTATCTGTTATATGTCACTAAAAAGGGTTCTGTCCAATGTGCCAAAATCAAGTGAACTACATGTAGATGCAGAATTTTATAGCATGCTTACCAAACAGAATTGCAAAAGTAATTTTAAAATAATGACACTCCAATAATGACTTGAAATTATGACAAAATGAATACAGAATGCAATTCCATTTGATGCCACTAGTGGTGGAGAAATTATGAGCTGCATGTGTTTGAAATCACCCCCTGTAGCCTCAGTCACTATTTAAATACATTAGTCCACTATAGAGTCCACTCGAAGCAGTGAATGAAAAGGAGCGAGTGAATTCGGACACTTAGTGCATCCGAAGGAGCTTGAAACTTAGCAAACTGTCAGTTCCAGTTATAATGAAAAATTATCATGAACTCTGTCATGGAAACTAGCATGTATAAACCTTAATTAAACAATTTAATAATCAATTAAAAGGAATTTAAACCTGTATGAGTTTTAACCAATTGTATAGTTTTATTGTATAGTTTTTTTCCCCATGTTTCAACAAAATCACTTTCTATCCTGTTGGTAATATCTCTTTTTAATTGCAAAGAAACAGCACTGCTGTCATTGCCAATATCCCTTTAACAAAAGGCAGATCATAATGACATCATCCTCCAGGAAGTGACCTCATTTTGGAGGGAAACCAACAGCAGTAAGTATTGGTAATGTGATTGGTGATTCTGATGTTATTTCTTCAACTTTTCTTCCAGTATACATGGTGAATGTTAATATTCTGTTGTTTGAAAGCAATAATTATTAAGTGTTTGCAGTGGATTTCTTGCATTCTGTGATGTTTTGTGGTATTAGTTGGTTTGATTCAATCTTAGTATTATGTAATAATATCAAAATTTCTAAAGATGGCTCAGATATTGTCTTTATGTAAGCCGTCAGTTCCTCACATAATGGCAAAGCATAGCATGGTCTTAATCAAGTAAACTATATATATAGTATTTTATTCTCATCATTTATTTGATCAAAAATACATAAAATACATATATATATATATATATATATATATATATATATATATATATATATGTATTTTATGTATTTTTGATCAAATAAATGATGAGAATAAAATACTTCTTTACAGTTCCAGACAGTTTTGTCACTGGAAATATAATGATGCTGATGGTTTATTGTAGCCTGATTTTTCTTCTTCTCATCATTTTGAAGGGAACAATTCTCTTCCATTCTGCACGTTCTCATTGGTGGAGTTTTGCTTGGCACTCTGAAGGAGGAAAGGTGCCTCCTTGTGTTGTGGTCTGGGCATCCTGGGTGTGGAAGGGCACATCTTCGTCATCGTCACGCTGCAGAAATAGAGCTGCCGTTCTCAGAGCAAGGCAGGGCCGCTGGAGTTCCTGGGAATGCCTGTGCAATACGGGTTCCCGAGCCTTGCACCACTGTACCCGCTGACCTGATCCTGTCATCCTGACATTGTTCCGGGTTCTGCTGCTGCGTTGTCATAGAAACGGTATGTTGCAAAACAATGACATGTGAGGAAATGATGATAGTGATACAGGCATGGGAAATTTACAGCTGGGTGGTCTGATTGGCTGGCATGGAGTGATGTCACATGCACTTTAGAGAGATGACACTAGCTTAACAACAACTCTTTAAGATAAACAGTGGCAGAGATAAATAAAAGCTGAACAGATGGTTCTGCAACACCATTTGAAATTAAAATAAATTGTATTGTATTTATGTTTTGAAGTGCTTTACATGACCGTATAGAGAACTGCATATGGCAGATAAATGTTATGTATTATTATTTGTATTATTTTTCACATCAAAATCCTGTTCTAAACTGCTTTGCTTGGTGGTTGCTATGCTGTTTTGGCTGGTTACTAGGGCGTTGCTTGGTGGTTGCCATGTTGTTTTGACTGGTTAGGGCGTTGCTTGGTGGTTGTTATGCTGTTTTGGCTGGTTGCTAGGGTATTTTAACCCTCTGGAGTCTGAGGCTGATTTGGGGCTTGGAGAAGTTTTGACATGCCCTGACATTTGTGCTTTTTTCAGTTGTTCATAAACATATAAATGACAAAAGTGTCATTACACTGTATTCAGCACAAACTAGGCTACAATAATATGTGAGGAACATGTATGTACATGTTTGTATTTTTGAAGGAATAATGCTTATGCGTGGTTATTGAAAAAACAAAAAACTTAAGTCACTGAAATAAGGCCAAAATAAGTATATTAAATCTGTGTTCACAAGACTTCTGGTTATTGGAGGTTGTAGACTAGAGTTTTTGCTTCAGAATTATGTAAAAATTATGCTGCCTACTCATTCAAACAATATATTGATTTAGTTTTTGTAAGACACTTTTTGTCAAGAAACACAGTATGCGTGGAGGCGTGAATCTGCATGCATAATGGGCCATTTACACCTGAGAAGACAAAAGAATCACATAATAATGACCTGAAATTACTTGCATATTAATGAGGCCTTTCAGTCAGGTAGGCTGTGAAAAAACCCCTCTGTAATAATGTCTCAGCTCATCATAAACAGCAATACTGTGAAATATTATTACAATTTAAAATAATTGTATTCTATTATATTCTTTCAAATATAATTTATTTCTGTGATGCAAAGTGTCTGAACAATTATGTTACCTCTATGGCATTTCATATAGGCTTTTAGCTTAAAAGCATGCACATTTGGAGAAATATTGATGGATTCTTATATATTTATGTCAGTTTTCTATACTGAGAAGTAATATTTATTGTCATCACTATGAGTGCTGGATACTGTGTTTTTAATTCATACTTGCAGCCGGAGGGCGCTCTCTGTGCACATTTAGTCCACAAATTATTCTAAAGAAGAAGAGAACATTTCAGGAATGGTATTTTCAATACATACTTGCAGCCGGAGGGCGCTCTCTGTACACCTTTAGGCCACAAATTCATATAAAGAAGAAAAGGAACCAGGAACTAACGGCGTGTCTTCTAGAGATCGCTAACCATGGCTTTACCATCCAAATAAACACTTTTCAAGACAATAAATACACGATTGAGACGATGTATGCATGTATTGCCTCTGAATTTGCCTCTGAATAGCGCTGGCTCCGTGGGCGTGGCCGCATTAGCGGGTAATGAGCTGAATCACAGACTTCTGACATGGCTCTCTTTTCATACAGATTACATAAACACAGAATGTTTGTTTTTGATTTGACTTACACGATTTAAAACCTGACATTTCAACGTTTCTTTAGACGTAAGTGTAATTTTTTTTGTCATTAGTATTCATAAGTTACAGTTCATTTTCTGAGAACTATCAGATTGGAGTTCGTTCAGAGGGAGAGGAGAGATCACGCATCATGTTAGTTTTCTTTATTTTACAAAAAGCACAACATTGTGTTTTTACTCTGAGTGTACACAAATAAAAGAAGATATTCTATAGTTTCAATTGATATATTACTTATGTCTCTATGACAAGAAATGACGGAGTATTTTAAGTCTGTTTTGCTGCAATGTGAAAAAAATCCTGCAAAACGCGACGGCGCATTTTCAGACCTCAGAGAGTTAAGTGGTTACTTACTGGCCTAAGACTGTATGAAATTCTGGTCTCAAAATATGACTTGGTCTCTCCTTCAGTGTTGCTATGCAGTTTCTAGATTGTTTTGGCTGGTAACTAGGGTGTTGCTTGGTGGTTGCTATGCTGCTTTGGCTGGTTGCTAGGGTGTTTTTAGTGGTTACTTACTGGCCCAAGACTGTATGATATTCTGGTCTCTAGATATGACTTGGTCTCTCCTTCAGTGTTGCTATGCGATTGCTAGATTGTTTTGGCTGGTTACTAGGGCGTTGCTTGGTGGATGCTATGCTGTTTTGGCTGATTGCTAGGGTGTTTTTAGTGGTTACTTACTGACCCAAGACTGTATGATATTCTGGTCTCAGGATATGACTTGGTGTTGCTATGCAGTTGCTAGATTGTTTTGGCTGGTTACTAGGGCATTGCTTGGTGGTTGCTATGCTGTTTCGGCTGTTTGCTAGGGTGTTTTAAGCGATTACTTACTGGCCTAAGACTGTATGAAATTCTGGTCTCAAAATATGACTTGGTCTCTCCTTCAGTGTTGCTATGCAGTTCCTAGATTGTTTTGGCTGGTAACTAGGGTGTTGCTTTGTGGTTGCTATGCTGTTTTGGCTGGTTGCTAGGGTGTTTTAAGCGGTTACTTACTGGCCCAAGACTGTATGATATTCTGGTCTCTAGATATGACTTGGTCTCTCCTTCAGTGTTGCTGTGCAATTGCTAGATTGTTTTGGCTGGTAACTAGGGTGTTGCTTGGTGGATGCTATGCTGTTTTGGCTGTTTGCTAGGGTGTTTTTAGTGGTTACTTACTGGCCTAAGACTGTATGATATTCTGGTCTCTAGATATGACTTGGTCTCTCCTTCAGTTTTGCTATGCAATTGCTAGATTGTTTTGGCTGGTTACTAGGGCATTGCTTGGTGGATGCTATGCTGTTTTGGCTGATTGATATGGTGTTTTTAGTGGTTACTTACTGGCCCAAGACTGTATGATATTCTGGTCTCAGGATATGACTTGGTGTTGCTATGCAATTACTAGATTGTTTTGGCTGGTTACTAGGGCATTGCTTGGTGGTTGCTATGCTGTTTTAGCTGTTTGCTAGGGTGTTTTTAGTGGTTACTTACTGGCCCAAGACTGTATGATATTCTGGTCTCTAGATATGACTTGGTGTTGCTATGCAATTGCTAGATTGTTTTGGCTGGTTACTAGGGCATTGCTTGGTGGTTGCTATGCTGTTTTGGCTGGTTGCTAGGGTGTTTTTAGTGGTTACTTTCTGGCCCAAGACTGTATGATATTCTGGTCTCTAGATATGACTTGGTCTCTCCTTTAGTGTTGCTATGCGATTGCTAGATTGTTTTGGCTGGTTATTAGGGCGTTTCTAAGGTATTTTAAGTGGTCACTTACTTTCCCAAGTCTGTTCATCTCTACATGTGACTCTGTTTTTTCTTCACTGTAAGTCAATGGGATTTTTTTGCCCACTTTATCCACCAGAAGAAAAAAAAAATCAAATCAGATTGCTTAGAAAAGTACTATCACAACTCTCGCACATGTTTTGAGGTAGAAAATGTACAAATCTAATTTACTTATTTATATTTTACATTTATTTATGTACAGTAGCATAGGCTTTTATCCACAGCAACATGTGATTGATCGTAGGAGGAATGAAAATAGCCCGAAATCCACATTTCTAGAGCAGATCGGCGTAACGCCAAACTAAACGATCAGCTCTAACATCTGAACTTGGACTGAACCTACATCCACATTAACTTGTGTGTACAAACACCAGCACCTGCTCATGCATTTTCGTAATGTGGCACATTAGCAGTGAACGAAGAAAGAGCGACATGACAACACAGCTGAAATTTGCTCGTTGAAACCGCAACACCATCCAGCACTCGCAGAGCCAGAGGAAGTAAAAACAATGTTTTTAGAAAGTTTTGACGTTGCAAGCTAAGCAGAGAGAGACGGTGGTATGAGGGTGCCAGAGTGTGAATATTTAGGTTGGCAGCCACTAGTCCACAACATGACCATGCCAAGTCAACCTCAGATAAAAACATGCAGACCTGCACTTTTAATGCCCATATTATGAACCTCCGAGCTCAGGGCAAATCAGATCAGATAATTTGTAATTTGTTATGCAGCACATGAAGTCGATTTGATGTGATTTACAGTAAGAACAGGCACAATTCAATTCAAACATAAATTGGTGTATTGTTTGATAGAACATGTGATGATCACTTTTGTCATCATTCACTCACCTTCTTGCTTTCCCAAATCTGTATGACTTTCTGGAAGACCCAACCTATTATTTTGTTTCACAGAGGAAATAAAATAATTTGGTGTGGCAATGACATGCAGGTAAGTAGATGATGGTTTTCATTTTTGGGTCTTCAAGATCTTTTTTGTCCCTCAAACTGACCATGGTTACCATAGTTCTTGGCAAAATACCACAGTTAACCTTGTAAAACTATAATTAATATGGGATATATTTCAAACAGTGTGAGACACTCTCAAAGTCTTTCTTTCATTTTGACTTCTTTGATGACAGTGGTTACCATAGTTTTAATGTAGTAAAATTAACTGTACTACCTGTGGTATTCTGACGGAAACTGCGGTTATCTTGGTTCGTTTTTGGAAGGGGTTCTACTGTGCTATAAAAAGCGGTATGTCTGTAATCTATATGGCCACACTGGATATTTGTGGCTATGAATGTGTCAGCATTTATACTCCCTCTGTTAATGGTCATCTTCATCTTGCTTCAGCCGGCAGCTATGAGAACCTGCGCATTTCTAGCCAGTTCATTGTCAGGCACAAAACATGAAGGAAGATTTATCTTGTTAATTAAGATAATTATTAATCAATTAAAAGCTGAAAAGATATTAATCTATATAGTGCTTACAATGAGTTTATGTGATTAAATTTACGGTTTAGATAATGCCAATATTTACTACCATCAAGATTGTAAAAGATTTATTAGTGTTTTTTACAATGAAATTGTAGTATTTATTTTATGTTTACTTGCACTTTTATGTTACCTTTTACTGTGAGTTGTTTAGTGATTGAGAGAAAATTATCTGGTTTTCCTTGATTTTGCTGTAAATATTTATGTATGTATGTATGTATTATTTATTTATTTATATTTGTTTTATTATTTGTGTATGTTTGTTTTGTTGTTATATTTATTTTATTATTTATTTATTTATATTTGTTTTATTACTTATTTATGTTTGTTTTATTATTTGTTTGTTTGATTTTACTATAAGGCCAGATCATTTGTTGTTTTCTCAACAAATTACTGTAAAACAAGTAAATAACCATAAAATAATTGTAAAGCATATTTGTTTGTTTGTTTGTTCGTTCGTTCCTTTATTTATTCATTTATTTATTTATCAAGCCAGATAATGTGTTGTTTTCTCAACAAATTACTGTTAAAATGTAAATAACCATAAAATAATTGTAAAGCATATTTGTTTGTTTGTTTGTTTGTTCGTTCGTTCAGTCCTTCCTTTATTTATTTATTTATTTATTTATCAAGCCAGATCATTTGTTGTTTTCTCAACAAATTACTGTAAAACAAGTAAATAACCATAAAATAATTGTAAAGCATATTTGTTTGTTTGTTTGTTCGTTCGTTCCTTTATTTATTCATTTATTTATTTATCAAGCCAGATAATGTGTTGTTTTCTCAACAAATTACTGTTAAAATGTAAATAACCATAAAATAATTGTAAAGCATATTTGTTTGTTTGTTTGTTTGTTCGTTCGTTCCTTTATTTATTTATTTATTTATTTATTTATTTATCAAGCCAGATCATTTGTTGTTTTCTCAACAAATTACTGTGAAACAAGTAAATAACCATAAAATAACTGTAAAGCATATTTGTTTGTTTGTTTGTTCGTTCGTTCCTTTATTTATTTATTTATTTATCAAGCCAGATCATTTGTTGTTTTCTCAACAAATTACTGTAAAACATGTAAATAACCATAAAATAACTGTAAAGCATATTTGTTTGTTGGTTTGTTCGTTCATTCCTTTATTTATTTATTTATCAAGCTAGATAATTTGTTGTTTTCTCATCAAATTACTGTAAAAATGTAAATAACCATAAAATAATTGTAAAGCATATTTGTTTGTTTGTTTGTTCGTTCCTTTATTTATTCATCAAGCCAGATCATTTGTTGTTTTCTCAACAAATTACTGTGAAACAAGTAAATAACCATAAAATAATTGTAAAGCATATTTGTTTGTTTGTTTGTTCGTTCATTCCTTTATTTATTTATTTATCGAGCCAGATCATTTGTTGTTTTCTCAACAAATTACTGTAAAAATGTAAATAACCATAAAATAATTGAAGGGCTATTACAGTAAATTGATGTAAATTTCAACATCAAGTGGCCTGTAATTCAGTGTCATTTTTTTTACAGTGCATGTGTAGCCCTTTCATACCAGTGTAAAGTGTCTCTCCATCAGGAAGACTGCGCTCAGATCTCATTGAGCCACAGCCTCGTTACTCAAGACCAGCAAAGCTGTGTAAACATCACAAAAATGAAAAGTTGCAGGACGCCCATTTGGAACGTATTAGCTTTACTCCATAACCTATGTTTAAATTATTACAGCCAAACCCAGGAGTTTGGCACTGGCAAACTGCTCCGACCAAGGCCAGTTAACCTCTGGGGTTACAGACGAAATCGTCAAGTTTAGAGATATGTTCAGCTCCTTGTGGAAAATGTAAATTTGCAGTCCGCTTGGCCATGCGGAGAGGAATTTCAAATGGCTCAATGAGACAGCTATACAACTGTAGGGGGAAAGCAGGTCAAAAGAGCTTCATAATTCAGCAGGAGTAATTACACCATCGGACCGATCCTACATTCAGAGAGCATTGTGTCATCTTTAGTACTGCTCTTCTTCTACAGTCGATGAAAGATTTTTTTCATCTATTTAGCAAGAATAATGCAGGTGCAATGCTAACTTGAAATATATATTAGAATTATGCACACCTGAGAATACAGACAAAATACAAAGTTCAACAGAAATTCATGTCGCCTACTTGGTTTTCAGCCTGTAATTCCTCCTTTCAAATGAATGTCACTTGAGTTTCAAATAGCGATTTCACTGCAATTCACTACAACAAATGGCTGGTAGGGACTACAACGAGCGTCTTCCCGGGTTGGTGACATCACAAACCCCAAAATTTACATAAACCCCGCCCCCGGGAACACGCAACAAAGGGGGCGGGGCCATGTTGGGCTGCTTTAGAGTGTTGTTGACATGCCGTCATTTTACGCCGGACTGCTTCACAAACGAGGATCGGTGGATTCAATGCTGGATTTGCACAAAAGATGAACATGACGGCACATGCTAGTGGATGAGTTGAATCAACTCCATAGCGACTACATAAATTTATCCACTAACCATTCAGAAACATCTAAAAGTTGTAACTTCTTCCTGAGTCTCTCCATCAGTGTCGACTCCGGTTTGAACAATGTAAGGCTGAACGCCGTTACTGACAATCCTCATTTTGGATGCGTGAGATTCTCCAGCTTTGTTGTTGTTGAGCTGTTAAAGCTCCGCCCTCTTTTGGAAACAGGGCCGGAAGCAGCAGCTCATTTGCATTTAAAGGGACACACACAAAAATGTTGTGTTTTTGCTCAAACCCAAATAGGGGCAAATTTGACAAGCTTTAATACATGATCTGTGGGCTATTTTGAGCTGAAACTTCACAGACACATTCTGGGGACGCCAGAGAATTAGATTACATAAAAGGGGCATTATAGGTCCCCTTTATTATTATTGCAATGAAATCATTGAAGGCCTGATCACCTTCCTTATTCTCATTTCTGTAGCAGAAATTATCTATATCTTTATCGTTTGAAAAAGATTTGTGGTAGACAAATGCAAATGCTGATTGCATTCATTTTAGTGGTAAACTGTAGTTCAGACCAGTCAAAGCTGCTCAATTTTTGATCCAGACTGCAGTTTTTCCTCCAAGACCCAGTCTAAGCACACATCTCATTACAGGCAGAGAAGTTGGGGTCTTCAAATTAGTACTTCTCTATTATACATCTTTATTTTCTCAGACTCTGTAAAAATCTCTGTAATGGAGCATGGCAATCTTGGATAAGAACCTCCTGCTGTTCTCTGTCTAATTACGCTCGACTAACTCTCTGAGCTTTCTCTGTGTTTATATTTAATTTGATGTTGGTTTTAATCCCGAAGTGTCAATCTTCATTCCTGCCTGAGCAACCCTGGACAGAGTCCCAAATTAAACAGCCAGCACACTCGTTTAAACGGCCAATTATGAATGCACAAAAAGCTTTTTTGAAACCGCAATCATCGTGCTTAAAAGGTCAAGGGCGAACCGAGATCTCTGCATTCATTTACAATTATTGCATTTTATAATTTCTTGATTTCAGGGCATGTAAAACTGCATGTTTCAGTAACGATAACATCACTGTAAACCAGGACTTATTTCACTCTTGTCGAAAGCGTACACGTCCAGAATCATTAACTACAGTTCGCTATACGAATCCAACAAAAACGGCAAAAGTCACGCCAGATAAACACATTTTTAATTAAATTGCATAGCTCTAGTGTTTTTCCCAACAGCGTAGAGTCTTAGCTTATTAGCTCCCATTAGACGAAGCCTCAAAGTTTATTTTGTAATTTCATCATTTCTTTTGATACGTTGTTAGGCTCTGATCCAAACATTGCAGGACAACATTAAACCCAAATGAAGCTTCAGTCCAGGATCTTTTTAAGTCATCAGTGAGGTCAGGTGATTTTATTTCATAACTCAAAATTATCCAGTTCAGAAATCTGTAGCGAGTTGGAGGACGTTTATGTCATTAGATAAAATTACTTAGGGGTAATCAATTATGTTGACCATTCACCCTGTAATACTGACAACAATTCATGATGCATGACTGCAGCAATGCATCACTGTAGGAAAACACATGATGGTAGCGCTCCACGTTGTAGCATCTTCCTGCGATTTGATTAATGGGCCATTAGCTTGGCCATAAGATTCCTGTAACTCAAAAGATAAGATGTTTTATGTCTCTTTGCAAAAGAAATGTACAATTAAACTTTTTGACAGTAATAAATTAAGGTTGCGTAGGACCTGAACGGTGAAGTTTTATTGCTGTATTGGATATGTCTGCTAAAATGACTTGGCTCCCGCTCAAGGATGCATAAATTGTCTGCTGCTTGAGCAGGAAAACACAGCTTCCAGATTTATGCAACTGCATGGTGAGGTTTACAGGTTCTCTTCTGTCATTCATAACTCCTAGGCGTTTTATTAAGAGCTATTGCAGGCTTTGCACCAATTGTTCTCTGAGGAAATAATAACTGATGTCTTTAGTGCGAGGACTTGATGGTAGTTGGTGTTGTTCATCACGCGTGGCTTGGTTTATGCAGCTGCATTTTGCAAGGGTCAAATTAATGGGAAATAGGTTCTCCAATAAAGATATAGTTTATGAACTGTGCATCGCAATATTTGAAGAAGGCACGCAACTCCTTTGCATTTAGAGCACTCGGTTTTGGGACTTAATATATTGCATTGAACAGCAGCGGTTGGCTGCCAGCTCCCATGATTTCATCACCTGTTTCTCATTCTGCTTGTTTGGGATTTCCTTGAGCTTAGGAAAGATCTTGCAGCGAGGGACTTTCACAGAGGTGCATCTTGGTGGTCTTGCTTGACTGTGACAGAGACTCTCATGTGTAACTTATGCAATGGGTTGAAACACGAACAGTCCAAACCATCAGCACGTCTTTGAATTTTCTCAGATGCGAGAGAGCTGAAATTCCATCTGGTTTAGTTAGAGCTGATTTGCCATAGATTGCGAGATTCATGGCATCAAATCATTGAAAGACATTTTGAAGTTAAATCCATTGATAATTTACTCACCCCCACGTCATCCAAGATGTTTATGTCTTTCTTTCTTCAGTCAAAAAGAAATTAAGGTTTTTAAGGAAAGCATTCCAAGATTTTTCTCCATATAGTGGACTTCAATGGCTACCAACGGGTTAAAGGTCCAAATGTCAGTTTCAGTGCAGCTTCAAAGAGCTCTACATGATCCCAGACGAGGAATAAGAGTCTTATCTTATTCCACCAACGTCACACGTGACCTTTCCAACATGATTACGCAATGTGTGGCACATCGCAGAGCTAGTGCAAGATGAGCATTTGTGGTTAAAAAGTATATAAATTATTCTTTTTTTTTTTTTAGAAAATGAACGATTGTTTCGCTAGATAAGACCCTTATTCCTTGTCTGGGATCATGTAGAGCTCTTTGAAGCTGCACTGAAACTGACATTTGGACCTTCAACCCTTTGGTACTGTAACTGTTGAAGTCCACTATATGGAGAAAAATCCTGGAATGTTTTCCTCAAAAACCTTAATTTCTTTTTGACTGAAGAAAGAAAGACATAAACATCTTGGATGACATGGGGGTAAGTAAATTATCAGGAAAATTTGATCTAATAAGTGATCTAATTAAAATCCTTTAATTCCATTGTGTCTGTTTTTATTTTTGGATTTTTACAATTAAAACTGTATTTCCATAAGGGATATGATAAAATTGATATATATAAAGACTTTTTGAGGGGCTTTTTCTGGGTCCCGATCTACATATGTCCAATTCTTTTATGCTTTTAAACATTTGTTAATGTTAAACCCATTATTTCTTATGTTTTTACACTAATTTCCCCTCAAATGTGATTGTAATTGATATATTCTCATACTATTTATGACTAATGATGTTTATTATTGTTATTTTTGGTGATATTTAATATCATGTGACTTGATGATGTCATTTCTTAAGATTTTTTGGGTTTTCAGTGTGGACAGACAAATTCCTTACTGTAATTGCATTGCTTTGGGACTCAGTGTACAGTACATGGACTGTTCTTGGTCAAGGTAACAAAGATAATGCAGGCTAGAGTTTATCCTGACTAAAGGCCCGTTCACACCAAGAACGATAACTATAAAGACATCTATAATGATATTTAGAACGAGTTTTAGAACTATATATTTATCTTTATCATTAAAGTTATCGTCCTTGGTGTGAATGGGCCTTAAGACCTTCCTTTTCGGTAAAATGTATTCCAGCATTCATTAGTTTCAAATGCAAGTGCATTTTCTAAAAGCAGCTCTTAATGCGCTTTAGACAACTTTGCAACCCCTACAAGCTCCATTTGCGTTGATATTTGTGAAAGTCTCCATATGTTTGATTTTGAAGAGGATAGAGCTGTGTGACAAACTAAAGCTGGCTTGATGGATGGGTCAAATGGAGACTCTGGCCAGGACAAACACATTGTGAATAGGTTCTCATTCATTTGGGGCCCGTGTGGTCAAGTTTTGAGCTGCGTTTCAACAACACCGCTATTGTGCCTTCTGCTTCAATAAATAGAGGTGCTTATTCAAGGCTGCTATTGATTCGTCATTTTTCATATGTCCAGATGTCACACGACGTATAGAGCTGGGGAGTTTAGCTCAAGCACCTGGAGAGAACATTATGCGAGCAATTTTTAGTTTCACTGAAGCTTTTTATTTAATGCACACAGTGTTTTGTATGGTAAAAAGTCACTAGTTTTGCCCGTTTCAGATTTATGCCTTATTTTGAGAGAAGACACATGAGCAGGATGTATTTTTCGGCAATCACTGCCAACATAAATCTGATGTTTTATAGGCGATTTAGTTTTGTTTAGCTGAGCGTCACTCTTTAAATGTGATTGACCTTGATATACCTCCATAATATTAGCTGTGGTAACATAAGCTTCTTCACTTCATTTCCTCTGTTTATGGTCAATGTCGTTTCAAATCTGGGTGGAGGACGACGAGATGGCCCAGTGAAGGATTGAGTGTATCATTTAAATGAATCATACTCTGTGTTTTCAAGCCACATCCAAGCATCATTCATCTGTGAGCTCTGAGCTGTAATGAGAAATAATATAACTCACTCACTGGCCCTCAGACCATCTGGCCGTAAGCGAGCGGGTGCGTTCCCTAAAACTCACAGTCGCAGCTTCTGGAGAGTATCGTCTTACTCTCCAACAGGTGGATTGTTAGTGCCTTGTGCAGACAGCCAGAAAAGAGGTTTAGGACGTTACAAATGAGAGTCTGAGAACAGTGGGTTACCAGGACCTTGTTTCTGACCTACCAGGTAAAATGAGAAATCTCTCTTGTTTTGTTTTTTTAAACGATTTACCAGTATTTTTCCCTCATACAATATTGTTTAAATGTTTGGGGTCGGAAGATTTTTAAAATGTTTTTGGATGAAGTCTCTTATGCTCAAGGCTGCATTTATTTGATCGAAAATACAGTTAAAAATTGTGAAATATTATTACAATTCAAAATAGTTGTTTTCTATTTCAATATATTATAAAATGTAATTAATTCCTGTGGTCAAAGCTGAATTTTCAGCATCATTACTCCAGTCTTCAGTGTCACATGATCCTTCAGAAATCATTCTAATATGCTGATTTAATGTTCAAGAAACATTTCTTATTATTATCAATGTTAAAAATTTTGTGGAAACGGTGATCACTTTCATCACTATCTACTAAAGACAACATCCTATTCAAAGGGTTAGTTCGCCCAAAAATTACTCACCCTAATATTGTTCCAATCACATAAGACTTTCGTTCATCTTCGGAACACAAATGAAGATCTTTTTAAAGAAATCTGAGAGATTTCTGTCCCTCCATTGACAGCTACGCAACTACCACTTTGATGATCGTAAAACTAATCCATATGAATTGAACGGTTTAGTCCAAATTGGAGAGACTCAATCACTTTATAATATGATGAACAGATTTAATTTAGGCTTTTATTTACATATAAACATTGATCAGCGAACATAAACAGAAGCTCAACTGAACCTGCTTAAAGCACGAGAACAAACCTCATTGGTTCTTGCAGAAGATCAAGCGTGATGCGTAACACGAGAATTAATCTCATTGGTTCTCGCACGTCAAGCAAACATGCTTGAGCTTCTGTTTACAACTGATGTGTGAGTTGATAAATGTTTCAATCTAAATTCAATCTGCGTATATAAAGCGACCGAGTCTCTGCAGAAAATGTGGACTAAACCACTCAATTCATATGGATTAGTTTTACAGTCTCTTTATGAACTTTTTGAAGTGTCAAAGTGTCAGTTGCGTAGCTGTCAATGGAGGGACAGAAATCTTAGATTTCATCAAATATACCTTCTTTTGTGTTAAGAAGGTGAACGAAGGTCTTACGGATGTGGAACGACATGAGGGTGAGTAATTAATGACAGGATTTTATTATTATTGCGCACAATAAATCAGTGCATGTTATTTTATGTTCAGTTTGGAGCTGCTAGTGGTCCTGAAATTGTGCACTTTTTTGTCTATTTATTTGAACCAACTTTTCTCTATTTTCTTATGTTAACAGTGAGGTAAAATGTACCATTGCTTGTCCTATTTGAGCTAATGATATATGTTGGACTCATCAGATATTTTTTCATCCTCCTCCAGACCAAGAATACCACCCAGAGCCCAAGACGGTTCTGCACTTCACAGTTTAACAGCTCTTCCATCACTCGGAGCCGTCATTACACTCACACAACCGCCCAGAGTTTATGAAACTGAGGCGTTGTGTGCTCCAGTTTGTTTTATTGATCATTGTGCGGAGGCGTTGATTAAGTGAAGGGAGAGTGTGTTTCTGAGGCTTCTGTCACCTCATAACTTCACTCATTTAGTCAAAACAGGCTACCGTCTTCAGACTCGCAGACAAGGTCCTCCTCAACTCGTAAGTGTGGCGTAATCCTCTGGATCCGGCCCATACGCACACCTTCAGTGTTTCACATCCTTTTATTTCCAAAGATTAGATGAGCTGAAGGACTGAAAAGACCTTTATGAAGTTCATCTACAGGGCATTCTGTCCTCTCGTCCACTTCTTGATTATTCTCTCTCTCCCTCCCTCTCATTCTCTGGTTACTGACATCAGGGCTGTGCATTCCACGCTTGTCTTAATAAAGTCAAATCGCAATAAACCTGAACCAATTACACGCGCAGCCAGATGGGCCGACCTCGGCGTGGAGGGGATCCACCTGGAGGGTGATGGCATCCGGTTCTTTGGGGTCACACTGAAAAGAATCACCAAAAACTGGGTCTGATGGGAGATTAACATTAAGTATGGCGAATCAAACTCATTTATCTGAGCTTTCAAAAAATGTTTTTCCACTTAATTTACTTTATATACTTGTAAAAAGATTTTCACCAGATTTTTTGATATATGGCATAAAGTCTGATTCACTTTGCATCTACAAACTGCCCATTTAGAAAAAATATTGTTTGACTGACACATGTAAAGCAACCAAACACACTTTTGTGTGCCATTAACAGACTGGTGTGTTTATATATATGATGGAAAATGTGTGTATACTTTGTCATCAGAACTGATTTCCATCCAAATGTAAAAAGTACAGTTTTTTTTAAATAGAATTTTTAGAGCTACTACTTGTTTCAGAATGTTTAGAGAATATTCAAAAGTAACATTCCCATAATGTTAGCGAGATTATAAAATGGAATGATCTCTTAATGTTCATGCAACCAAAAAAAAAAAAAAATTTAAAAAACTGAACATTCAGAAATAATGTTTTCATAACTTAATGGGAATGTTAGCAAAAAATGTTTTTAGATCATATTTTGGCAGCTGGGATGGATTTTTATGCTACTTTTATGTTCTTTTTAGAGTTTGAAATTTTGGAGTCCCTTTGACTTTGATAATATGGACAAAAATATCTAAAGTATTCTTCAAAAATCATGTTTGGGTGCATAAATAATGACAGAATATTCATTTTTGGATGGACTGTTCACTGAAGTTTCACATCTAAATTATCTTCTAGTTCTTTAGAAAAACAAACACCCCACAATAGTTCTTGCAGGTTCTTTGCAGAACCTAAAATGCTATTAAAGAACCATTATTTCCCCTACAATCTTGATACACTCTTAAAAATAAAGATTATTTATTGGCATTGATGGTCCCATGAAGAACCTTTACATCCATTGAACATTTCCATTGCATAAAAGGTAGCAATGACATAAAAGAACCATTTATGTTCTCCAAAGAACATAACTCTTCTATGTCATCAGTGCAAAAACTCCCTTTTGGAGCCTTTATTTTTAAGATTATAGGTAGGATTCCCAAACCAACCACAGCCTTCTACTCCCAGTTGTGATGAGTCAAACCTGCCTTCACGGCTTCACCTGACAGCCACAGCGTCCTGCCCTCTCTCACCGCTCCATAAACATCACGTCAGGACTCATTCACCGAACCCCCTCCTCTTCTCTATTAGCAGCTAATAATATTGAGTTACCACTCAGCACGCTGCCAAGTGGTCTCTGCTGGGGCTCAGTGGCTGTTTGTACTTGGCACGGGCGGCCGAGAAGAGAGAACCTTAACGTTTTAAGGGTACAATAACAAACATCTCCGACCCTCCGCTCTACGCTAACCTGCTTGCTTTTACACCTCTGGGAATGGCATTATTTTCATGAATCTGTGCTGCTATATGCTCCACAGAGCAAATTAGAGCGAGAGGACCTCAATGAAAGATTTCATCGGTGTTTTAAAATACAAGGAGGGTTTATGCATCAATCACCGGTTGAAAGCACAAAGCTTGAATGTTGAGTTGTTAGTTTGATTAAAAACTATATTTTCTGTTCGTCTGGGGTTAGGATTTGTTGCCACGTCTATGTTAAGTGGAAATATGTGCAAATTCTTTCAGCAATATTTAAATCCTGACAAGATATAATAAACATTATTAGACATGCCAAAATGAAGATTTAGCAGGGTCTTTGTGTGTGTGTTTGTGTGTCCAAACCATTTAGAAATTAGCAAAGGAATTTTGACCAGACGTGACTTCATTGCTTTTTCTGAGGTGGCATGTTTTACATAAGAGTTTTAGGAGAGATTAATCAAACAAATATGTTTACATTTGGCTTGTGCTCCGTCCAGAATAGGATACGACTGCAAGAAAAGATTATTTGATATGTGAACTGCAGTTATTATCGTTCCTGAATATGTGTATTTATTTCTGCATGCATGTGGTCGATTTCTCCTTAGTGCACTAATTTAACATATCCCATGGAGATTATGATTCTTTTTAATTGTATTTTTTTATATGTATATATTTTATTTTTATAGCTTTTGAGACTCGTATATGTTTTTTTTCTCTCTCTCTCTCATGTGACAGATCTGTTGTGTGGATGACAACGTGAACAGCACAAATCATATTCAGTCTGATATTTCCAGTTCTGATCTGGCCCATTTTTAAATGTGGGAATAAATCAGATATAAAGTAAAGGAGGAGGAGGACAGCGAAAACAGCTGTTGGTGAAATGGTGAGGTATTAGACTTCAACATACACACACACACACACACACACACACACACACACACACACACACACACACACACATACACACACACACACACACACACACACACACATATATATATATATATATATATATATATATATATATATGTGTGTGTGTGTGTGTGTGTGTGTTTGTGTGTATGTATGTATATAATTTAATTGTAAATATGTATTTATATTTACTTTATATATACCATTTTTACAAAATAATAATTTTATAAAATAATTTAACTGTATTTATTTAATATATATTTTTCATTATAATTAATATATATATTTTGTATATTTATTATTATATATTATTATGATTATTATTATGATATATATTATATTATATACATAAATAGTTAAATTTTTATATATGTAATTTAACTGTATTTATTTAAAATTATTTTTTTCTTATATTTAATATATATTTTTATATATTTTTTATTAGTAGTATACACATATATATATATATAATTTTTTTTTTTTTTTCATGTTTAAGAGAAAACAAAAATCCAAGTTATGCATAAAATTAGAATTGGCTTGTTATGTGAATGTAGCCTTGGTCTTCAGTTGGGAGGAGCTGTGAAGGAAAAGGACAAGAGCTAAAGACAAGACCAGGAAAGAAAGACAGAGAGAGAGAGAGAGAGAGAGAGGTGTTGGGACAAAGCAGCGTCCTACTCAATGTTTGAAAGTGCTCCATCAAGTCGACCGGTTTAATTGCACAGGGGGCGGTTTGTAACTATTACTGTGAAAGGAATCCTTTAGCAGCAATAACACTAAATCAGCCCTTATTAAAACAGCTATATATCTGCCTGCCTAAATTGTTGCTGGACTCGTGGGTTATCACAATAACCGTAAATTTTGCCAGATTTCTGGCCGTAAAAACTCATTAGGTATTTCCCAGCTAAGAGAGAAGGGGAGAGGGGAACCGCCTGTTGCCTGGGAGCTGGGGAGCAAAGCATTGTGGGGGCTGGCCACAGTTACCTTTGTCATGAATCACTGTGCGAATAGGCCACGGGCCAGGAAAGGCTGCTGATAGTGTTCACACACACACAAAAACATGCAGCAGACACAATAAGACGCACTGCAGAACTCCATGGAAATGAAAATAATCCAGCAGCCGTCAACCCTGTTACAGCCCCTTTTCTGCCTCCCACAGTGGGTGAGTGTGTGTGTGCACAGTACGCCTCGCCCCAACACACTCCCTGCCTCTCCAGTGCTGAAAAGACACAGACAATGTAAGTCATATGGGTGTCTGGGGGGCCTGGTGCACGGGGTACAATTTGTCAAACGTCCAATCAACCGTTCTCGTCCTGAAACTGTGAGTGCGGTCTCGACACAGCGAGCTTAAGCAAGCACGAGTAAATTCACTCTTGTCGACATGTGTGATGTTCGCGGTTTGTGCATTTCGTGAAAATATGTACATCTTTCCTGCTGCTATAAATTCTCGGAAAAGCATTTTTCGGAGAGTTCAGCGGCATGCTATCCTAAAAAAATGACATCCTCATGTTTCATGATGAATGAGGGCCGTGATCATCCAAAAATCACCTGATAACAGACTGTCATGTTGTATTTAACATTTACCCATACCCATAGGAAATGAGATCTCTTTAATAACTATTTCTCTTAGACAGCAATGAGATTTTCTTTAGAGAAGAAGACCCCAATAGTTTCACACGTGTCTCGTCTAGAGTTTCAGATCTCAACAGTCTCAAACTGTGACTTAAGAAGGCAGAGATTTTATGAACTTTTCCAATTATTTCAGGTGTAAATGACCCAAGTTATGCTATCCATGTCCAAAAACGTGCCTATTCTTACATTTCATTGCAGTTTACAGCTAATATGAGCAGTGGCAGTAAAACACCAGCAACTTTTATTAAGTTTTCACACAAATTATGATTAAAGCAGCAGATTATCGATTATTAAAGGGGTCTTTGATTATGATTTCACTTTTTTAACTTTAGATGGTGTGTAATGTTGCTGTTACGATGCTCAAAGTTCAATACAAAGGGAGATATTTTCTTTTACAGAAATCGCTGTTTAAGGACTACAACAAATGGCTGGTAGGAACTACAACAAGCTTCTTCCTGGGTGTGTGACATCACAAACCCCAAAATTCACATAAATGAGAACACACAACAAAGGGGGTGAGGCCATGTTGGGCTGCTTTAGAGAAGAGGAAGAGTTGTTGTAGTAGAGTGTTGTTGTCATGCTGTCATTTTACGCCGGACTGCTTCACAAACCAGGGTCAATTCAACACTGGATTTGCACAAAAGATTAACATGACGGCACATGCTAGTGGATGAGTTGAATCAACTCCACAGCAACTACATACATTTATCCACTAACCGTTCAGAAACGTCCAGTTTCATTCTAAAAGTTGTAATTTCTTCCTGAGTCTCTCCATCAGTGTCGACTCCGGTTTGAACAATGTAAGGCTGAACACTGTTACTGACAATCCTCATTTTGGATGCGTGAGATTCTCCAGCTTTGTTGTTGTTGAGCAACCGAAGCGCGAGCTGTTAAAGCTCCGCCCTCTTCTGGAAAGGGGGCCGGAAGTAGCAGCTCATTTGCATTTAAAGGGACACACACAAAAATGTTTTTGCTCAAACCCAAAAAGGGGCAAATTTGACAAGCTATAATAAATTATCTGTGGGGAATTTTGAGCTGAAACAGACACATTCTGGAGACACCAGAGACTTATATTACATCTTGATCGCCTCAACCTGCGGACTGAAAAAAACAGCCAGCGGCAACAGTGTAAAAGTAACCCAATTCCATGGGAAAACTAGGATTGTCACAACTGCTGCTGCTATATGTGCAGCAACCAACGTGATAAAACATTACCAGATTCACGTTCATCTGTTTCAGCATCTGTTTTCAGAAACGTGCAAGAAGAAATGTAAAATAATTTTGCAGAAATAACGCTTTTTTCCATTGAACCTGGGTTGTCTATTTTCATACTGTATGTCAACATTTAACTAATTTGTTTAACTAATTTCTTTTTATTTCTGCCAATGTATTTTTGGAGAAACAACATTAATATTTAAATCAACTGAGCCCCGAAACAGCAACCTTGACGCAGTAAAACTTTCCTCTGGGATCTCATCAAATGTGTGGCACAACGTCTACAATGACCTTAATGAACTCTATCTAAAAGTGATTTCAGCTTCATCATAAGACCTTTCATCAGTCCATAAATTTCCCTTGGAGATGCCTTCCATGAAAAACCACAGAGTATGTGATGCATCTCATTTGATGGCCAAAGATCACAGGCTAGTAAGATCTACTCAATTTCATTTGACGTTTCAGCTGACCAATCAGTTTCTTTTCCAGATCATAAGAGTAGAGTGACTGGACGCCTCCACGGTCCAATGGCAGAGCATTACAGGGAGGTTCTGTTCACCTGAGCAGCGTGTCTTTCTCCCTGGGGCGACTGCGCTGCTCCAAAGAGAAACCACATCCTATCCATTAGGTTTAATGATGTTCTGACTCCTGCTCCGGGCGGCAGATCGAGCCAAACCACAGACACATTAACCCCCTGCTTCCCCCAGCATTTATTTACTCCTGGGCTCATTGTTGTAAACAAAGCTTCACGTGCCATGGCTGATCTTTTAACGAGCAAGCCTTTAAAGTGTTTTCTTTTCCTTTTACAACTCTTTAACGACTCAGTCATGTTTAATTTAAACATCAACTCAGATGTTAACATGGGGAAAAATAAAAATAGACAACTGAAACAAGTGATTAAAGTTAGAGTATATAGAACTATATGAAACTTGGATAGCAGTTCTGCTCACCATTTTCTTCATGGTTTCCAAATTCAGACACCAAAAGAAGTTATTGCAGGTGTACGTTGGTAGTTTGATTTCATAATGGAGTCCATTATTGTTGGTAGTGCTCCATCACCAATACAACATTCACTGAGTTACGCTGTAATGAATTTTACAATCATGTATTTTGCACTACTTTCGTTCATAAGATAAAAGGCAACAAATCACTGCAGCCGAGTTGACATGTTTGTGTTTCTTTGACAGACATTAAGAGTTTTTTTTCATGTCCTGTTGCCCCCCACTGGTGAAACACGGCACTGCATGAGCTTTTCAATCACACCACATGCTGAGACAGCAGTGAAGGCATTATATACACCATAAAATCTTTTTTTCTTCTTCTCTTAGTCCGATAGCTTTGATAGTGTTGGTGTGCCTTTCAGACCGACAATAGGTGAGTAGTTCACTTTTTTCACACTATTTCACAATATCGCAAAAGGTTGTGTTGATACAGTAAATGGGTTTATTAGCATGGAACAGCAGACAAAAATACGCTCAGCAGTGAAACTACTATGTATCACCACACTGCTTATGTAATGTGAAAACTGTAACCTGTTAATATGGGTGCAAGCAAAGGTCAACATGAAATGCCATTTACAACTATAATGTGGTGTATAAAACAAAATATTCAACAGAAGCATGATGCAGGACTTGATTGTCCATTATCTGTCAATGGGGTAAGAAAATGAAGTTTATCTTTCTTACCACATTGGCAGATATTTTTTTTAAAGCATAAGCTCATTTAATTTTGATCAATTTATCAAAAAACAAAACTTAATATCTTAAGTAATTTTGCTTCTCAAGTAAATGATTCTTGATTTAAGTATTGCAGACATAGTCTGTAGCATTTCTAATTCTCTACATCAGTTTCTTGAGAAAACCATGTTTGCAGTCTACGTGGTATCGTTGATAATAATGAGAAGGTTTTAGTTTTGTTGCATGTTTCTTGCTTGCAGACTTTCTCTCTCCCTTCTCATCCATTTTGGCAGCCCACCCTAAACCTCCATTAGGAAAAAGTCCCAAATGCCAAATAAACAATCAGCACGGTTAGTTTAAAAGTGACACCTTTTATTGTTTGTGTGGGTGTGTTTCAGCTGTAAAATTGTTGCGCACGCATTTGAGTTAATGTGCATGTGCGTGGATGCGTACTGCATGTATGTGTTTGTGTGACTTTGCGGTCTGTATTTTCCAGCACGCTCTCTAGGTATGTACCCGCTAAACCCCATCCTCCGTGCCTCGCTAAATGCGGCATTAGCTGTAATTGCATGCAGAAATCCTTATCTTGTACTTGAGATGGGAGGCCTTGGCTGCCAGCCTCTCGCCACAAATACCAATTACAGCGTTCTCTATGTCAGGCCGTAGAGATCCTTTCTGTGAGTGAACGGCACACACTTTTCCCCAGGAGAGGCCTGCCAGGAAGCCGTGTAAAAGGCTGCAGTTGATAATGTCTGTTTTGCTTTCAGCTGCAGCACAGATTGAGTCACCTCATCGGGCCACTAATAAACTCTGCTCTTTTTTACCATTTACTGAACAAACAACCTTGCTTTTATACGATTAAACCGTATTTGAAGCATCACAGAATGTTTGATATGTTACAGAGGGACATGGTGAAGGAAAAAAAATATGAGATGGGGAGGAAAAATTATTTGTCTGTGCTTTTGCGTTATCTCGCAAATGATTTGAGCTTCCCTGCGCTGTACAAACTTATTATTATGATTTGTTATCACAACATTTTTTCTTTTGCCAAATCAACTTAATTAATTTAGGCCATATAACATAACATTTTGAGTTTTTGTTGATTAAACCAATCACCTTCATTGTATTAACTCAAATTTTTTATTTTATTGAACTCAAAATTTTAAGGCAACCAGGTAACTTACTTTTTTAAGTTAAACCAACAATTGTTTTTCACAGTGTGAACCTAGATATATTGGGTATGTTCTAAAAACCTAATGATTGTAAGCATAATTACATTCTTTACTATGCTGGAAGAAAAATTCACTGAGAAATTTCTAGTAAATTTCACAAAAACTTACAAATAATCAACAACACATTGAAATAAACATGAAATTTTGAAAAAAGACTGAAATTTTCTTGTAAAACACTGCAGTAATCTTCAAAAAATCATTTTACAGTGTAAAATATAATCATATTAGGTAAGAAGCATAATTATATTTCTTTCTTTTACCAATTTCTAAGGCGGCATGTATCTTTAAAAAGTGAAAACAATCCCAGAATACAGTGTGATGGTGAGAGAGAGACAAGAGAGATTTTGATACACTACCGTTCAAAAGTTTGTGGTCAGTAAGATATACATATATATATATATATATATATATATTTTTTTTTTTTTTTTTTTTTTTTTTTCTGTAAGGATGCATTAAACTGATCAAAACTGAGTAAAGACATTTATAATGTTATAAAAGATTTAATGTTATAAAAGATTCAACAAAGAATCCTAAAAAAGTATCAATGTTTCCAATATTGATAATTTGTTTGACATTGATAATAATAATAATAAAAAAATGTTTCTTGAGCAGCAAATCAGCGTATTAGAATGATTTCTGAAGGATCATGTGACACTGAAGACTGGAGTAATGATGCTGAAAATTCAGCTTTGCATCAAAGGAATAAATTACATTTTAAACGTTATTCAAATAGGAAGTAGTTATTTGAAAATGTAATAATATTTCACAATATTACTGTTTTTACTGCATTTTTGATCAAATAATTGCAGCCTTGGTGAGACTTTTAGTGTACTTATAAATCACAAAGTATGACAACAATAACGCAGACATTTTCCTCACTTTGTTCATCACAATGCATTCTAGCATTGCCTTCTCTGCAAATAATACATGTGATGCTGACTTATATTTTGATCATGTGAGCATTACTGTTGGCTCAACTCTCATTGAAAATGAATGACTTCTGGTTGCTGCAGATTGCTGTCAGTATGAACCCTTGACACTGTTTACACTGCAGCGTGACATAATGAGAGCGATCTAGTTTTGTTGCATCCCATCACTCACTCTCAGCGTAAACACGACGTTACAGTTACAGATAATTAAATTGGCCTTGTCAGATAACGTCAGCAATCCTTTTAACTGAGATGTACTTAAGACATCCAGTTTTAAATCTAGATGTTAAACAAACAGACCCTTAACGCTGCTTATCTAAGCGGGTGTGTGGGGGAGACGGGGGCTTTATTAGACAGAAGAATGCAATAACACAGGTTAAAAACTCTCTCTCTCTCTGTGTCTAGATCACTTATCTGCCCACCCAGGCTCTCCTGAGACCGGCGAAAGCGTGTGGCACGTCTGCCAACAGCCCCGTAAGGCTCTCTGTGTCCACTTTCAGGCCTGTTGTGTGATCGTGTACAATTCAGCATGATGTAAAGAGACCGACGTCCAAGACAAACACTTCCCTTCTGAACTATGTGTTGTTGTAGTTTAGTGTAACATGGGTTTTACTTGATCTCAACAAATGCAAGATATTAATAAGTAATAGCCTTTTTTAGCTGACTTAACAGATTTTAAAGACAAAATACACTTTCTTATGTCTTAATATCTTATGCAGTGTTGCTTCTCAAGGAAATTGATCTTTTTATCCTGCAATGTTTCAGGGATTTCTATATTTTAATTGGACAATTAGACAAAAACACTCATCAAGAATAGGATTTTTACTTTGCATTTATTTATTATTTTGCGATGTATGCTACCTTTTTATTTTTTTTTAAAGAAAATGATACTTTTCAGCAAGGATGCATTAAATTGATCAACAGTAACAGTAAAAACTTTTACACTGTTTAAAAAATGTTTAAAATTAATGCTGTTCTTTTGACTTTCAATTCATCAAAAAATATATAGCAAAAAATATCAAGCAGCACAACTGATTTCAACATTGATAATAATAATAAAAATATGTTTGTTGAGCAGCAAATCATCATATTAGAATGATTTCTGAAGGATCATGTGACACTGAAGACTGGAGTAATGATGCTGAAAATTCAGCTTTGATCACAGAAATAAATTACATTTTAACATATATTCAAATAGAAACCAGTTATTTTAAATTGTAATAATATATCAGAATATTACTGATTTTATTGTATTTTTGATCAAATAAATGCAGCCTTAATGAGCATAAGAGACTTCGTCCAAAAACATAAAAAAAAAAAAAAATGTACCCTAAACTTTTGAACGGTATAGTGTAAATGCACATATTTCTCTTAAGGTTTTCATATTTCAAGATTTTGCAATGTTACAAGTTTCAGTGGAGGCAAAAAGTATAAAGTCCAATGAATTAATTCAAATCCATACATTAATCATATGTAAACCAGGTAAAAAGTTTTTCCTCAGCATTTACTTGGATTTATCACCTTGAACGTTGCCCTACCATTCCTGCTCAGGGTTCATTGGGTTTGTTGATGCTCTTGCATGATGAACAGATTGAGGAGAAGTTTATGCTAATATCCAGCCTCAAACACGACAGCCCCTTCACGACAGCATTGCCTATTCAACAATCATCAAAGTCAGTTCCACACCCTGTCACTACCGTGAAGCAGAATATTAAATCATTATTTTATGACCCATCATTTTTTGACCATGAGACTGTCGTTTCCTGCCTTTCACAGCCGCAGAAGAGACGGGATGAAGCAGACGGAGGCGAAGGGTCACACAAGCAGATGTCATACGGTATTTGGCTTTCCATGGATCTCAAGCTTTGCATTAGAAGATGTTTTGTAGGATCACTCTTCACAAAAGAATGCGAACAAACAAGTTTTGCGCCATCAGTTTCGTGCATGCGGTTGGTTTGAAGAAGGCCGCACTACAATATGATGCTCGGCACCCAAAACATGCTTCTTTTGCGTGTGGACATGGGTACATGCTAAATAATTAATCAGTTTTATATTGTCCTTCTTTGTCCGACATTTTTCCGCATCTCAAAAGCTAGACCAATGTATGCAATAGAGGAAACTGATCTCCAGCTAACAAAAGTATGTTCTAAGACGTTCTGAAAATGTTATTTCTGAAAGTTCTCTGAACAAGTCTAATTTAAAAAAAAAAAAAAAAAATATGTTTTAAAAATCTTTCTTGGTTATATGAACATTAAAGGGATAGTTCACCCAAAAATGAAAATTCTGTCATCATTTTCTCACCCTCAAGTTCTAAACCTGTATGAGTTTCTTTCTTTCATTGGTAAGAGAATTTTCATTTTTGGGAATTTTGAGAATTTTCATTTTTGGGAATATTCTCTTTAAAGGAATATTCCATTTTATCATTTTGCAAACATTATGGGAACATTACTTCATTTTAATGTTACTGAACATTCAAAAAACATTAGACGACTGTCCAACTAAAACAGTTAAAAAAAAAAAACTGAAAAAAAAAATATTTGACCTAACGTTTTGAGAACATTAAAGGGATAGTTCAACCAAAAATGAAATTTCTGTCATCATTTACTCACCCTCAAGTTGTTTCAAACTTGTATGAGTTTCTTTCTTCTGCTGAACACAAAAGAAGATATTTTGAGCAAATTTGGTAACAAAACAGGTTGACAGAACCCATTAACTTCCATATTATGGAAAAAGTCAGTGAGTCCATCAACTGTTTGGTTACAGACATTCGTCAGTATATCTTCTTTTGTGTTTAGCAGAAGAAAGAAATTCATACAGGTTTGGCATTCTTGAGGGCGAGTAAAAAAATAAAGACCAAATAACTTTGAACCAACATTCTATTAACGTTACTGGAAGAACGTTTGATCATATTTGTAGCTTAAGTGTCATTAGCTTGAATGTTTTACTCAGTCCTCCTGCACCCAACAGCCTCCAGCTGAGAATTAGTATCTTCAAATTCTTCAAAATCTTCACATTTCCTATAGAAATGGAAGCACTAAAGGATCCAAGGAGAAACTTGATCCTGGAAAAGATTTAATTCGGGGGTTGGAATTACCTTTCAGAGGATTACGCAAAGATCCTATTCTTTAGGCCTTGTTCCTTGTATCCTTGTTCCAATCAGTTAAAATTAGATGTCTTGGTGTCTGTGCCCTTGTCACTGTGGTAAATCCACATCCTGTAATTTTGAAGGGGCTGCTTACAATGAACACTCAAGGCATGTCAAACGCTTCCCAAACAGAGGTGATTTGCTCTTTGTCATTCAGCCTTTTTTCTCTTTCAATGTGGTTATGTTCAGACAGCAGGCAAATCAGATTTTTTTTCTCTCAAATGATCTGTTCAGACAGACTGTCCACACTATTAACTGTAAGTGATCAAATAAGATTTATGCATCCAGACATAACCAACCTATCTCCATGGGTTGCTTTGGAAATGACGTAGGTGTACTAATGTATGTGATGAGACTTTCAAAATGGATGCCTCGTTCTTTCAGACTGCTTCATGCTGCCTTGGTCTTATTGTACACTACTGTTCAAAAGTTTGGGATCGGTGAGATTTTTCTTACCGACAAGAAGTTTCTTCTGCTCACCAAGGCTGCATTTATTTGATCAAAAATACAGCAAAAACAGTAATATTGTGAAATATTATTATAATTCAAAGCAACAGTTTTCTATTTGAAAATATTTTAATATGTAATTTATTCCTGCATGTCAAAGCTGAATTTTCAGCATCATTACTCCAGTCTTCAGTCTCACACAATAACTCAGAAATCATTCTAATATGCTATTTGCTGCTCAAGAAAAGAAGTTCAAAGTACATTATGAAAGAAATCTTTTATAACATTATAAATGACTTTACTATCATCTTTGATCAATTGCATCCTTGCTGAATAGAGTATTCATTTCTTTCAAAAATTTCTGACCTCATACTTTTGAACAGCAATGTATGATTTACTGATGCATGTTAGTCAAAACGAAATAACGTTTGTCTTTGTAATCTTTTTTTGTTTTGTTTTGTTCTTTTGTAATAACTGAAACTACTTTTCTGTTCCAAAGACATCATGTAGGCCACACAGTCTATTAACCAGTAGTCAAACAGCTATTTTTCCATTGTTTTGGCTTTTGTTGTTGGTAAAACAATCTTTAGGTCAGTGAGTCAGTGAGGTGAACTTGAGAATCAGATGATTCATGAATAAATCGTTCTTATGAAGGGATTTGTTTTGGTGAACCAGATGATGTTTCACAAATCAGACTGAGCAACTTGTAAAACGTTTCACAAACCTATAGGACTTCAAAATGTAAGGTGCTGTGCTTGTTTTCTTGTTTCAGTGAATTCTTACATTGAAGTCTAAAAGAGAAGAGGAACAAGCCCTCACATCTTCTAGTTTGACATGGTCAATATCCATGTATGGATGATAGGTAAAATGATTGCAAAACCATCCCAAAGTGGTCTTTGAAACCTGACAACTTCCAATGGAGCGAGACCGAGGCTGCAGGAGCGAACGGCTGCTGTTTGAGACGATATGCCTGCATGCTCTTCCCTGCATCCTGCATTGCGTGACAACTGCGCTTTTATCAGTGGGTGAAAGTTTAACGCACTGCACATCCACTGCATCGTTCACTGTGTTTTCCATTCGTGATTTTCATGCTTTTACTGCCACACCTGTTATTTGCAAAGCTGCAACAACAAACGTCAATTCTGCTTTCATTCACGGCAGATTCTTCTAGAAGGAGCGACTCATTTTGTGGCGCTTTAAAGCAGCATCTTTGTTCATGCAATTACTGCACTATTGTCAGTTTTAGCTCCATTAATTTTCAGCGTTCTCCACTTCCTTTTTCCTAACACAAGGCCTCCTCTTTGGTAATCATTTGCACCTTTTAAGAATCGCATGTCCTGCACGATTTACTTTAATTTTATTATCCCGCTTACTTCATGGCTGTTCCCCAGCTCTCTTTGATGTTCCACTTGCTTGCTTTATTGTAATGGAGTTTGGTTTATTTTGCGAGGTGAAAATTGCCCCCAACAGGACCGGCTTGTTTACGCCCTGAGGATTTTCACAGGATTGAATTTCAATGAGAGTTTATCTTCACTTCATTTAAAGGAAAAGAGATCTTTTACAGGATCAGCAGCCCTCAGGTCAAACCAAGAATCCACAAAACACTTATAAATGCACATCAAACCAACATCACAGGCCATTAATAACCTCAGTACGGGACTCCTTTAACTTTTGGCAAATGTGCAGGAATGATCATTTAGAAAGAACATCATTTAATGGTACAAAATTACACTGCATGTCACGCAGCATGGACAGATGTGTGCTAAAAACAAAAGACTGTGCCAGGAGAAAATGGTAATAGGATCAAGTGCAGGTTTATGGGTACATCTCATTAAAACATGCCCAAGTTTCTAATGAAGCCAGTTTAGGACGATTAATTTCATGACAATTTTCTTCTCATTAAACACTTATTAATTCCAATTTTCCTCAGTGGTGCTTCTCATTAAATTCTCATTATAAAGTTGCACAATGGAATTCTGAGCTCTCCAGCGACATCTGTGGTTTAAACATCAAAATGCAAGTTGCCTGCAGAGAAACATCTTTACATCAGTTGTTCTTCGAATCTGATGTTTCTCATCCAAATCAAACACAACAGCTCTAAATAATAGCAGCTTAATGTAGTGACTCGAGGGAAGGCAAGAAAACCTGGCCTTGATTTTGCTGTCTTAGTAGTATTTGTTCATTTCTAACTAAAATTAAACAAGAAATCTTTTGGAATGTACATTTATTTGTCCAAAAAAATAGCACAATGCAATATTTATTTTTTTACCCTCTAGGGTGATATATGAAATGTTAACTGTTTCTGACCTGAAAGCAAGCAGAAAACTGTACAATTATGGGTAGATTTTAGAAAATTACCAAATATATTGTTTAGCTCATATGTTCTCATTTTGATTATCCTGTTGGGAATGGCAAACAGTCACTAGTGTGGACTAGTGGTTAACTGGTAACTGGTCACTATATGTCCTTAAGAAAGACAACTAACCTCAGGTTGAATAATACAGGTGTAATGCTGTAAGTTGCATTAGATAAAAATCTTCTGGTAAAGCAGTGGTTCTCAACTGGTTTTGCTATAGAACCCAGATTTTACATTGCACATCAAATGGCGACTCACTGTACAAAAACTGAACAGTAAAACATTGACATTGATTAATAGTACCTAGACTCAATAATATGCAAAATTATTAACATGACACATGCTTAATTGTGGTTGACACAAGCTATTTAAAGGGATAGTTCACCCAAAAATGAAAATTCTGTCGTCATTTCCTCACCCTCAAGCTGTTCCAAACCTGTATGAGTTTCATTCTTCTGCTGAACACAAAAGGAGATATTTTGAAGAATGTCAGTAACCAAACAGTTGATTGTTTTCCATTCTATGGAAGTCAATGGGGCCCATCAACTGTTTGGCTACCAACATTCTTCAAAATATCTTCTATGTTCAGCAGAAGAAAGAAGCACATACAGGTTTGGAACAACTTGAGGGTGAGTGAATCATGACAGAATTTTCATTTTTGGGTGAAATGTGCCTTTAATTATATTTAATGTAGTCTTGGTCGTATTTTCTTTAACCGTACATAGTTTTATCCATGTTGTCCATCTAATTTGACTATTCTACCAAGTGACAGTTGAATTTGCACAAATTCTGTAGAATTTGATTGGATGCGCAAACTTTGAGAGATATGGGAAATATGTTTAAATTGATAAATATTGCTGTCCAAACTAAGTTGGATAGCCCCTAAAAAAGAGACTTGCTGTCCATATTTGGGTCATGAGTCATGATCCACCAATAAAGAACCACTGAGCTTGAATATCTGCTTGACATTATGTGATACATGTTATTAATTGTCTATTTCTCTATTAAAACTAGGTTGAAATTGACCTCAGCATCTGAAATGACTGCGTCTGGAATGACCGCGTTGACCCGTGTCAGGCCAACAGAGTGCCTTTTAAACGCTAATCTGCTATGGTGGATTATTTCCCCATTCTTGGGTGTTTTTCCCAATCTCTCTCTTTATGAGGGACTGGAAATTATTAGGAAAATGAGGCCATTGTGAGGACTACACCAGCCTCGTGTTGAGCGATGACAGAGACTGTAGCCTCATTCGTCAAGCTGTTCCTCTCTCCCCTTGCCATCAAATTAAACACAAATGTGTAGTGAACAGGCACAGAGAGTGGAAGACGAGTGCCATACGTCTACCCATAATGCTCTAGTGATTCGTTGCTTGCTGGAGTTCAGTAAGATCATTATTTCTCTTCGATTTGCACGTTTTGCCAAAAACCCGATTCTCAAGGACTAACGATTGGCAGCTAAACTACTTGAACGAGCTGATTGTCTTTTCATCGGCATCAGGATACATTTTTTATGATTTTTATGAAGTATTTTAGGTCATGACTTGTTATTCCTCATAACCGTGAGAAAGGTTTCTTTCTCAAACAATCAGGTTGATCCGCATCATTTCCCATCAGCGATGATGCGACCAATCATCGGGGCGATGACTGTCTGGCCGGTCGCATTAATGAATCCCAACCGCAAAACAGCGCTGCGATCCAGCGGTCACACGGCGAGGACACGCGAGATGCCATGGAATGTGCGCCCCGGCCCATCGCACCAGTCTCGCTGAGCTCCGCACGCCTCTGTCGTCTTTTTCCAATCCAGACTTCATTGTCTTGGAATGTTTCCTCCACACGGTCGTGAAAACACTTTCCTTCCCACATCACTTAAGTGACTCCTCTGAACTTGTATTGTTCAGAATTGGTTTCAGAACCAGCTAATCATTATCAGCAGTACTCAGTGTTGAACAGCGGGGCTTTTTCCTCCTTTCAAACAAATGTGTTTTTGCTGTGCGCTCAATGAATGGGGAGTTAGACCAAGAGTTTATTTATGAAACGACTAGATCAATTAATGGACAAATCTCATATTGTGACCACCAACAAACATTTATTCTTTAATGTTTGGCTCTGCGGCTCTACGTTTACACAATGGCTGCATTCGAAATGGCATACTCACTTGATTAGGTACTTATTTTGAGCAATTGAGTAAAAGTAGTTATTTTACAAGTACATTCTATATAGTATGAATGTGTGTAGTATAGGGGTGTAACGGTACATGTATTCACCCCGAATCCTATGGTACGGATGTCATGGTTCGGTTCATGCAGTTAGATGATGAATACAGTCAGTCACAGGTGATCCAGGCTCCAATCCAGAAGGGGGCGGGCATGGCAATACAATGCCGTTTGCTAACCGCCACAACAGGAAAAAGAGCAGAAGAAGAACAGCGTATACGTGAATGACTTAAGCGCTTGAATGACTTAAGTCCACTAGGTAATGCGCACGCGTTGAACACTTATGGACAAAGGCAAATACTTTGAAAGGCTATATACATGTATATATATATTTCTTTTTCTTTTTCAAAAAAATATATGCACACATTCAAAAGTTTGGGGTCAGTAGGATTTTCTTGAGCACCAAATCAGCATATTAGAATGATTTCATTTCTACATCCAGCCTAGTTTTCAGAGGAATGATGTTCACATATTTCAACACACTTTCTGTTAAACACACTTGACTTATGGATGAATTGCATCTTGTGCAGGATATTAGGAGAAAGATGACCCTATGAGCTTCAAGTTTCCAGAGGGACTCTTGGTCTTCTCTCTTCGGTTATTCTGATACAATTAGAAACAGATGCAGTAAGAATAAAGTCAGGTACTATTGCCAATCACACTGTGAAGAGTGTAGTCCCATATGACAGGCTAATCTGTCACAGGTCAACATGACTGATAGACAGGGATCCCGGCATGGATCATGTAGCACACTGTAATATTCCAGATCTCTGTGCTGTACCTGTCAGTTTTGAGACAGTGTTTGTCAGCAGAATTGTTTGAGTTGAAGCAGCTTGTCTCAAGTTAAAATTCCAAATGATTTAGCTGAGGCTAAAACCCTCTGAATATTATTAATGTTACAGGAAGTACTAGACTTTGATGAGGTTGCAGCTATGGGTGGTTGCCAAGGCATTGCTGTGTGGTTGTTAGGGTGTTCTAAGTGGTTTTCAGGGCGTTGCTATACAGTTGCTAGGGTGTTTTAGGTGGTTTTCAGGGTGTTGTGTGGTTAGGGTGTTTTAGATGTTTTGAGTGCATTGCTATGCAGTTGCTAGGGTGTTTTAGGTGGTTTTCAGGGTGTTGTGTGGTTGCTAGGGTGTTCTAGGTGGTTTTTAGGCTGTTGTGTGGTTAGGGTGTTCTAGGTGGTTTTCAGGGTGTTGTGTGATTGTTAGGGTGTTCTAGGTGGTTTTCACGGTGTTGTGTGATTGTTAGGGTATTCTAGGTGGTTTTCAGGGCGTTGCTATGCAGTTGCTAGGGTGTTTTAGGTGGTTTTCAGGGTGTTGTGTGGTTAGGGTGTTTTAGATGTTTTGAGTGTGTTGCTATGCAGTTACTAGGGTGTTTTAGGTGGTTTTCGGGGTGTTGTGTGGTTGCTAAGGTGTTCTAGGTGGTTTTCAGGGTGTTGTGTGGTTAGGGTGTTTTAGATGTTTTGAGTGCATTGCTATGCAGTTGCTAGGGTGTTTTAGGTGGTTTTCAGGGTGTTGTGTGGTTGCTAGGGTGTTCTAGGTGGTTTTCAGGCTGTTGTGTGGTTAGGGTGTTCTAGGTGGTTTTCAGGGTGTTGTGTGATTGTTAGGGTGTTCTAGGTGGTTTTCAGGGCGTTGCTATGCAGTTGCTAGGGTGTTCTAGGTGGTTTTCAAGATGTGTGGTTATGGTGTTCTGGGTTGTTTTCAGGGCATTGCTATAAAGTTGCAAGGGTGTTTTAGGTGGTTTTCAGGGTGTTGTGTGGTTGTTAGGGTGTTCTAGGTGGTTGCTAGGGTGTTCTAGGTGGTTTTCAGGGTGTTGTGTGGTTAGGGTGTTCTAGATGATTTTAAGGGCATTTCTGTACAGTTGCTAGGGTGTTTTAGGTGGTTTTCAGGGTGTTGTGTGGTTAGGGTGTTATAGACGGTTTTAAGGGTGTTGCTATGCAGTTGCTAGGGTGTTTTAGGCGGTTTTCAGGGTGTTGTGTGGTTGTTAGGGTTGTCTAGGTGGTTTTCAGGGTGTTGTTATGTGTTTGCTAGGGTATTTGAGGTAGTTTTCAGGGCATTGCCATACAGTTGCTAGGGTGTTCTAGGTTGTTTTCAAGGGTGTTCAAGTTTTTCTATGAGGTTGCTAGGGTGTTGCTATGTGGCTACTAGGGTGTTCTAGTACACTAAAAATGCTGGGTTGTTTTAACCCAATGTTAGGGTGTTGTAGGTGGTTTTCAGGGCATTGCTACAGTGTGCGGTGAGTAGGGTGGTTTTCATGGTGTTGCTATGAGGTTGCTAAGGTGCTCTAGGCAGTTTTCAGGGTGTTACTATGCAGTTCCTAAGATGTTCTGGGTGGTTTCTAGGTGGATATTTACTGGATTTCATCTTTCAAACACATTTCAAATGGATTTCAAATTGGTGGCTTATATATGTATATAAAAAGATATACCAATTTATGACATACTCTGAGATTTTCAATACAACCTTTGAGAGGTTTCCAGAGGTCAAGTTTGAGAGATTTCAGTGTCATTTTTTTTAGCTCAGGAAAAAAAGGAATTTAATTTGACAGTCCAAACGAAAAATTCCGGCTCATATTTATTTATACTTTATCCAAAACTTCCACAGGGCAGGAGAAACTATGCAGGACACAGCAGAAGTTCTTAAGGGGTTTACCTTGATGAGATTTCTGCTTTGTAGAAGCCGTGGACAGGGAATAAGGATAAGGTGTCTTATGAGAGATGCCCCCTGGTGTGTGAAGCAGAGAGCCCAGAGAACATTCCAGATCCCAGCAGACAAACATTTCCACGAGGGTCGTCTCTGTATGGAGAAGTCAATAAAAGCTTTAAAAATCCCATCAAGTCACTTTTATAGACGACAATAAATACCAAGTATCTTAAACTGCGTAGCTGTTGTCATGATTTGTACCATGACACTCACACCGCTCAACCATCAGCCCCTCGGCACGAAAGCACACAGCCCCATATAAACTGAATGTTGAGGTGTTCCAGAGACTCAGAGCTCAGCAATATCCTGCCTTACGAAGACGGCGGGCATTAAGCCACGGCTGTGTTTTTATTGCAGCCTGCGTAAAAGAGACTGACTCCAGATTACATTTTGCACTTAAGTTTGGGCTCTAAAACGTAATGGGGAGAATTCAGACTGATGTTGTGCAAGTTCAAGTTCAATTCCCAGCGAAAACGTGAAAGCATCCCAGCGATATTAAACATATGGACGACTCGCATGCCCTCAAAACGCTTTGGGGAAAACTTTTACTGTATGTAAGTCACGGTTACAGAACTGCATCTGTCTTTCCTCAAAAACACAATGCATTGGATACGGGAAGAGCTGCTTAGGTGCATGAACCATCAGCCTTGTTCGTAATGTAGCATCCCTGCATGGTTTACTGGGAATTTAGTCTTGTAACTAGTAAATTGTATTCCCTGAGGTCCAGTTAGTCAAAGTTTCGTGCACCCACAACAGTCGTAATTATTTTTACATGGCCATTTTTGTTCTTGCTGGTTTGCTACTGTACCTGTAAAGAGCGCTGCATCACCCTGGTTCCCTCGACAAAAACCCAATAGGATTTTTCCATTGGCTTTTGAATTATTGCAGATCATGAAGCTTCATAGCTTTACGAATCTTTTGTTTCGAATCAGTGCTTTGGAGCGCCAAAATCACGTGATTTCAGTAAACGAGGATTTGTGATTTTGGCGCTCCAAACCACTGATTCGAAACAAAAGATTCGTAAAGCTTCATGAAGCAGTGTTTTGAAATCAGCCATTACTAGATATTGTTGAAAAGTCATTATTTTGTTTTTTGGTGCACAAAAATTATTCTCATCACTTCATAACATTAAGGTTGAACCACTGTAGTCACATGAACTGTTTTAAATATGTTTTTAGTACCTTTTTGTACATCTGAAAGTGTTATTCATCTTGCTGGCAATAGAGGCCTCACTGAGCCATCGGATTTTATCAAAAATATCTTAATTTGTCTTCCGAAGATGAACGAAGGTCTTACGGGTGTGGAACGATGTGAGGGTGAGTAATAAATGACATAATTTTTAGTTTTGGGTGAACTAACCCTTTAAGTTGAAAAACATGTTTGAGTGGTCACACTTTATATTTGGTGTCTTTAACTACTATATATTTACATAAAAAATAAATAAATACAATGTACTTCTTGTGATCATGTTGTATTGTAAAACACTTTGGCTGCTGTTGAGGTGGGACACGGGTAAGGTTAGGGACAGGTTTGGTGGTATGATTCTGTATAAGGGTGGTTTAAGGGGTAAGGGAAGAGTCAAGTGTAATTATAGATGTAATTAGAGAAATTAATTACATATGTAATTATATGCAGGTATTTTTAAAGCAAAAGTACAATGTAAAACATGTATGTACGTAATAAGTGCACTGTATCAAATGATTATTTTAGATGTTAGCACATAAGGACACCTAATAGAAAGTGGGACTGAATAGTGTGCAAGAGCACCATTATTAACACAAGGCTGTGAAAGCAAGAATCTTATTTTATAATTAATGATGTGGTATATTTACCCACTCTATTAATGAAAAGATGTGATTTAATCAATTGTTAAAAGGCATGGAGAGCAATAGCAAATGGCAATTTCAATACTTTTTGGAAAATTTGAATTGTGGGGAATGTTAGTCTAAATTTGGGCTTGTCAGTGAATGCAACAAACTTAGTTTGCCGTAAGCCCGTGTTTTGACTGTTTCAGACGTTTCAAAAGGAAGAGTAGATGTTCAAAGCTCACTGATTACATTGGTATGTTTCACTCCCCACAGAGAGCTTTAAGCAAAGTTTACAGTGTCCTTTAACTAAAACCCTCATTCAACAGCTGAGCCAGGGGTTGAAATGATTTTGGATCTTTAGATCCAAAAGGTTTTTGGAATCATCTTGGATCAGCGAGCTAAAGAATATTCTCACTTTAGCATTTCAACACCAGCTGTTATTAAGTATTTGAACAGCTGGCTTTCACATGTCAAACTGTTAAGTTGTGCACTAAAACACATGATTACAGCAGAAAGCTTCATGTTATAATTAGAACACAAAATTGCCCGTTATCACGTGAAATAAACACAGTACACCAAGTAATAAGCTATATAATTTAGCTAATGTGCACAGTTGCAAAGACTAAACAGGATGGTTGTTCACTTTGAAGTTACTCTTGATACATCTGGATAATGAGGCTGTTTTTCACACTGATTAGATGATGATTGAGATATATGATGCTACTGCAATTGACAAATTTTTTGCTATTTGCACACAGTACATTTGTTTTCATAGACCGACAACAAATGGAATTGTGTGTCTCGGTGTGTGTGGCCTCATCACTGAACCTGTGATTATGTACAGTTCAGTGGCGTGCAGTGGTGTTCTGAAATGAGGAGGCACAATTTTTATTTATTTATGAATCAATGTAAATTCATGTGCATTACTCTTAACGTTGACACATCTTCCTTGTTAAATGAACATTACTTTAAAAGAAACCAAATACAAATACAATTCTATTTTGCAATTTCACATTAACAATGTACTGTAATAAATGTTCTATTTATCAAAACCAAGTCAATCTCATCAAGTCAGTGTTTTAAGCATTTCTACATTCATTCCAAAATAATAACTAAAGGCAATAATAATTTAAACAATATATTTTATTTGTGTATTGATGTTTTTCTTTTTAATAGTCAACTTAGGCTATTTTGGATCATCAGTCATGCTCCGTAAACACCGTCTGTCACAGACACGAAGACGTATTTTTAATTTCACCAAGCTGATTGCACTAAAAACCCTCGCAGTCATCATGATTTCAGTCCATTTCAAGTTTGATTTTGACGTGATATAAAGCGGTGATATCTAACTGGGTGATCTGTTTACTTACTTTTCAATTTGTCTTCCCACTGACGCCATCATTTGTTCATTCAAACTGACGCACAGAATGTGCACGTAAACAAGAGGCGGGATTTATCGCACAAACCAATTACATCCAATCATAGCGCGATGGAGACATTGCCTCCTCTCACGTGACTTTCCCCCATTCATTCTCAATTACCCCCCCACAAAACCCCCCGCACACCGGGGGTCTAATGGTTTTCTATGAGAGCAAAGGGAGGCATGACTCTTGCTGTAACTTCACCTGTGGGTGTCGCTGTTGGGCAGTGTTCTTTTAGAAAACATGAAAACATGTCTGGGTCACATTTAAATCCAAAACTTAAAATAGATATAGATATATATACCATCCATCCATCCATCCACCATCCACCAATCCATCATCCATCCATCCATCCATCCATCCATCCATCCATCCATCCACCATCCACCAATCCATCATCCATCCATCCATCCATCCATCCACCCACCATCCACCCATCCATCCATCCATCCATCCATCCATCCATTCACCAATCCATCCACCATCCACCAATCCATCATCCATCCATCCATCCATCCATCCATCCATCCACCCACCACCCATCAATCCATTTATCCATCTATCCATCCACCATTCATCAATCCATCCATACACCCACCCACCCATCCATTCATACATCCACCATTCACCATCCATCCATCCATCCATCCATCCATCCATCCATCCAACATTCACCAATCCATCCATCCATCCATCCATCCATCCATCCATCCATCCATCCATCCATCCATCCACCATTCATCCATCCATCCATCCATCCATCCATCCATCCATCCATCCATCCATCCATCACAATGTAAACAGATTTTAATGGTCTTATAAAATAAATAGGCGTAATTTTCCATTTCTCAGAAAAATATAATTTCTTAATTGTTTCTGTTGATTTTGGCTAAAATATGACCCAGAAATATTTTTGACAGATTTCAAGTGATTCACCCTAAAATTGTGCGAAGTTTCTTGCCGTATAAACTCCAGTCACTATAGATGGTTTTCCTTACGTACAAGTTACATCATGATGTGGCGTGCTGTTCTTAATAAATAGGCCTGTGCTGTAGATTGATTTTTGTTTTTCTATTTACAGACCAATCTTATAATGTGTTTTGCTGGTGTATAATTCATCAGTCAAATTGTCAGTGTGTTTGGATCTCAGTTGATGCAATGTTCCTGGGGATTTACATTAGGAACCATGTGCACTGAGCTCTCGGGTCAGAATCATTCATCACATGAACACTGCATCACTTATTACTGAAGCCTCATATTTAGTCATAGTCAAATGAAAAACCACCGACTCCAAAAAGGCAACTACCTTTGATCAAAAATACTTCTTGAATATATAATTTGAATAGAAAAGCAGCTACGCCTTAAAATATATATACATATGTACTAAAAATGTGGACTCAATCAAAACTTTAGATCAGAGCATTTAAAGTCACGTCACTTTCCATCATGGACCAGTTGATGTTGGGGAAAAAAGGTAAAAACATGGAAACATGAAAAATAACCTGATCACAAGAGAGCTTTTGTATACCTCTAGCTAATTGATTTGGGGAGACACAGTTTCCTCTATTGATCCGAACTGGATCCCACATCTGTTTGTCTGCCTTCCTCCACAGCACATCCTGTTCTGATTAAAGATTTAATCGTGCGTGGTTCTGTGCGTGTCAGTATGATTTGACTTTGCCGTCGAGACGCTTTTGTCACTCCGAATGTTTTGCTCACGATTCGGCAGAGCTGTGCTTTATTAAAACTGGAATGTTTCAGGCACCTCGTCAGCATAATTATTCCAAAAGTGTGTGCTTCTTAGAAGAAAAAAACACACATTCACAAGTCAAGTACAGCATCACTGATGTTGTAGTGAAGTTAGAAAATCCCAAGAGAGTTTTAAGCAGACAGAGAATATTGTTTGTGAAGTTGAAAGTCACGAAGACTTCGTACTCCATGTTTGAGAAGATCTCCACCCTGTAAAACATTTAGATTGTCTTTTATTTTGACTAGTAATCCAGTCACATTCCTAGATCTATATATGTTGCTGGTCCAGGAACAACATTCCTAAACTCAAACCCTACCCAGAACCAATCCAATCCATATTGTTGATCCAGGAATATATACATTTACATATAAAAAGGATTATATATATATATATATATATATATATATATATATATATATATATATGTTATAATATTGCAAATAATTTATAGATTTTTTTAAATTTATATTTAATTTAATAATTTATAGTTTTTTCATATGTTTTAAGTACCTATTTCAACATGTATTTGGTTACCATTAGAGATATAATTCATGCACTTTAAATTATATAATGTGTTTTCATTTAAATGTGATTAACTGTCTTCCTTTAACATCTTCCCTAAATCCAGATCCAGCTTTTATACTTCCTTGTGGCCCGTGACAACGAAAGTGAAGAGCCAATTCATCATCATACCCTTAGTGTTAATGACTAAGTGCAGCATTTTTGTGCCAAGCGTCTTGCACAGCTGTTGGGAAGATGTTTTATAAACGAATCCTCTTATCAAGATCCCTCGCTGGCTCACCTGCAGGGGCAGAGGAAGGTCTCACCTGGGTCTGGAGCAGGGGCCGAAGACACTGTACATTGTTTACCGCTATCTGTTAGTTTACCCCTAGCAGGCTAGTATCTGCCTTATCTCAGCTGGGATTCTTCTGTCTTTTCAAGCTGCTAAGGTGAGCATGACGCACTGTCAGTGTGCTAGAGAAAATAGAGGTGAGAGGGAAAGCCAGAATGAGAAACCCAGAAGACGATGTCATTTCTCTGCTTTTTCATAGCTCAGAACACGTAGATGTGCAGTACATATATGAATATAAATGCCTCATTCATGAATGAGGCATATAAATGCCTCATTCATTCATTCATTCATTCATATAAATTAAATATAACTCCTGACTATTTTATATTTGGTTTATAAAGGATTCTATTAGATTAGATCTCTTCTAAAAGTCTAGAGGAGATACATTTAAGATTATTTGCTCTCCATTTGAATCCATTGCTGTCTAGGAGAAACAATTAAGATATTAAAAAGGTCTCGTTTGTGGCATTTTCATATCATACCATTTCTAGTATTATAAATACTGCATTGACTGGATTCATTCAATGCTACATTCCCCTCAGGTTCTAATTTAAGGCACAGACTGTTGAAGTAATTACTGTACAGCTGCTTGATTTAACAGTGAGAGTTTACAGTGAGCTGGACTCAATGAACGGTGCCCTCATTTCTTCATGACAGTATCTGACAAACTTGTTCTTGATCCTATAAAAACTCCAATCTGTTTCGTCAGGCAATAATCAGTGGTGAATATAAGAACATTAATCTAAAAGAAGCCTTTATAAACCACCACATATGAAATGAATAGTTGCTATTTCTGGAAAATAAAAATGGTCAAAGGGACCTCTAGGAGAGAATTTGACTTTCTAAAGCTTGAGGAAAAACATTGAATCTTCCAACCAAACACAACTGGGAGTCTTCGGTGGCTTCCAAGATAATGCAATTCTGCTATGATATGCAACAGCTACAATATCTGCTTAGATTAAGCAGGACATGTTCCCAGAAATCCAAAAATGGAAACTGGTGGAGACAAATGTAAATCAATCCCATAAACCCCAGAGAGAAACTCTGATTGCTGATGTTTGAAAATGTCAAAGAATTGCTGTTAATGGTAAAAGTGTAGCTTCCTGAAAAGACTCTTAAGGTTATGTTACACGGGGCAACTTTTTGAGCAATGTTGTCGAGCAATGGGCAGCAAATTTTGATCTGAAGTATCCAGATAGATACTTTCCAGATAGCCCCTGCTCAATGGGAAAGTGCCCAAGCAACATCACTCAGCAAAATTGCTCCAAAAAGTTGCCCCATGTATCATCACCTTTAGGGGCCGTTTACACGACACCATTTTCAACTAAAAATGAAAAACGTTTTATGCGTTTTGATCGTTTATTTACGTGACAATGGCGTTTTGGGGGCCTGAAAATGCAAGCTTTTGAAAACGGGTTTCAAAGTGCAAGTTTTTGAAAACTATACCGTTTTCGTCTCCATGTAAACAACAAAAATTTGATTGACGTCATGTGCATGCTTATTGCATGTTCAGTCTATGGTCTCGTAGTCTATAGTGTTCTTGAGAGTTGGCTATATGCCTTTTTGGAGAGGAAGGTCTTGATTTTGCACATGAGAATATTTTCAAAGCACCAGTGCAGGTTGTTTGAAGGTTCTTCTGTGGCATCAGGTATTTACTTTTAAGTTTCCATCCATGTCTACAAACATAAACACCTTCATAAGCACTTGACTCTGGTTCTCCTGATGCTCATTAACAGTTGATTTCATTGCTACAGCTCTAAGTTCCTCAACAGTGTTTAGAGCTTCAACAGTTTACAAATCAGAATGTCGCCCCTCAAGGGGCCGTTTATGGAAGCATGTCACCGCTGGTATCAGAGCACAAGTGCAACAGCCAGATTCTCATTGACATCTAAACAAACCCAACTTTAAACAGAAGCAAATTAATGAACTATGATGAAACTATGCTCTTCTTATTGATTGTCAAATAAACTAAATATTTGAGGATATGAAAACCGTGTAATCAAATGGAGATTTAAACGCTGGGATTCCACAAATGGCCATTAAATGCAGATGTTTTTCCATCTATTATGACGAGCCACACGGCATTGCACAGAAACATGTGTTGGTTTACTGCAACGGACGCCCTTCTCGATTTAGCTAAACGCTACGAGTGTTTCAGGATGCAAACCATCTTGTTGTTAACTTCGGAAACAGATCTATCGATTTATCTAATACACCGAATACAGCCATTCTTAATGATGATAGTAATTCAAAAAAGTATTTTTTGCATCTGCCATTAGGATGATGAGGAAGTCCATTGGGATGAGGTTTAGGAACAGCCCATTTCTCTTTCCAGCCGTCTTGATGCCGTTTATCTTTCATTCCTTACAAGAGCGAGTTTGTCTTTCACAACAGCCTCCATCCCGAGGGTCTTTACGTCCACATGCACACCGGCTAATACATTTGCCTGCTCATCAAGCATAAACTAATGTGTATTGGCTTACAACTTTTCACATGATTAATTCCCACGTACAGGGAGGAATGTGGTCCCTTGGAGAGCAACGGGGTGTTTTTAACTCCCTGGGATGAGCCAGCGCCGCAGACAGACCGAGCTGAGAAAAAGGGAGAGAGCGCAAGAGTTTATTGATAACAGGTGGTCATGCATGCCGAGACGTTAACGATAACCAGCTGTGAGGCCGGTCTCGCGCCAAGCGCCCGGTCGGAGGACCGGAGAGAGGGAGGAAGAAGCCCTGTGCGCTGTTGGCCAGCTCTTACCTGACCTGATCTATTAGCTCATCAGTTCTGCTTTTATTGTTTTCTGGGGTCAGACGCAGCTGACTAAATCTTGACACAGCGAGCATCATTACTCCGCGGTAGAGAATCGTTTAGCCGCACATGTGTCAGGCGGCGTATCCTGTAAAAATAGTGTTAGAAACAATATGTTCGTTCGTCTTGGCTTCACATATCATGCCAAATGGATCCCCCCTACAAACTCCGGTCTGATAAAGATGGGGTGTGTTAAGAGAGAAAAGGTGTGTACCCTCTAAAGAAAAGCCAGACATATGCAGATTCGATGAATCTCTCCTAAACAGAACAGCTTAGACGAGCAAGAACGTTTATGGGACAATACAACAATTCTCGATACAAAGAATTTGGAGCGATTCTGATATTTTCTGATGTATCGCGATTCTCTCTCGAATTGATTCTGAGCTTATTTTTAACAGCAGATGGCACTACGTGCTTTAGAAACACCCCTACTCTGCCTGCTTTCAGTTACTTTACACACACCACTTAAACCTAAAATAATCATTCATAAAGTTTGAAAAGGCTGAAGTGAATTACAAGGGTGTTTGCAGTAGGCTGTGTTTACATTAAAATCGCGTCATAAAAGCATTCTGAGCCGAGGTGCAAGTGTTTTTAACCGCTTACATGACTCAGCCGAACGCACTCTCGAGCACTCTTCTTCATAAGCGTTTGAGTGTGCGGTTAAAAACTAGCTTAGAGCTCAATCTGCTGTCAAAACTACACTCAGCTCAGAATTGACTTAAAGGGTTAGTTCACCTAAAAATGAAAATTTTGTCATTTATTACTTACCCTCATGCCGTTTCACACCCGTAAGACCTTGGTTAATCTTCAGTTAGTTGAAATCCGAAGCGGGGTAAAGTTAGTTTTAGGTTTGATATTCGCTGCATATTCGCCTAAGCTGCTTTAGGGACCATCTGCAAATTCACAACACAATTCCGTCTGAATTGATGTTTAGAGAGCTATAGTAATCTAGTGGGCAAACTGACTTATTATATTTTGCCAATATCTCGCTTTAGACAATACCTTCCCTAATGTACAGTACACAGATATGTTTTTGAAAGAAAAAAAAAAAAATCACCAAAAGGGTTTTTTTCAAGTTCCAAAGCTTGTAGTACCTTCCTAGTGACCAAACTGGCTTACTACAGGTGACATTTGACCAATTTTCCCCTTACTGTATGTACAGTACACAAATATTTCTAGAAAAATAATTACAGTAATTAACCAAAAGGGTTTTTTCAAGTTCCAAAGCTTGTAGTACCTTCCTAGTGACCAAACTGACTTACTACAGGTGAAATTTGACCAATTTATTCTTTACTGTATGTACAGTGCACAAATATTTCTAGAAAAATCATTACAGTAATTCACCAAAAGGGTTTGTTCAATTTCCAAAGCTTGTAGTGCCTTCCTAGTGACCAAACTGACTTACTACAGGTGAAATTTGACTAATTTACCCCTTACTGTATGTACAGTACACAAATATTTCTAGAAAATTCATTACCGTAATTCACCAAAAGGGTTCGTTCAAGTTCCAAAGCTTGTAGTGCCTTCCTAGTGACCAAACTGACTTACTACAGGTGAAATGTTACCAATTTCTCCTTATATAAATGTACAGTACAAAGTTATATTTTACTCTAAATCCACAAAAGGGTTTTTTCATTTTCCAAATCAAATTTTCTTTTTTTTTCTTTTTTTAAATGAATGTTTTTTTAAGGATGAATGAAGTACTGCAACTGCTGTTGCTGGTACAACACATTTCAGTCATTGATTAAAAATCAGTAAGAAATTTATATTAATTTTTAAAAATATATATTAAACGAACTGAATTATATATGCAGTGTTATAAGTATCAACCTTATTTTAATGAGTCAAGTAAAAAAAAAAAAAAAAAACGAAATTCTAAAAATACAGATATAAAGTCTCAGAATTTAGACAACTTTTAAAATATTCTTAATGTAAGATATTACAGTGGATAAAGTTGGATTGTTTCCACTGTCTAACTAGTCACACATTGAACAAAACCATTGGGCATCTTTTGCAGCTATTGCGTCTGGTGATAGTCCAAGTCAACGAACATGGTCCCATCTTTGGCACTGTTCACATTGTATCTTAAGAAATAAATGGAAATATAAAATTAAAAAAATATAAACACATGCAATGTTGTATTGGTAGTACATGTTTACACACTTTTGTTTACTTCAATATACATACCCAAACAATGTCAATTTTGGAATTCCGCATTTAAACTGTTACACTTAATGTAATAGGCAATTTGTTATACATTTGCAGATTAACTGGAGGTAGTAATAGTTAATGAGCAGAGTACTCTTATCATTCTATAAATACTTCATCCTAAAGAAACATAACACTAACTAAAAAACACACTACTGTACTACTTAATAAATTGTAATGATTACTTTAAAATGTGTAATAGCAGATCTGTGAGTCTATATATCAATATTACCTATTGTAATTACATTTATAATGATCATGATTTTGTGTTGTTGAATTTTTGTTGCAATTTGGGGTAATTTTCCGAACAGGATTACACTTACAGTGAAGTGGTTTAGAATGAACAGTCTCTTTGTGCTTTCACATTTATTCATATGTATTCTATTATCTGGAAAACATTAAGCAGTTTCATTTTTCTATGTTTAGTACTGAAAACATTATCATTTTAAAATAAGTCATTAATCGTTGAACAGAGATTTTGTACTAACCTCCCCATTCAAAAGATTGTGAGGCTTCAATGTAATAAAGTCTTTGTGTCTAACACACATCCTAGCCTTGTTGTTTGAATTTTTTGGACAACGACAACCACTTCACAGCCTCTCTTTTCCCACAATTCTTCTGGCTGTAATTACAGTCAAGACAAGCCATGATTTTATATGAAATACAATATTGTAATGTAACATCCTTGCCCATGGTGCTAAGTGAGGACAAGTCTACTTCCTCACTGCTGGACATTTTGGATTTTGTTCCACTTCAATTTGATGTATTTGGCTGATGTTGGAGCCTGGCGTTTCTGTGACAATCACAACGCACTCCTGTCCGGTCTTGTTCGCACATAGGACTCTATGCTTACCTCAAGGACTCCTATTTATATTTACCTGTCTCCAATGCTTCCCTATCTCCCAGTGTGTCTCCAACGTGTGTGTGAGTGTGTCCAGTCTTCCAACTCTCCATTGTTCCAACGGTTCCAAAAAACACTGTTAATGACTTAAATTATAGGCCTAATTAATGTCATTGTATAATAAAATAAAATAATATTTTTCCCTTTGAAAAATATTTTCAAAGGGAAACTAGGCTAATAGCCTAATCTTTTATTATGTTCACAGCACATCAGTTCACTTTTGATACTTCACTTGTACTGCGTATGGGGAAAGGTCTCCTTTTTCCCTGTTACTGAAGCCTTTTTCAATAACGCAGTGTAACTGCATTGTCATTGGTTCACTCATAGACAAGTTGTTGAACCAATGACGCCACAGCATAGTTGCACGGCCTATGGCGACAAAGCACGCGAAGAAGCCCACCAAAAGGCTTACGGCTATATAAGCAGGCATTTTGCCATAGGATTTCAGTTCTCTTTCCTTCAGCGAGGACAACGCATCTCTTCGTTGGACTCCGAGCTGAGCTTTCACCGAGTCTAAAAGAGCCCCTCAAACAGACCCTCAAACGGAGGCAGCGGTGCTTTAAATGCCACACCACTCTAGTGGCATATGCAGAGCCCCTCTGCATGATGACGACGGGCACGTTGAGTGCGTCAGCTGCCTGGGCAAACCCCACATGGAGGCGCCACTCACCGGGACTTGCCTCTGTGTGCTCGTGGATCGGCTTCTTCAGTGAGGGCGGTCCCGCCGCTCGCGCCCCCCGTCTTCTTCCTCCCGCGAGCCGGCTAGGAAGAGATAGCAGGGTAGAGCGGATTAGCGCCCAGAGCTGAGTGAGCTCACGCTGGCTCAGCCCCCGCATGCCTCAGCCTCTCCCATGAGAGAGCAGTCCCCCGTCCTGTTCTCCCGCCCTGAGCTGCGTCCCTCCGCTGAAGCGAGCGATCTCGTTTCGTTCGGCGGGTCGGAGGAAGAGCCGCTTGACGACTCCATGTCTCTCGCCGCCTCCAAAAAGGAAGGATGGGCCGGTGATTCGGAGGATCCCGCCCACCTGCCATCACTGGAGCCCATTGACTGCAAGCCTGGGATGGACGCCGAGCTTTTCTGTGTCCTCTCCAGAGCAGTAGAGGAACTCGACTTCGAGTGGGCTCTGTCAGAAGAGCCAACGCGGAGCAGATTAGATGAGTGGTTCCTGCCGGGATAATGCCAGGCCCCTCGCCAGCGCTCCGCTTCATTCTTTCCCGAGGTCCACGATGAGCTGACGAAGTCGTGGCGCGCCCCTTACTTGGCCCGCTTACGAACTACTCATTACTCGTGTCGTGGCAGATTCGATGTCTCTTTGTCCCTTTAGATCTGGTCTCAAAGAAAAACTTGCAGAGTCGAAGTTCCAGGTCTCAGAGTCGAAGTTCCAGGTCTCTGAGATGCCAGCTCCGCATCTGAGGCTCCCTTAGCTGGGGCACAGTTTTATACATTTTTCTTATCTCTTAAAAACACACCAAATATCATTGGCTGGTATTATTCCCCTAACAGTTATTTTCCATGATATCATCTATGTGGGCTCTTCTCCCACACCTCCTTCCCATGTACTCCCCGACCTTTCTGCCATAGTCATTGCAGGTGTTTCTTATGTAAGAGAATTTTCTTAGTAAGGGTGACCAGCTTCCAGCTACTGTACATCTTTTGACTTCATTTCTCATGGGCCTTCTGCCAAATTGATGGTCAACCCTTTTCCCATTGGCCAAATTAAACATTGTATCAAAACAGTCAACACTCCCCAGAGGCAAGAGGCCTTCACGTGACACCCTTTAATGATGGTCTTGATCATTTCGCATCCACCTGTTGTCTGGTGGAAAATTACCAACAAAATATGCTCAAACTTTCTTAACCCTTACAAGAGGCCTCAAAACACTTCTAGGTTTTATAATAAGCAAACTAGCTCTACAAATGTTTTCTATAGGATGGATAAAATACTCCATCACTCGGCTCTCACCTCGGTGGATGGCTCCGAAGAGAAGGGCTATGAGCACCTACCGCCCCTGGACGAAGCAGTGGGTGCTCACCTCTGTCCTCCCGCGGCTGTGGGCTGGAAGATGAAGAGGGCCCTTCCATCCAAGCCCTGCAGAACCACCTCTGCCCAGGCTGGCAGAGCCTACACTTCTGTGGGCCAAGCTGCCTCAGCGCTGCACACCATGGCTATACTACAGGTGTTCCAGGCAAAATCCTCCGCTCCCTGGACGAGTCTGGGTTTGACGCACCTGCCTTTTGTGACCTCTGCAGCGCCACTGACTTAGCCCTGCATGCCACGAAGGCCACAGCCCAGGCCATTGGACGTTCAATGTCCAGCCTGGTCGTGCTTGATCGCCATCTCTGGCTCAACCTGACCGAGATTGAGTGGGACAAGACGGTCTTTATGGACACCCCGGTCTCTCCAACCGGTCTCTTCGGGCCAGCGGTAGAGGGTTTTACAGAGCACTTCACTGCTACACAGAAGTCGTCCCAGGCCATGCAACACTTCCTGCCCAAGCGCTCCAGCTCCGCTTTTGCTTCGAGCTGCCCCAAGGCTGTGCCATCTCAACAGAGCAAGCCTTCCCCCTAAGGACCAGCGACAGCCTCCCTTCCCGAGACGTCAGGGACCCCGGTCAAAGATTTCGGTGGACCTGACACCTCCCAAGTCTTCCTGATCTGTCAGGAAGGAAGAGGATGAGGTAAAGTCTCGCTGAGGCCGGACCACCCCAAAAGCTCCTTCGCTCAGTCTCCCCACTGCCCCGTTCCTCTTCTTTCCTCTTCCACACTCACCGGTGTATGGGCCCCCTCTCGGCGGTCCGTCATCCCACGCCATTCAATTCCCCGGAGTGTCAGAATGGGTTCTGGGGATTATAAGTCGAGGCTACTCTCTGCAGTTCACCCGAAGCGCGTGCTTCAGCGCGGTGCTTCCCACTTCGGTGAACATGGACGACGCTCATGTCCTCCGAGCCGAAGTTATGTCTTTGCTGAGGAAAGGAGCTATAGAAATAGTCTCCCTCTCAGAGAGCGAGTCGGGGTTCTACAGCCGTTACTTCCTCATTCCCAAGAAAGATGGCAGTCTCAGACCCATCTGAGACCTCAGACTCCTGAACCTCTCCCTCATGAGATGGAAGTTCAAGATGTTAACGCTGAAGCAGATCCTCATGAAGGTTTGCCCCGAGGACTGATTCTGCTCACTGTGCTTGAAAAAACCCTTTTGATGAATTACGGTAATGATTTTTCTAAAAATATTTGTGTACTGTACATACAGTAAGGGGTAAATGGGTAAAATTTCACCTGTAGTAAGTCAGTTTGGTCACTAGGAAGGTACTACAAGCTTTGAAAATTGAACAAACCCTTTTGGTGAATTACTGTAATGATTTTACTAAAAAGTATTTGTGTACTGTACATACAGTAAAGGAGAAATTGGTAAAATTTCACCTGTAGTAAGTCAGTCTGGTCACTAGGAAGGTACTACAAGCTTTGGAACTTGAAAAAACCCTTTTGGTGAATTACTGTAATGATTTTTCTAAAAATATTTTTGTACTGTACATACAGTAAGGGGTAAATTGGTCAAATGTCACCTGTAGTAAGTCAGTTTGGCCACTAGGAAGGTACTACAAGCTTTGGAACTTGAAAAAAACATTTTTGTTAATTACTGTAATTATTTTTCTAAAAATATTTATGTACTGTACATACAGTAAAGGATAAATTAGTAAATTTTCACCTGTAGTAAGCCAGTTTGGTCACTAGGAAGGTAATACAAGCTTTGGAACTTGAAAAAACCCTTTTGGTGAATTACTGTAATGATTTTTCTAAAAATATTTGTGTACTGTACATACAGTAAAGAATAAATTGGTCAAATGTCACCTGTAGTAAATCAGTCTGGTCACTAGGAAGGCACTACAAGCTTTGGAAATTGACAAAACCCTTTTGGTTAATTACTGTAATGATTTTTTCTAGAAATATTTGTGTACTGTACATACAGTAAGGGATAAATGGGTAAATTTTCACCTGTAGTAAGTCAGTTTGGTCACTAGGAAGGTACTACAAGCTTTGGAAATTGAAAAAACCCTTTTGGTGAATTACAGTAATGATTTTTCCAAAAATATTTGTGTACTGTACATACAGTAAAGAATAAATTGGTCAAATGTCACCTGTAGTAAGTCAGTTTGGTCACTAGGAAGGCACTACAAGCTTTGGAAATTGAAAAAACCCTTTTGGTGAATTACTGCAATGATTTTTCTAAAAATATTTGTGTACTGTACATACAGTAAGGGGTAAATTGGTCAAATTTCACCTGTAGTAAGTCAGTCTGGTCACTAGGAAGGCACTACAAGCTTTGGAAATGGACAAAACCCTTTTGGTTAATTACTGTAATGATTTTTTCTAGAAATATTTGTGTACTGTACATACAGTAAGGGATAAATGAGTAAATTTTCACCTGTAGTAAGTCCGTTTGGATACTAGGAAGGCACTACAAGCTTTGGAAATTGAAAAAACCCTTTTGGTGAATTACTGTAATTATTTATCTAAAAATATTTATGTACTGTACATACTACAGGTGAAATTTTACCAATTTACCCCTTACTGTAAGTCAGTTTGGTCACTAGGAAGGTACTACAAGCTTTGGAACTTGAAAAACCCCTTTTGGTGAATTATGGTAATGATTTTTCTAGAAATATTTGTGTACTGTACATACAGTAAGGGGTAAATTGGTCAAATTTTACCTGTAGTAAGTCAGTTTGGTTACTAGGAAGGTACTACAAGCTTTGGAACTTGAAAAAACCCTTTTGGTGAATTACTGTAATGATTTTTCTAGAAATATTTGTGTACTGTACATACAGTAAGGGGTAAATTGGTCAAATTTCACCTGTAGTAAGTCAGTTTGGTTACTAGGAAGGTACTACAAGCTTTAGAACTTGAAAAAACCCTTTTGGTGAATTACTGAAATGATTTTTCTAGAAATATTTGTGTACTGTACATACAGTAAGGGGTAAATTGGTAAAATTTCACCTGTAGTAAGTCAGCTTGGTTACTAGGAAGGTACTACAAGCTTTGGAACTTGAAAAAACCCTTTTGGTGAATTATGGTAATGATTTTTCTAGAAATATTTGTGTACTGTACATACAGTAAGGGGTAAATTGGTCAAATTTCACCTGTAGTAAGTCAGTTTGGTTACTAGGAAGGTACTACAAGCTTTGGAACTTGAAAAAACCCTTTTGGTGAATTACTGTAATGATTTTTCTAGAAATATTTGTGTACTGTACATACAGTAAGGGGTAAATTGGTCAAATTTCACCTGTAGTAAGTCAGTCTGGTCACTAGGAAGGTACTACAAGCTTTGGAACTTGAAAAATCCCTTTTTGTTAAATTACTGTAATGATTTTTCTAGAAATATTTGTGCACTGTACATACAGTAAGGGGTAAATTGGTCAAATTTCACCTGTAGTAAGTCAGTTTGGTTACTAGGAAGGCACTACAAGCTTTGGAACTTGAAAAAACCCTTTTGGTGAATTACTGAAATGATTTTTCTAGAAATATTTGTGTACTGTACATACAGTAAGGGGTAAATTGGTAAAATTTCACCTGTAGTAAGTCAGTTTGGTTACTAGGAAGGTACTACAAGCTTTGGAACTTGAAAAAACCCTTTTGGTGAATTACTGTAATGATTTTTCTAGAAATATTTGTGTACTATACATACAGTAAGGGGTAAATTGGTCAAATTTCACCTGTAGTAAGTCAGTTTGGTCACTAGGAAGGTACTACAAAACCCTTTGGGTGAATTACGGTAATGATTTTAAAGTAATTTTAATTTATACATATTAGACGTTTTTACACAGTTGGGGAATTGACAGACGTTCCCTTAGTCGTGCACTGTGATCATGCACTGTGATAGCGCGTCGAAGCATCCATATGCATCTGTAGTACCCGTAGGTGGTTTTGAGTGATTTTTTTATGTTGATATACAATAGTTTCATAATTGTTAAAACTATTTATAGTATTCATATCTCTGAAAGATTGTCGTCTTTGTAGTACAGTGGCAAGGCAAAGCGAAAATCCGGCGAATATCAAACCTAAAACTAACTTTACCCCGCTGAAATAGCATGGCTCCGTGAGGCCTCCATAGGGAGCAATGACACTTCCTCTCTCAAGATCCATAAAGGTACTAAAAACATATTTAAATCAGTTCATGTGAGTACAGTGGTTCAATATTAATATTATAAAGCGACGAGAATATTTTTGGAGCGCCAAAAAAACAAAATAACGACTTATTTAGTGATGGCCGATTTCAAAACACTGCTTCATGAAGCATTGGAGCACAGATGAATCAGTGTGTCGAATCATGATTCAGATCGCGCGTCAAACTCATAGGTCAAACTGCCAACGGCCGAAATCACGTGACTTTGGCGCTCCGAACAGCAGATTCGACACACTGATTCATCTGTGCTCCGATGCTTCCTGAAGCATTGTTTTGAAATCGGCTATCGGCTAATCCAAGGTCTTACGGGTGTGGAACGGCATAAGGGTAAGTAATAAATGACAGAATTTTCATTTTTGGGTGAACTAACCCTTTAAGAGAGAAAATATCAGAATCAATACAAAATCATTGTATCGCAAATCAAGAATCAATGTATTGTCCCAGCCCTACTGGTTAGTGCTGGTTTGGTGCTCGTCCAGCTGGAGGAACATCAAAAATGCATGCAAAATAGGAATTTAATTGCAATTTTTTATATTATAGTTTTATTTTAGTAGATGTTTTTTCCAGTGAATTTAAGACATAAGTCTCTTCTGCTCACCAGGGCTGCATTTATTTTATCAAACATACAGTAAAAACTGTAACATTATGAAATAATATTAGAATTTAAAAGAACTCCTTTTTTTATTTGAATATATTGATGCAAAGCTGAATTTTCAGCATAATTACTCCAGTCTTCAGTGTCACATGATGCTTCAGAAATCATTCAAATGTGCTGATTTGCTGCTCAAGAAATATTTCTTCTTATCAATGTTGAAAACAGCTGGTTTTATATATATATTGTATTGTATATTGTATTGTATAAACTCATAAAAATACATAAATTCAATTACATAAAAAATTATCACAATATTGCTGCTTTTCCGTATTTTTGATCAAATAAATTCAGCCTTGGTGAGCAGAAGAGACTTCTTTCAAAAATATTTAAAAAATCTTAGGTTTTGGATTATGTGACAGAACTGAATGCTAACAGATTTTGATGCACAATTTTTTTGATTTTTTTGTCTTCTTACTGGATGAAATGTGAGCGATTCATTTTGGAAATTTTATTTACATCCTGATATTCCCAAAAATTGTATAAAATTCAAGGAAGAAACCCTGACTTTTGCTTACAACATGTGAACTGAAAAAACACTACACTGTATGTCATTGCAAACTGAACAGAACCACACAGTCACATCTTTTCTCTTTACATGATCTCCTGTGCCCCGGCGGGATTTGGCGGGAATGGACAATCCGAAGCAGATGCGATGAGAAGCGAGACCACATGGCCAAGATCTGATATCAGGAAGAAATGCGTCTGGCTCAACGCAGTAGATGCACTGAACTTGAAGGTGAGGTGAAATAAGATGCCCTCCAAATTTACCAGCAGCTGCTTGAAAGTTCCACGTTCTGCGTTGAGCCATGTTGAAAACGGCAAACAACACATCAGATAAGTGTATCTCCATTGCTCTCTTTCATCATGAGGTTGGAATCGATGCCAAAACGATGTTATCAGCACGATGCAATCCATATAGAACGCTATAATGAATGCTCCATCGCATTAGTCCACTAATTGTGGTCTGAAGTCTGAAACCCTGCCAAGCGCAACAAGAAAATGAGTTTCGTGGAGAATGAGGGGGTCAGAATGTGATGCCCCCCACCCTCACTTCACCGTTACGCCCGTCAAGTTCGCCCGTATCAACAGCTCTGCTGAATGGAGTGGCGAAGAGCACCTGATGTTCTACTCGCCACACATACTCGCGTTCTGTCACTCACGTTAATGAAAAAGAGCCCCCATGGCTCACCCCACTTCCAATGCATAGTGAAGGAGGCGCGGGCCCCCCAGGGGTAAAATACACATGCACACACACACATACAGGCCTTACGGTGATGTTATGCATATTTCTGATCACAATTTCTCAGTATGTTTTATTTTTAAAGCACTCCTATTGAAAGTGACAAACATACAGCAGATGAATGGTGTCAGCTGAACAAGCATGCAAGTGCATTGCAAAAAAAAAAGAAATCCTAATAAGTATTTTGTTCTTGTTTTCCAGATAAATTGTCTAAAAATTCTTAAAACAAGATACATTAAAGGGTTGAATAGCAAGATAAATTAAAAGGGCTGCTGGCAAGTTGGGCTTTTAGTAAAACTTGGAGTAGAAACAATTTTCACTTAGAAATTGGTAGTAAATTTCACAATTATATGTGAAATTTTGAAGAAGAAATCCTGAAATAGTACTTTCTTGTAAAACTTACTCCAAAAATCTGTTTTATTAACAACTTACATATATATGACGACTTCAGATGCAAAAACCTCTAAGTGCTGTCTGAAATTTTCTTCTAAAATGAGCATTTTTATCAAGCTTGTATGTTTATTTTCAGTTATCTCACTTTAATGGCAATGAAAAGGACATATTAATTGCCATTAAAGTGGAATTGCTGAACCTAAACATACGAGCTTGATAAAAATGCTTAAGTTATAAAGAAAATTTCAGACGGCACTTACAGCTTTTGCATCTGAAGTCTTCATATATATATATACATATGGTCACACTTTAGATTAGGGTCCAGAATAAGGCATTAATATGTGCTTTATTAAGTACTAATAAACAGCCAATAATATGCATGCTAATTAGCAACTAGTTAAAGGATTAGTTCACTTCAGAATTAAAATTTCCTGATAATTTACTCACCCCCATTGTCATCCAAGATGTTTATGTCTTTCTTTCTTCAGTCGAAAAGAAATTAAGGTTTTTGAGGAAAACATTCCATGATTTTTCTCCATATAGTGGTCAAAAATGCAGTTTAAATGCAGCTTCAATGGGCTCTACACGATCCCAGACGAGGAATAAGGGTCTTATCTAGTGATGCGATTGTTCATTTTCTGAAAAAAATAAAAATGATATACTTTTTAACCACACTTTTTAACCACAAATGCTTGTCTTGCACTGCTCTGTGATGCGCCACGCATCAACTAATCACGTTGGAAAGGTCGAGAGTGACGTAGGCGGAAGTACAGAGCAAGTGTTTACAAAGTGAACATGCAAAGACTAAGTCAAATGGCCTTTACAAAAAAAAAAGAGAGAGAGAGAGAGATTTAATGTCTTTTTGGAATTATGTGCACTGATGAATTGTGAATAATAAGAGCAAATATGTTTGTTAATTAAGTCAGTTTTGTTGTTGACTTTAAAGTTTAATATGCTATTTAGTCGAAGGTGAAATGTGGTCTCCGATCATCATTACAAATCCAGTGAAAGCGAAACTATGGAACAGGGCCTGTATTTACACCCACCCATAATCGTCCACTTCTCCATCCAAACCACAGGCATTTGACTGATGGATGGAAAGATGGGTGAATAATTGAATATATTATTCACCTAAGCAGAATTTTACTCAGCGTGAGCAGCATTTGGGGTCTGTATAGTTGGCACTGTCCTTCCCTCATCGAGTTTTTCACTGCTTTGGGCACACGCAAAGTACTCTTGGCATAAACACAAGTCAAGATACCACACTGTAAATGCCTGAGCCTGTTTACTCGGTGCAGTAAACGCTTTGAGGGCAATTAAATGTCCCACTCCCTAATCTCCAGTGGGAAATGAAAATGTCTGTGGTCTATTGGGTCACTGACCTGTCAGTCTGTGAGATTGACAGGTAGCGCTCACAGTGAGACAGCGAGGTAATTATAAGGCGGTCAGTCTGATTAATGAACTTTGACCACTCAGGTCAGTGTATATGACAGTTATGAGAAATATTAACTCTTGCAGATGTCATAAAAAGGTCTAACTTTAACTAATTGGATCTTTTTGGCTAATGCCTTTCGCAAAGGCATTTCCACAATTGGTTCTGTCAAAGGTTGTAGGAAGGTCTGTAATTCTTAACCTCTTGACCAGTACTGACTATTGCCTGATAAAGTGTCCGGTTTCAGCCGACTGTATGTTCCTTTTTAGACCTTCTTTTTGGTATTGATAAAATAGCCAAGGCATTCTCCTCAAAATATTAGATTCATCCGTGCTGAGGAGCCGTGCCGATGCACAACCCACGTAAAGATGATAATTCCGCAAATAACTGCAATTGCAGATTTCAAACAGAGATGGTGACAAAGAGCCAAAAACTTACGGACTAAAGCTTTAAGTGAGTTTAAAACATGATAAAAATAATTAATTGTCAATAGGTTTGCTGTTGTCAAAAACAGCTTAAACCAGTTTAAAACTGATTTAGCTGGTTTAAAATGGTCGTTTAGCCTCTCCATGCTGCTGTTAGGCTGGTTTATCTAATTGGCCAACTGACCAACTGAAATGTGCTCAAAAAACCCCTCTAAAATCAGCCTTCCTGGCCAGCCAGGTGACCAGCTAGGACCAGAAAACTAGCTTAGGCTGGTTACCTTTTCAGTTAGGATGCTGCCTATGTAGACAGCTCAGTAGGTTTTAGAACAGAGCTTAAGAAGTGTGTTTGCAGTGTGTTGCAATCATTGGGTGGTTACCGTCCTCATTTCCGTTGAATTACAAGAGGAATTGTCCCCATCAGTCTGCTAATCATTAGACTTCTGTATAAACGTTCTTTTTCATTAGCGGTTTTCAACCACTTGTGCAGTTTGTTGGGCAAGATCTCTTTTTTTGCTTTTCCAACAGCTCCATACTGTAGGTTGGTAGACTGTCTTTCCTTGATTTTGCTACAACTGTAAGTCCATTGCTAGTAAATTTGTGCCATATGATAAATTTCCCTTCCAGGTCCATTTGTCACAAACTGACCTTGTCCACCCTGTCTCCCTTCATTTTCTGCCCTCTCAACAACTGCAAAGCAGCACACAGAACCTCCATGACTCCTGGGATGATATACATTGAATGCCCGTGAGCTGATTAATAAAGCAGAGGGCTGATGGGAAATGAACCGCAAACTTACTCAAACAGCAATAAAACAAGTCAGGATTCACAAATCTGCATTAAGAAGGCCCTGTGCTAGTTGCTCCCCCTCCTTCCTCCTTTCGCCCTGATTTATAAAACAGGACTGGCTGTAATTGACTCCCCCTCGGATCCTAATATAAAGTTATAATCGGACTCGGGCGTGCGAGCCAGGTCTCCGCCACACGTTTAAAAGCAAATAGAGCAAACTGCATGGAGCACAGAAACACGGCCATGAATGATGTCTCTGTGAATGCTGGCTAAATTAAGAGGCAAGGGTTGATTTAGGCCATCTCACTCCTCTCTCTCTCTATCTTTTTCTTGCCTTTTACTCTCTTTTTAAGGGTTGCATCCACCGGTTCTTGTACTTGTACTCCATCAGATGCATAAAACTGCTTTTATAAAGACTATAAGGCCCAGTTTCACAGACGGGGCTTAGACTAAGCCAGGATTAGGCCTTAGTTCAACTAAGTAGCTTTTATAAACATACCCTAGAAAAACACATTACTGGTGTGCATCTTGAGACAAACAATGACACTGGCATATTTTAAGAAATGTCAATGCAAGTTGTTTTCAGCTGAAACAGCTCAAACATGCATTTTAGTCTGGGACTAGCTTAAGCCTTGTCTGTGAAACCGGGGGAATATGTATCAAATTCGTATGAGAACAACTCAAGTCAATATAGCGCTTAGATGCAAGTTTAAATTACAAAAGGCTTGGATTTTCAATGTGGTCTCAAACTTTTTGGGTCCCACTGTGTGGTTAAACCAGATTGAACCATTAAACTGTCATTGGGCAGTTTGTTGTTTAGGGAAGAAGTTCTTATCTAGTACTTTTATCATAGTGGTTTGGCATGTGTATTGAGCTGACATTCGTTATTTGATTATGTTAATATTATCCAGGTCTTTGGATGTTGCCTTTCTGGCTAACAAATGCTCTTTATTTTCACTGTACCAGGGACCAACAGACTACAGACCCTGACAGTTAAAAGATCCATGTAAGTATTTTAGCAGTAGTATATGCTGAGACTGATGGCATCCTTCAAAGCCAAAGTTACCCGGGTCATTAACTTAATGGTTTCACTTCAGATTTCATAATACTAACGGTTTTGTGCCAAATTATCTGCCTTCAGTTCATGCTATACGACACAAGAAGGTACTGCGGTATTAGTGATGCACATTTCACTCAAAATGATTTTTTTTTTAACCCCAATGTACTCTACTGTTCAAAAGTTTGGGATTAGTAAGAGTCTCTTATGTTCACCCAGGCTGAATTTATTTGTTAAAAAATACAGTAAAAACAGTAATACTACGGAAGAGGATTAGGGCCAAGCAATAATAAAAAAAATAAAACCATCTCAAGATTAAAGTTGTTAAATTACGAGAAAAAACTTGTTAAATTTCAAGAAAAAAGTCAAGATAAAATGTTGAGAATAAACGCATTAAATTATGAGAATAAAGTCGTTAAATTATGAGAACAAATTCGTAATTTAACGAATTTGTTCTCGTAATTTAATGACTTTTTTCTCATAATTTAATGACTTTATTCTCAACATTTTATCTCAACTTTTTTCTCGAAATTTAATGACATTTTTCTCATAATTGAACGAATTTGTTCTCGTAATTTAACGACTTTTATCTCGTAATTTAATGACTTTATTCTCAACATTTTATCTCGACTTTTTTCTCGAAATTTAACGACAATTTTCTCATAATTTAACGACTTTTTTCTCGTAATTTAATGACTTTATTCTCAACATTTTATCTCGACTTTTTTCTCGAAATTTAACGACATTTTTCTCATAATTGAACGAATTTTTTCTCGTAATTTAATGACTTTATTGTCAACATTTTATCTCGACTTTTTTCTCGAAATTTAACGACATTTTTCTCATAATTGAACGAATTTGTTCTCGTTATTTAACGACTTTTTTCTCGTAATTTAATGACTTTATTCTCAACATTTTATCTCGAATTTTTTCTCGAAATTTAATGAGTTTTTTCTCGAAATTTAACAACTTTTTTCTCGAAATTTAACAACTTTAATCTCGAGATGGTTTTATATTTTTATTATTGCTTGGCCCTAATCCTCTTCCGTAGTAATACTGACAAATTATTACTTTTAACATTACTGTTATTACTTTTTCAGCATTCTTTGATGAATAGAAAGTTCAAAAGGACAGCATTTACTTGAAAAAGACATTTTGTAACATTGTAAATGTTACTTTTAATCAATTAAAAGTTCTAATAATAAATACTATTTTCTTTCAAAAAAAAAAAAATCTTACTGAACACAAACTTTTGAACAATAGTGTATGTTAAAGCTAATATCACAGCTTCCTTCTTGGTCATTTTGTTGAATTACACTATAATGTCATGCTAAATTTAGGCAAATATTGCAAACATTTACTGATGTTTCTCTGTATTTAAGTAGGATATTATACATCTGTGAATGCATGACCAAAGCGTTGATATCCGGCCAAAGTATTTTTCACACCTGGGCACTTTCTGTTCTCTACTTTTTGCAGAACACTTCAAAATAAATGAGTTCGCTGATGATTAAGAGACCATGACTAACAAAAAAACACCATCTACATCATGTTTTTACGAAAATGGTCGAACAGTCAAGATGGTAACAATGAAAGGAATTTTGCATCTCAGTCAAAAGATACTAAATTATATATTGAATAGGTCGAAGTCAAGTAAATCATGGTGTTAAACTGTGCAGAACTACGTGTGAACATTCTACAGCAAACCAAATTCACTGAGTAGGGAAGTGCTTGAAGCCTAAATCTGAATTTGGAAAGGCACGAAAATGAAAAATGCATTCTATGGAGCCCCTAAATGGACATGGATAGATTTCACTCATCACATGAAGATAGTAAGGAGAGATGACTGACAAGACAATGGCAGAGGATTTGGTGCGCAACATTGACAAATGTCTTATTTTGTAAAATGTGTAGTCAGTACCGCCACTCCCTATACACAGAGTACACGTGATCGCGAATTGGAAAGTGAAAGTAAAAAGTGAGCATGCATTCAAAGTGATTTTATAGCGGCTCCCTGATGCCTGCAAATTATATATAATATCATTACCCAACTATATAATTGCAAGAGAATGCAAAAACATTGCAATCTATTTTTTTCCTCCCATTTCGTATTTTTTTCCATCACCACGTCCCTTTATGGGCTCCATAGAATGCAGCATTCCCTTTCCGAACATAGTATTCGGCTTCAGGCACATCACTAGCACTGAGTTTGGTTTCTAAGGGTCATGCTAATGCTTTAAACATTATCCCAGCTAACAAGGAACATTCTCATAACTTTAGCCAACGTATTCCTCAAAGTTATGAATATTCTTCCAGTAGCCTAACGTTAATAGAACGTTTGTTCAAAGTTATCTGTGGTGCTTTCGAAATCGTATACTGAGTAGGTACAACATAAATAGTATGAATATGGGTAGTATGAATGAAATTCAGACACACTCCATCTGCCATGTTGTTCTGTCACGTGACCTACCAGCATCAATTGACCATTCACAAAGACCCACCCCCTTTAGTTACTGTTGTCCGACAAGCCATGCCGATCTCACACCATCTTACACAGTGAAAAATACACCGCGGAGCAAAGAGAACACTGACAACTCATCGACAGACAAGACAGAGCAGCTTACTTTTGATATGAAACAAGGTCTCAAATTTCAAATTTTGTCATTTTTAAAGAAATTTAAACAATTAATACCATTTTATGGCTCTTTAATGTGTCGTGACAGATCGCTGTAGCGGCTCGTGAACTGATCAACTCTTCCAACTAGTTCATTTATAGCATCAAATAAACATGAATGAACATCAGAAGGAATGATGTTTCGCGGGAAGACGTCTGTACACACCATTTTTCAAGCTCAAGTCCACCAACGTTAATCTACTAACTCCCCTGACTGCTTTGTCAGACATAACGGTGGATTCTGTATTATGACTGGTTAGATTGCCTGTCAATCAAACTCCCGGCGAAGTTTCACTGCCATTCATAAACCCTCTCTCGTGGCCTAATGTGATAGTAAAGTGTCCATTGAATGCGCACTTCAGAATCTCTGCGGAAGTAGTAGGTCATCTAGGTACTTTTGCCTACTGTTTTCTGAGTACTATGTATTCGGACCTACTACACTATTGCCGTGCTGTATTTCGCATACTATGTAGTAGGGTATTATCAGATTTTGGACATAGCACTGGTCTTTTATAATGTTCTCAAAATGTTAGCAAAAAAAACATTATTTATACATCGTCCATAGAGCGTTTTTTTATACTTTAGTTGGATTTTCATCTAACATTTTTTAAAAATGTTAATACTTGTTTCAGGAAGTTCAGAGAACAATAAAAAGTAACATTCCCAATATGTTTGAAGAATAATAAATGGAATGTTCTCTAAACATCAAAAAATGTTTTTAAAACATTTAAAAATTTGGACGTTTTGAACGTTCATTGTAACGAGGTTAGTAGATGTGGGAAGAAGGAGGCGGGAACCGGCGAACATTCAACGTAACTTTAATGTAAAATGAACAAATAACAAAACGAAAGTAATGCCGGCAGACCCTCGCGGACATCTGCCGGCCACACAAACATAATAAAACATAACGTAAAGTCCAGGCCTGGTCCTCTCTCGTCCTTCACTGATGTCGCTCCTCCTTTTATGCCTCCGGAGCTCCTCCGTGAGAGACTCGAGGCCGGCACGCCTCGCAGGTGACGCTCATTATCACTCGCGTCACCGGCCTCGCGCCGTTCCCTCACGGCTCTCGCCCGCCCTGCTCGTCACATACATATTTTTCATAACTTAATGGGAACATTAGCAAAACGCTCTTGGAACATTTTTTGTTAGCTGGGTATGTGCCTTGAATGCTATATGAGGATATTGAAGGAAAGATTTCTTCTGAAAGTTCCTGCTCATTTGGCCCAGAGGACTGTCTAGTGTCGAGTTGATATGTGTTTTACAATTCACAGGGCATTTGATAGGTATGTGTCTTTGAACAGCGCCCAGATGCTGTGATCCACACATAGCTGGCCTCTGGCTTGGCAGCTCTCTCGCAAAGCGTTTTTTCATAACCGAGGTTGTAATTCATTTCATACTGAAAAATATTGCCATATTACAGCAGAAGTGGGGAAGAAATCAATGTCAATATAAATAAAAAAAGTGATTTGTACTACGTCAAATAAAACTCAAACTTTCATTTGTGATTTCTGTGATTAACACAATGAATTCAGTGCATTATTTTTTATTAAAAATAGGCACAAAAGCTGTCACCGGGGCAGTACACTTTCAAAGAGTGCAAATAAGTACTTCAAAGGTACATATTGGTACAAAAGTGTACATTAGTACCTAAATGGTACATATTAGAATCTTTTTAAAGGGTACTGTCCCACTGAGAGCTTTTATACCCTTTTTCTGAGAGTGAAGTACAGTGACAGCAGCTGTTATGACTTACCAGTTGAGTTCAGCAATGCAAACAGAACAAACCCACATACCGTAGTTGATTTTGATAAGCTGCATGAGCGTTAAAGGATAACCAATTTTTGTTACAGCAGTCAGTTTGCGACCCATGAAACCTTCGCCACCACCGTGGCGGCAGGCATACCAGAACATGTATCTCTGCTTACGTAAACAGACGTAAAAATCCTGAGAAAAGAAAAAGAGAGGGGGAGAAAAGAAAGATAACATGTTGAAAAGTGCAACTCAAACACTTACCAGCATTTAAAGCATTTCACTGTGAAGAAGCTTCGAACAGATCGCTAACACCTGTGTGTGCTCATGACATATTTTGTTTGAGATTTGAGGTATGGCTTAATGTTATCTAAACAAAATATATTGCTTATCCTGTGTGCAATTTTTCCATAAATGCATTTAGTTCTCTCTCTTTCTCACACTAATTTTTTTTTATTTTTATCAAGTATTACATTTAAAAATGGGCTGTTAGTTCAACTGCCTTGCTCATTCACCTCATCTGTTGCTAATGTAATTTATATATCTCACTCAGAAACCTTCTTATGTGTGCTATTTTTTACAGCTGAAAGAACCTCCATGCCCTGGGATGCATCTCTTGGTTTAGGCCGAGTCTGCTAGCCACTTTGCTGCCAGCGGCATCCACACAGTGGAGAATATGTAAGCTTCTCCTTCAATTAGTCCTGTTTGGTCTTAACACTACAGCTGGCGTCTGCAAACCCACCACTCCCAGGGGACCCGGCCGGTGATATTTTCAGTGTCAATAAACCTTTACACCAGACTGGCAGAGAGGGTGCCTCTAATGGACATCAGTGGTACTGCAACTTTTCACAAATATCACCCATTATAATAAATACATTTTACTTAAACATTATTTAGTGTTTTTCAGCATTTTTAAGTGTTAAAATAAGCAGAAGTAGAAATAGTTACTAACATTATACACAACTTTGCTAATACACTTTATTTTTCCACTTTGAAGCTTGATGCATATTTATTTTTATGCAAAATAAATGATAAAATCACTAGTTTCCTTTCAATCCTGCAGTAGTTTTGATTCAAAGATCAACAGTTCATCTCTATTTCATCTCTATTTTTGTCAATGGTAAAGCATATACCATCTATTTTAATATCATAAAATTCATATGTTGCATAAAATGTTTTATTTCATCAGAATTCACTTTTGTACGGAGCCCCACACATAACAGGCAGGGGGAAAAAAAGATATTGTGACCATGATGCAACTGATGTAAAACAAGGGAACTAATTTGTAAAATAATAATAATTAAAAAAATAATAAATCAAACATGGCTATACGATTTCACTAAAATGAGGGAATGGATTAATAAGATGCAAACTACAATTAATAAGTAGCAATAATATTTTGGGGGGTTTTTTCATGTCATGTGTGAAGCAGTGTTATTTTAGTATCAGAGCTGAAATTATGGTAATAGCCGTTTCATTACTGACACACACTGTTAAGCGTTAGACCAATCACAACAGACTGGGCCATCTGACCAATCAGAGCGCTCGGAAAGGAGGGATTTAGAGAGACATTTTTCCTGAAAACGACAATAACGTATAACTCTAACTCTAACCGAATCCTCGAAAAATAAAAAATGTATGTGTTCCCTTTCGTGGGAACTATCTACGCTACGTCAATGACGTAGTGTCTCGTTCCCTTACTCAGGGAACAAGGGTTACATCAGTAACCCGAGACGTTCCCATCACGTCATTGACGTAGCGTCTCGTACCCTTACTCAGGGAACAAGGGTTACATCAGTAACCCGAGACGTTTTTTGACCTTGGAAGCATGCAAACTTATTGTAGGAGAAGTCCAAAACTAAATTAGGAACCTTTCAAATAGCACAATAGGGGCACAGTAATAAAGTGTCAGTGGAGAATGATTTTTCCCTCATAATGTGCCACAGTAATAGCATCTACCAGCAAGAGCAAAAAAATGAAGCTAACCAGCCAAACATTGACCCCTCACAAAAGAAGAACCAGGGACAATCCCTCTGGAGTTAACCTGGAATCAAATCCCTTGCTGAAATGAGATCTGGCATGCTGTTGCAACAAAGCAAACAATCCAATCAAATGTTGACCGTGACTTGCATATTATGAACATCTGGAGGTTTGTATACAGGTCTGTGGTGTGGTGGCACTTCATGATTGGACGTCATTGGGTCAGATGCCAGTCCTGACCACAGTGTGGTTATTCATTCTTCTGAATTACACCTGTATCCCCAGCGGCCTGCAGAGCCCTGCTTTTTTGTTTGCACAGCTGGTTTGTGGTGAAACAGTCCAGGTTAAATAGTGTCGTCAATTGTCCCTCTAAGACGTGAACCTACGACCCCACGCTTTATTTTAGATGGTGGCACAGTGGTTGCAGGTTCAAATCCAGCCTGAAAATAAAATATCTGAAAATGCTTAAAACAAGATACTTTCATTTGATATTAAGACAAAAAAAAAAAAAAAAAAAACATTGTACTCAGCATTTTTGTCGTTTTCTACGGAGCCTCAAAAGAGACATGATGATAAGAATAAATGAGATGGGAGGAAAATTTGTATTTCAATGCTTTTGCATTTTCTCACAAATATTTTCTGTTCCCCCGAGAAACATTTCCTTCGCTTGCAAACCTTTTGAGCTCTTTGCGAGTAAACGCAAAGTTTCTCAGGAGGCCGCAAACGTTTTTGCAAGGGAATGGGTACGTTTTGCGAGGGAACACAAAGTTTCTCGGGTTAACGCAAAAATTTTGCGATTGAAACTTTCTTTTTTTCTATCCCATCTCATATTTTTCCCTTTTGGGGCTTCATAGTTTTCCAGTACAAATATCTAAACATTCTTAAATAAAGACAGATCTACTAGATAAGCAAAAATATCAAGTCTTGCTTCCTGAAAAATTTATCAAAATTAAGTTATGCGTAAAACAAGAAACAAAATCTGCCAGTGGGGTAGCAAAAGTAAACTTATTTTCCCTTTGAATTGAGATTATTTTTCTAACCCCATTGGCAGATTTTCCTGCCACTTCATTTTGATAAATGTTTCAGAAAACAAGACTTAATATCTTTTTGTCATTTTGCTTCTCTGGTAATTCTATCTGGCAGATATTTTCACTCGATCTGCCAGTGCAGTAAGATAAATACATCAGTATTAAAGATACATTCTCTGAGAATGAGCCTTAAAATCATATGCAGGGTTACTTGTCTAGTAAATGTGTCTTATTTTAAGGATTCATAGCTTGAAAACAAGTCTAAAAAAGACTAAATTATCTCTAAAGCTTTCCATATTTTGTTCTGACTTTCTCAGAACAATCATTCTGAATTGTTCAGTCCTCATAGTAAACAGCTCAACTTGTTTTGGGTGGGTTGGATGGATGGTAATTCATTTGACTAATTTTGGGATTAGTGGCTCTTCCAGCACATGAGACAAACGGAGGACTCTCATTAGAGGAGCGTTAACACTATTTGAGGGCCTGATCAGTCATGTATCACATTAGTGCTGAGGTCAGATGATGGTGTGGAGGTATGCATAACTGGTGGTATGTTCCTTGCAGACATCCAAGAATGCTACTGTTATTTATCACATTCTTGGTACGTATCGACAAGCAACATAATACGTTATTCCAAAGCGTAGGCAATTTGACAATCCGCAAGCGGTCCAAGACTGAAAATTAGGAGGGTCAGGGTCCAAATTACACTTGGAGAGAAAAGAAAAATGGTTGATTTGCTTCCCGAAGTATATATTTTCCTTTCTCTCTCACTCGGCTTCACACAAAGTACTCAAGAGTCAGTGTTTCAGACCTGCGTTAAAAGGTATTATTGATTCTATCTCAACTAAACCGGTGTCCACGTTCCCTAACATAAATATCGCGTGTTGGCGGGGACACTTGCGCCGCTCGGCGCTCCTAAGTACCATCTGGCCGCTGCCAAAACAAACAGTAGTAATGAGTACTAGGTCGTGGTTGAGAGGCCGGTCTAAAAGTCGGGGATTTGCCAGCGTGCGCACACTGAGGGGCTGTCATAAGCCAAATTAAAAGACTGACTGTTTCTACCCCCTCACCTTGAGCGACGCTGCTGAAGATGCTGGGAGTCGACGTGGGGGAATGGGGGAGGGCATCGTGTTCAACAAGCAGATCTTGTATTTGAGAATTGGGTCTGGGGAGTGAAACTGAGGAAATAACAAGCGAGGATTTATTGCCAGATGGTTTGTTTACGTTAAAAGTATGGGCCATTCGCACCAGCCAAGGCGGTTTTTGCATAATACATATAAAATGAGATCCATATTTGCCACACGCAAACCTGTGAAACCTTGCGTTTTAAACAAAGTAACCAGAGTGTCGCTCGGGCGCTGGGCCAGTGACCAGTGTCGGTGTGTGAAAAAAAATGGGTCTGTGGGAGCGGCAGCTGTGCGGAAGAGTTGCATGAGCTCCTGCATATCTCCGTCCATGGAACTAGAGTGTAGTTAAAGCAGAACTAAGTAACTTTTTTAGCTTCATAAATAGTTTTCTAAGTTCTTACGATGGTTAATTGACTTGTAGTGGTGTGTTTGAGGCGTGCACTAACCCCCTCTGGCACGTCTACGCCAGAAAACAGCACTTGCAAGTTGAGCTGCGCCGACCCGACACAATCTCGCCACATGTTCACATTCACGCGAGAGTGACAAAATGCTTTACGGTAATTCAAAAACAATGTATATATTATGACTTTATAAGACAATTTCGAAAATTACCCACCTTCATTGAGATTTCTTGTACTGTATTTGCAAAACTACTGTGCTGGTGAGCGTTGTAGTCGTTGTAGTCCAGAACTGCGCTTGGAGTATTTACGACAGTGTGATTCACTGAAGGAACCTCTAGGGGGAGCTTCGCAAATCTTACTGAGGTCCGCTTTAAGTATTATAAGTGTGGCAAGATTTCATGATTGTGCCTTAAAGGGTTAGTTCACCCAACAATGAAAATTCTGTCATTTATTACTCACCCTCATGTCATTCCATCTGTAAAATCTTCGGAACACAAATTAAGTTATTTTTTGATGAAATCCGAGAGGTATCCGGTAGACTCGTCCATAGACAGCAATTTAACCACCACTTTCAACTCCAGTAAGGTAGTAAAGACATTGTTACAATAGTCCATGTGACTGCAGTGGTTCAAACTTAATTTTATGAAGCGACAAGAGTACTTTTTGTGTGCAAAAACAAAACAAAAATAAGTAACATTGTTTATGTTCAGTGCTTCCAGATTCTGTGTCAGAACGGCAGCTCATTATTGGCTGGAATCGCACATATGCGTTGTGCTTTAACCCTTTAAAGGGTTAGTTCACCCAAAAATGAAAATTCTGTCATCATTTCCTCACCCTTATGTCATTCCAAACCCGTAAGACTTTCGTTCATCTTCAAAACACAAATAAGAGATCTAAGAGATTTCTGTCCCTCCATTGACAGACTACAACTATGATGTTTTAAAAAGTTCATAAAGAGATCATAAACTATTGAATTGAGTGATTTAGTCCAAATTTTCTGAAGAGACTTGATCGCTTTATATGAAGAACAGATTGAATTTAGGCTTTTATTAACATATTCATCAACACACACATCAGTTGTGGTAATCGGAAGCTCAAGCATGTTCGCTTGATGTGCGAGAACGAATGAGTTTCATTCTCGTGTTACGCAGCACGTTTGAGCTTCTGCAAGAGGTTTGTTCTCACGCATTAAGCAGATTCGGTTGAGCTTCTGTTTATGTTCGCTGATCGATGTTTAAATTTGAATAAAAGCCAAATTAAATCTGTTCATCATAAAAGTCTTTTCATAAAATTTGGAATAAACCACTCCATTTATATGGATTCATTTTATGATCTCTTTATGAACTTTTTGAAGTGACAAAGTGGTAGTTGCTTGGACTGTCACTTGAGGGACAGAAATCTCTCAGATTTCATTAAAATATCTCCTTTTGTCAAATGCATGTCAAACACCAACACCCGGCATTTTTAAAAAGCCGTGTAAACATATTTACTTCATGAACATGGAAAACAGCAATAACAGCATTTAACTGTTGTCTGCAGGGTTGTTCTTTTCTCCGCCTCAATGATATGTTATACTGAAAGTTGTCATAGGAGATTTCATCTCTTAGCCCCACTTTTTGCTCTTTCAGTTGTGTAAATATGTGCTTACATTTCATTTCCATTATCACGAAACCCACGACACACAACAAACACAGCTCCGATCATGGCATCCTCCATCCACTGGTTTTTAGCATTTGTAAATGCCGTGCTTAAAGGCATAACCTGATTTTGCTGAGTTCCTGGGTCAACATTTTTGTTGATCCTGGGACAACATTCAAATCAACCAATCAGATTTGAGGGACAAGTTTACAGATTATGTCAAGTTTAGGCTTAAAATCATGAATTGGTGCTTCTACATCAGTGTTATTCATCTATCATTTCCCTTATGGGTAGGAATAGGCTTAAAGATGCCACTGTCGGCCGCTTCAGAGTTCCTATTCCCGGTGCGAATGCAATCAGGAACATGGCCCAAGAGAGAAATTAGTTCCCGGGGAACTATCCTAGTGGCTAGTTCCTATAACTAAGTTCCTAGAACTATTGGGTGTGAAAGCCCCAATTGATAACTTTTTTTTTTTTTTTTTCAACTAACCCATTAATAATATATTAGCATTTACGGACATGAATGATTTCTCAAAACATGACTCATGTTGAAAAGAAGTTTGCTTTGTGATCAAACTTGCACTTTTTACCTGGTAGACAAAAACATAGAAGGGACCAGAGTCTTATCTAGAGACCAGAATGGTACCAGGTGGTACTTTTGACTATGGAGACCGTCAAAAAACACCTTAGCAAACACCTTGCATTACATTAAAAACACCCAGAACACAATAGCAACGCCCCAACAACCACCCCATCATCCTAGCATCATGGTGGTAATTTTTGCTCAGGCAAACAGCACTCATTTTCTTTTTTAAAAAAAGTAAGAAATAGCTTTGCTAAGAATGTAAAGCCATAAAACAAGTTATATCAATCTTAATGTAAAAACAATTAGGTCTTTTCAGGTAGAAGTCCTCATTGAGTCCAGTGAAAGAGTTGATTGACTTTGTGCAGCAGCGACTGCTTATTTAACATCAGGCCGTGAAGTACAGATCTGTCTCACGCATGTCAAACTTCATCTCTCCAAGAAGTCTGAAGGAAAACATGTTTCTCGTTTTGCTTATTAAAACTCTCTAATGAACATTTAACTGGTGTTTGCTTGTTACAAGCCTGAGCACGGTCCAGTAACAATGCTTCTTTTGTTCTGTCCTGTGAAGAAATGCTCTCGCTGTTCTTAGAAAAACCCCTGATGTCTCTGAATGTCCAGGACAGGTCAGAAAAGGCTCTGATGATGTCACTTGAGATGGACTCAAAAATGCAGAACTGTTTTAATGTGGTTTGTGGCATTTACTGCGCACGATTACAAAACCCATTATGCACATCCACAAAAAATGCTGCCACCCCACGGCTAACCCACAAACTGGTGCAATCATTTCCGCTCAGCCCAACAATGCCACTGTTTTTGCTGGACGGCTCTAGTGGTCAGACGCATTACAGGTGTGAAAAAACAGGCCTCAGTTTGGGCATCATTCATTCTGAAGGTTATTTTTAGTGCTGAAAAGTTCAATGTGGTGCTACGTTTCTTTGGCAGCCTGGAAGGGTTTTCGAGCCAATGCTGGATGCTGCTGTGGCTAAAGTCTTATGTGTAGGGCGACAGCAATATGAAATGTTTATTAAAGGCTGCTTCCTTTGCCTCTTTATTTTTAACTCGAGTTGCTCGTCAGTATTTGTTGACAGCCGTGGTGGGTGTTCCAGCCTTTCTGCATAAGACTGTCTTTTCTGTTCTTAAACAGATTTCTGTTTAACATTCAGAGACACACCTACTAATCATTATTTTACACTTTTTTTTTTTTTGGATAATAGTAAAGTCATCGAAATATGGAACTTATAGATGCATGTTAATAAATATGTGCAAACATGCAAACGATGTACTAAAAACGGAAAAGTTTACACATTTTTCGCGTACAGACGACAACATTGTCAAAACGACCCCCATTCTCACGGAACCACGAAAACGACTAAAAATGCTGTATTCTGCTGCCAGGCCAGTAGTTGGCAATGTCACTTTGTAAAAGAAAAATATGCGCCTATAGTCTGAACATGTAATACGCATGCACATGACATCACAGTTTTCACAAATTTGTGTTTTTGTTGTTTACGTTGGGACGATAGCGATATCGTTTTCAAAAACGTGCACTTTGAAACCTGTTTTCAGAAAATGCAAATGAACGGCCAAAACACATAAAAGGTTTTCCATATTTAGTTGAAAACTGTGCCATGTAAACAGCCCCTTATATTTGAGCTCCTATGTCTTTTCTCTTACATTTATGCATTTAAACATTTTTATACATTTATAAATGCTGTTGAAGGAGTTCACATGCACACTTGTTGAAGCTTTTTCTTCAGTATATGGTCCAAATAACCTATTTAATCAATCAATCAATCAACCAACCAACCAACCAACCAACCAACCAACCAATTTTAAAAACAAAATAAATATTAAAAATAACTTTAAATAAAATATAAAAAAATAAGTATTTAAGTAAAAAAATAGATAAAAAATTAAACTATTTTAAAACATAAATATTAAGAAATATTTTTAAAAATACATATCTTTGATATTTTTATGAATTATTTTAAAAGTAAATATTAAAAAAATATTTCAAGAAAATAAATATTAAATAATTAATATAATTTAAAATTTCATTTAATAAATATAATTTAAAATGTAAATATATTTAAAAATATTTTTTTTTAAATCATTTTTAAATATTTTACATTTTATGCATTTGAGCATAAACCTTTAGATTAAAAATAAATATAAAAAAGAAATGATTACAAATATATATTCAGTCAAATAGCATAGGCTACATCCAAAAGTTGTGGGCCTCCAGTATTTGGATAATCACAGTTTCAAATGACACCCTTCATGTATACAAGCTGCTTTCCACTGCTATCTTGACTCATTACCTCTCTAGATGGAATCCCATCATGCATCTGACTGATGAACTGTGCTCTGGAGTGAAAGCGGACATCTCGATAACAGACAAATCACTTTGAATTACTGCTCCAGTCAATGGGGTGTGCTGGTCGGTAAGAACACACGGTCAAGAACGGTGGGCAAAGCTCCTCTTATGCGTCTGACAACAGTCTGGCGTGACGGGCTTATTACTGCACCTCCCGACCCACCGCATTCAGTTTGTTCAGGCTGGCTTTCCGCAGACCTCTCGTAAGACTGTGGCAGTGGCTCATGGGAACTCCCTCGCACATGCCAGCTTTTCCTAGGGCGCTAAAGGTCGGGTTAAGACTCAGTGGAAAATCTGTCGGAGGGGGTCTGTTGCATTTAGGATCAGTTGTTCTTCCTTGGATATTATTACAGAAGCGAGTGCTCTCCTGTGTTGGGGATGGAATCCAGGAAAACACATCGGAATGTGCCATGATAAATTTCATGTGGCACAGCAGTGCCAAAGGGCATAAACATGAGGACAGCTATATGAGCGTCAAGTGAGGGTTCATAAAAGTACAGCATCATATATGGCCAAACTGAACTAAACCCATCACTGACACACACGTCTTGTTTTGGGGCATTTTTACAATTATATGACTCCTCTGTTACTCTAACGACACAATCCAAACGGGATAGTTTATAGTCTCTTTGACATTTTTATGCCTCATCAGGCCCTGCCAGGTATCGGATTAACCAATATTTACGTAAATGATGATCTGTCGGCCTTCGCCGAGGGCTTTTAGCAGTTTTTTCCTAGGTGGTCCATTTGTGTCTGACAACCTGACACCTTTTTAACTCCACGTTCAGTTTTCTGTCTTTCTGCTTGATGACATACGAGTGTTGTCGTCATCTGATACGTGAGGATAACAATAACTGCTAGTGCAGCTCTTGTGACAGGCCTGCTCTGGAAAAATGTATTTAAAAAGAATAAAATGAGCTTTTAAATTATGTCACGCAAGTAATTTAATAGAAACATTGGAATACATTTAAATTCCAAAGTGGCAGGGAGGTAAAAACTAGAGTGAAATGTTTTTATTACTATTTCTGAATGATTTAGCGCCTTCGGGGCTGGTATGTAAGATAATATGAGTCAAATTTGGTTCTTTGGTCTCCTGATACTGAAGTAACTCAGCCTGTCCAATTGTTACTAAATGAAAACAAAACAACATCCAGATCGTTTAATTTAATACACGCAGTAAACAATTTTCAGATAAAAAGATGTTGTTTTAAAAGGCAAGCATGCCATGAAATGACATAAATCAAGTGTTAGCAATTCTATCATTGGTCTCAACCCTTAATAACGGTAGAAGAGCGACCTCTTGTGGTTGCCTTTAGTTTTGTGAGCAGCAAATGCATGAAATCTGTTACCCCAACTAATAATAAGCCTAAAAAAAAACTAAACCATTAGCATGACGCTGCATATTTATATATTTTAATGCTTTTTATGCATTTATACAATACTTTATACTTTAATGTAACTATTAGGGGAGACCTGGGCTAGTTGTCACACATTTTCAGTGAATTCAGTGAGGGGAGTTTATATACAGTTGCAAGAAAAAGTAAGTGAACCATTTGCACAATCTGTGAAAATGTGAATAATTTTAACAAAATAAGAGAGATTATGCAAAATGCATGTTATTTTTTATTTAGTACTGTCCTAAAGAAGATATTTTACATAAAAGATGTTTATATATAGTCGACAAGGGGGAAAAAAGCTGAATTTATTAAAATGACCCTGTTCAAAAGTATGTAATCCAATGATTCTCAATACTGTGTGTGGTTACCTGGATGATCTACGACTGTTTTTATGTTTTGTGATGGTTGTTCATGAGTCTCTTGTTTGTTCTGAGCAGTTAAACTGAGCTCTGTTTTTCAGAAAAATCCTCCAGGTCCCACAAATTCTTCAGTTTTCCAGCATCTTTTGCATATTTGAACCCTTTCCAGCAGTGACTGTATGATTTTGAGATCCATCTTTTCCCACTGAGGACAACTGAGGGACTCAAACACAACTATTAAAAAAGGTTCAAACATTCATGCTTGATGCTCCAGAAGGAAACACGATGCATTAAGAGTTAAAATACTTTATAAAGGATTGGTAATGAAAAGATATACTGAATAGTGATGATAATGTTAGTAGTAGTAGTGATGATAACAATAATAATAATAATAATAATAATGCATGTTCTTCTAAATACACATTGAGAATATCCTATATTGTCATATTAAATTAATGTCAATTGGTGCTGCTTGTGTGGAGTTAAGGGTAGGCATAATAAGCTTTAGCTTCAGCCTACACCTTTTGGTCAATAAGAGTGTAAACATTTATTTTTTTATTTTTTTTTTTTTCTATTTTTTTTTTTAATGATCTTGTAATTATTTTATTTTGTATGGTTTTGTATTTGTACATGCATATGCACAATTGTATGTATGTACCTGTAAGTCTCATGCTTTCCTGTGCAAAATGATGCAAATGGAATTTTGCTTGTTGACCAAAAAAAATAAAAAAAAATAAAATAAAATAAATAAATAAGAGTCGGGGGGTGAAAACTTTTGAACAGGATGAAGATGTCCCAAGTTTTCTTATTTTGTTGAAAACCTCTTTTTTTTTTTTTTTTTTTTTTACTGCCCTTCAGAACCAACAGAAGATACTTGCATGTTTCCCAGAAGAAAAATTAAGTATAATTTACCTTGATCTTCAAATTCAAAAAGTTTTCACCCCCCGACTCTTAATGCATCGTGTTTTTTTCTGGAGCATCAGTGAATGTTTGAACCTTTTTTAATAGTTGAGTTTGAGTCCCTCAGTTGTCCTCAGTGGGAAAAAAATGGATCTCAAAATCATACAGTCACTGCTGGAAAGGGTTCAAATATGCAGAAGATGCTGGAAAACTGATGAATCTGCAGGACCTGGAGGATTTTTCTGAAGAACCGAGCTCAGTTTAACTGCTCAGGACAAACAAGAGACTCATGAACAACCATCACAAAACATAAAAACAGTCGTGGATCATCAGGTAACCACACACATTATTGAGAATCAATGGTTCACATACTTTTGAACGGGGTCATTTTAATAAATTCAGCTTTTTTTTTTTTTTCCTTGTCAACTATATATAAACATCTTTTATGTAAATTATCTTACTCAGGACAGTAGGCCTACTAAATAAAAAAATAACATGCACTTTGTATGATCTCCCTTATTTTGTTAAAATTATTCACATTTTCACAAAGTGGTTCACATACTTTTTCTTGCAACTGTATAAACAAAAAATCTTGGCTACAAAAACGTTATTATACATATTTACAGTTACAGCACCTAACAAGGATACAGTTTATTGAGTTTAATAGTTTAATACAGTTCAATCGTTTGCTTGTTTATTTATTTATTTTTGTTGTTTATATTAGTTGAGGTTACAGATTTTATGCATAAAATAAAATAAAATAAAATGCACATTTGTGTAATTGGACGTTTGAACAAAAACCTTTTAGCACTTTGAACGGAACGTTAACAGGAACCTTGTAGCTGCTTCATTTTCTAACCGGGTTTATTTATCAGTGACGCCAAACTTGCTAAACCAAACTAGCCTCATCTTTGTTGAATTGTTTTCGTTAGAAATCATAAGGTAAGACTTCCTTAGACATTTTATTTTCTTCGTTTTGTTTGTATATCTTATAGTCTTCACAGAATGAGTGTGCCGTTTGATAATAAACAATGTCGTTTCACATTTTTGTCAGGACTTAGTAGCTATGCTATTTGCCAGAAAACTTGTAACGTTAGCTTATTATTCGAATGAGATGTATTGCACTTATTTTTGTGTGTTATAATTATAATAATAATAATAATAATAATAAAACCTTCCAAACATGGTCTTATTTAATAATCTATACGAAGTGTTTTCAAACTGGTGTGCAGGGATCCACAGGGAATGAAAGGATCTTATTCGATGGAAATGTTTAGAGAAAAACTGTTAAAAATAGATTAATGAAAAAATAAATAAGTAAATGAATGAGAAAACATAATAATACAACTACAGTACATCTAACAGTAGTAGAAAATGAAATAATGAAACTTTAGATATATAATTCAAATAATATTTTGATGTTAATAATATTAATTTATCACAGTATATCTACACAATAAACTATATAGATACCTTTTAAATTGTGTCCCTCGCATGAGGATCATATTTGGGGTTTTGTGGCAGTTTGAAAACCCTAACTGCTTAAAATGTGTGACTTCTATATCCTCTTGACTCCAGATTGTGTCCATCTGATTTTAAAATGGAGCCAGCATGTCGAAAAGACAAACAGAAACAGCAAACACCGACCCGTGGAGACAGAACCAAACAGAAATCAGCCCAGCAGGAGCTGAAGCAGAGACAGAGAGCAGAGGTGACACTCCCTCTTCATCCTCATTTACTGATGATGATTATATACAGTACAGTCCAAAAGTTTGGAACCACTAAGATTTTTAATGTTTTTAAAAGAAGTTTCATCTGCTCACCAAGGCTACATTTATTTAATTAAAAATACAGTAAAAAACAGTAATATTGTGAAATATTATTACAATTTAAAAATAACTGTGTACTATTTAAATATATTTGACAAAGTAATTTATTCCTGTGATGCAAAGCTGAATTTTCAGCATCGTTACTCCAGTCTTCAGTGTCACATGATCCTTCAGAAATCATTCTAATATGCTGATTTGCTGCTCAATAAACATTTATGATTATTTTCAATGTTGAAAACAGTTGTGTACTTTTTTTTTTCAGGATTCCTTGATGAATAGAAAGTTCAAAAGAACAGCATTTATCTGAAGTACAAAGCTTCTGTAGCATTATACACTACCGTTCAAAAGTTTGGGGTCAGTAAGAATTTGTATTTTTATTTTTTTGAAAATAAATTAAAGAAATGAATACTTTTATTCAGCAAGGATGCATTAAATCAATCAAAAGTGGCAGTAAAGACATTTATAATGTTACAAAAGATTAGATTTCAGATAAACACTGTTCTTTTGAACTTTCTATTCATCAAATAATCCTGAAAAAAAATATTGTACACAAATATTTTGTACAATTGTACACATTAAATGTTTCTTGAGCAGCAGATCAGCATATTAGAATGATTTCTGAAGGATCATGTGACACTGAAGACTGGAGTAATGATGCTGAAAATTCAGCTTTGCATCACAGGACTAAATTACTTTGTGAAATATATTCAAATAGAAAACAGTTATTTTAAATTGTAATAATATTTCACAATATTACAGTTTTTACTGTATTTTTAATTAAATAAATGTAGCCTTGGTGAGCAGACGAAACTTCTTTTAAAACATTACAAATCTTAGTGGTTCCAAACTTTTGGACTGTACTGTATTGTCAGATTTGATTGATTTGTGCCTGGAAATCCTGCCTTAAGTTTATCTTATGATGGTAATCAAAAAAAGATGGTAATTCACTACCAGTCAAAATGAATATGCTTGTATTGCTTCTATTTTGCAATAATTTTATTACAATTTGAATGAAAGTTTGTTTATTTAAACAATTAACCTAAACGTCAGAATGTCTTTGTATTTAGTATGTCATTCTTATAATAGAAAAACATGAACAAAACCTGATGATTATGTTTTGAGAGTTTCAACAAGCATCTTGTGCTTCTATTCTGTCACTCGTTTACTTGCATTTAGTGAAATAGGGTTGCAAAGAGGCGGAAAGTTTCCGGTAAATTTCCACGGGAACTTAACCTGGGGAATTTTGGAAATATTCCAATTTGGAAACTTAACAGGAATTTATGGAAATTTACAGGAATTTATGATTAATTTATGGGAATTAATTGGAAATTTTGGGAAATGTATATAAATTTATAATATTTATGTAAAACGTATCATATAAAAACAAATATAAACATTTTGTTTGGTCATAACATGAAATAAGTTATTTATTTTTTGCATTCAATTAATTCTAATTTAGTAAATATGTAAAATAAATATATTTTTTATTGCAGCAATTGTTATGTGTTATTTATTTCAGTGTCACGTGATCCTTCAGAAATCATTCTAATATGCTGATTTGATACTCAGTTATTATCATTGTTGGAAATGGTCGTGTTGCTTAATATTTTTTTGGAACCTGTAATACTATTTTCAGGATTCACTGATTCATAAAAAGTTAAAAAGAACATATTTTATTCAAAACAGGAATCTTTTCTAACAATATCACTTTAACATCACTTTTTATCAATTTCACACACATCTTTGCTGAATAAAGGTATTCATTTCTTTCAAAAAAAAAAAAAAGAGAGAAAGAAAATTACTGACCCCAAAATTTTGAACGGCAGTGTATATTACAAAAGATTTCTATTTTAAATAAATGCTGTTCTTTAAATTTTTATTCATCAAAGAATCCTGAAAAAAGTATCACAGGTTATAAAAAAAAATTAAGCAGCACAACTGTTTCCAACATTGATAATAAATCAGCATGTTAGAATGATTTCTGAAGGATCATGTGACACCGAAGACTGGAGTAATGATGCTGAAAATTCACCTTTGCATCACAGAAATAAATTATATTTTTTATGTATATCAAAATAGAAAACCATTATTTTAAATTATGTTTCACAATATTACTGTTTTTTCTGTATTTTTGATCAAATGTGCATGTTATGGACTTCAGGGGGTGTGGCCTCAATAGCCCTGCAGTAAGTAGTGTGCTGTGTGATTAGGCTTGTTCGAGATGCATCGGCGCTTCGCAGACCGATCGGCGAATTACATCAAAGTACCGCGAGAGCAATCGGAGACCAGACGACTCCTTATGCTTTTGAATCGCTCTCGCGGTACTTTGATGTCATACACCGATCGGTCTGCGCAGCGCCGATGCATCTCGAACAAGCCTAATGTGATTGAGGAATGTGCAGGGTAAAAATTCAACTAAAATTGCATTAAATATGGTTGTTTTAACCAAAATTATGCTGCGAGATTTTTTTTTTTTTTTCAACTACTTTTAGGCTAACCTGCAATTTTGCAAATTCCCTGTTTATTCCCATTAATTCCCATATATTCCTGTTAATTCCCATGGAAAGTTTCCAGCTTTGAAAATTCCTGGAATTTTGCAACCCTACTTTGCAATAGTGCATACTTAAATATTTCACATTCATGTTGTCATTTCTTTCTTTTAAAAGTAAACGCACTACCATTCAAGTTTGGAGTTTGGAGGTTTTTTTTCCAAAAGAAATGAATACCTCTGCTATTCATCAATGATGCATTAAATTGATCAGAAGTGACAGTAAAGGTTACAAAAAGATTTCGGTTTCATATAAATGCTGTTCTTTTGAACTTTCTATTCATCAAAGTATCCTGAAAAAACACATCACTGTTTCCACAAAAATATGAAGCAGCACAACTGTTTTCAACACTGATCATAATGTTTCTTGAGCATCAAATCAGCATATTAGAATGATTTCTGAAGGATCATGTGACACTGAAGACTGGAGTAAATAGTGCTCAAATAGTGCAGACTTAAATATTTCATATTCATTTGTCAAAAATCCAAAAAACAGTCTTTTGATTTCTATGTGTTTAAATTGCAAATTTCTGATCAGTTCATCTCAATTTCTGTTTGTGGTGTATTCCAGATTTACGCCCTGAACAAAGTCATGACTGAACTTGAACAGCAGCAGTTCGAGGCCTTCTGCAAGCAGATGCAGTCACAAGCGGAATGAGAAAAACTCATGTCAGGGCAAACGTTCACAGGTTAGGGTTACGTTACGATGTTACTACTCATATTTTTGTATTATTGTAAACCTTATGATAATCACTTCTTTCAGCCCCCGTCATTTAAACCTAAATGCACCCGCTGGAGAATGCATGGCTGTATTGGTGCACAAACACAGTACTTGAATCTAAATGTGTGCAATCACATCGCAAACATTGGGTAGTATGTACAAAACCAAAAATATCATCATCTTTATCGGAGAACCACCCTGTGAAAAGACATTGACTTACTCTGTAGGATGTTAAACATCTGTTCAGCTTCATTTTCATTGTTAATTGTAATGTTTTATATGACATGCAATGTTTATTGTCCGGAACGAGTATTACATTATATATGATTGTACAAATCTATTTTTTTGACAATTTCTTGAACAAGACAAAATCTTGACTGAACTGAAAATAAGATACAGTTGTCTCTCTTTTAGTTCATCTTTAATTTATTTGTGACATACGTCAATAATGGTTTATGTTCCTTTTACCACAAGCAGTTTTTGTTTAAAATTTGGTTATTAAAAATCTTATCTTGAAAAAAATCTAAAATAATTTTTTTCTCTGAGCTTTATTTTCCTGATAGAAGGGCTTTTGCCAAATAAGACGCCCCCTTGAGTTTTTCAGTGCAAAACATGTTACATTCTGACCTGATGTTAGATCATTTTGGGCTTTTCACACTGCACTTAACCCCAGATAATCATCGGGTTACACTTTATTTTCAGGTGTCCTTGTTACAGTGTAATTATACAATTAAGTACTGAGTAATAATAAACTACATGTACTTGCTATATAATTGGGGTTAAGGTTTAGATTAGGCTTAGTTGCTTATAACTATGCATAATTGACTGTTATTACTATAGTAACTACATGTAAAAGGTGTAACAGAGACACTGTAAAATAAAGTGTTACCTATCATTCTAAACCCTGCTTGTAACCCTGGGCAAAGGAACGTTTCACACTTGTAATTTAAAAGTGGGGTTAGCACCACTTTTTACCCTGGGAAAACCTGAGGTTTAGGAACATACAGTGTGAAACGTCAGTTTATGAATACCCAGTATTAATTGTTGTATAGTATGAGCATTGTGAAATGTGCATAAAGATAACCCAGTATTCCGTTTACCCAGGGTTTAGAATGACCCAGGGTTAACTATTTCAAGTGTAAAAAGCCTTTTGAGGAGACTGCAGAGCCAATGGGTGGAGCTTGATGTCTAGCTCCCCCTCACTGGGTGGATAATAATGGGTAGAGCTAGATGGTCCAACCACACCCTAACCCTCCTAATAATCCTAAACATAACTCAACCCATTAGGTCCACAGAGGTGGAGCTGGAGTAGGCCGTAGCACATTGCCACTTTGAGTTCCTTTAGACACGCCCCTCTCCCTCTTCTCCAATCAGACCTCTCAAATAATTATAACAAGCAGGTGTAAACATGTGTACACCAGTAAATACACTACTGTTCAAGTTTGTGGTCAGTACGTTTTTGTTTTTTCTAAAGAAATGAATACTTTTATTCAGTAATAATGCATTAAATTGACCAGAAGTGACAGTAAAGGTATTTATGATGTTACAAAAGATTTCTATTTTAAATAAATGCTGTTTTTAAAGGCACACTATGTAAATTTGCGCCACTAGAGGTCACTTATTCAAAACAAAAGCGTAGCTTGATGATTAGCTATATAACATGTTTAGTAAAACACATATTAAAGTATCTTTGGTGTTTCTATGGTTTTTATAAAATCAAACCGGAAACCGAGGGTAACACCGGTATGATGTCATTGATAGGCGACGAACAGATGGTCTGTGTCCTGGTTAAAACTGCTTATTTCTCTGGATTTCAACATTCTTGGAAACATTTTGGATAAATTAAGTACACATGTCAACAAAATATATAACACTGTTCTAGTGGTTTTTGGATATTTTAATCTAAAAATCTTACATATTGTGCTTTTAACTCTCTATTCATCACAGAATCCTGGAAAATGTTTCTCGGTTTCCTCAAAAATAGGAAGTAACACAACTGTTTTCAACACTGCTAATGGTAAGAAATGTTTCTTGAGCAGCAAATCAGCATATTAGAATGATTTCGGAAGGATCATGTGACACAGAAGACTGGAGTAATGATACAGACGATTCAGCTTTGTCATCACAGGAATAAATTACATTTCAAAATTACTGTTTTACTTTTGATCAAATAAATGTAGCCTTGGTAAGCCTAAGAGGCTTCTTTCTTTCAAAAGCAGTGCAACTACAAATGTAAGTTGAATTCTCAGCGGGGGCCTGTCTTGTGGCACAGAAACAGAATGTCTGGGAAAAAGTGTGCCTGAGGTCTTCAGATGGGTGGGAGCATTTTAGCCTTTACCTCATCAGACCTGAACTTATCCTCTTGCAATCCGATGAAAAATACCATTTGATGTTGCCACAGTTTCCAAGTCACAAATGTTTCAATGCAAAACCATAAATGCAATATTACATCTTTTGACAAAGGAAGGTCAGGAACAGGTAATGTTTTTGTCATTAGTTTATTATTATATATATATATTTTTTTTTTTATGTGGCATGAGCATGATTTATGTAGGTTTTATACCACATTAGAAGATGCTAATTGCATATTGAAGCCTCATTAAAAGTGCATTATTAATGTAAGTTAAGTTCATGTAGCTTGCAGGAGCATATAGAGGTAGTTAGTGGTTGAACAGAATTAGAAACCTCTAACGTTCTAAAAAAAATAAAAATAAAAAAAGTAAAATGAATTATAATCTAGTCAGATACTTTTTTAAATGCCTAGCATTAGGTTTAACCATCTGTTAGTATTACACTTAGTACAGCATGTGCAAAAATAAAAGCAAGTTGCGAGGAAATATTTTTTTAGGCAATCAGTATTTTTGTCCGATTGGTGTTTAGAGATCTACGGTAACAGAGCTCCCAGTGACTCTCACTCCAAACCAGCCCTGCCAATACTTGGTGTCTTGACCGCCATGTTCAAAAGAGATGAAGCGTAGGCCCGGGCCGTAGTCTGTGAATGTGTGGCTCACCTATGACAGAAGTCATAAAACAGTGTGTTTGCATGCACACAGTTGTGTTGAACTGAATTATAATGACAGGCTATATAATAAAGAAATACCTGTATGATGTATAAGCTAAATATACCATTGTAGAAATATACTTTATTACAATAAACAGCTTTAGGTCACTTTGTTTTCTATTTTCCTATTATTTCTTTAAAGCTTTTAAGTGAGTGTGTTAAGTCAAACTGGACTGGATTCTGCAGCACTCGTACCTTTCTCCAAGAGCAGTCGTCGCAGTCAGGGTCAAGGGTCACTTCATCCGGCTTAAATTCAGTAATGATTTCTTGGCCTTCATCAAGCAGGGACACGGTGAGCTTATAAATGCACCCACAGTCTGTTCGGCCACAGTACCTACATGCATTCAAAAGAAATTATTGAACGGACCTGTGATGATAAAAAACTCTCATAACGCCATTATGTCCACATCATCAAGACTTACCAGTCCTCCACATTGACACCAGGCTGTACAATATCTAAATGTTCGGGGTCGTAACCCTCTGCCAGCAAGTCAATCAATTGTCTTTTTAGACAGGGCCTGGAACAGTGGACAGAAATAGACACTGACACACACAGAGGTACGACTGATGAATGAACACATATCGAAACACGAGCAGGGACAGTGTTGAGTGAAACACACATGGTTCTTTTAAAGACAAAAAACGCCCGTATTTTCTTCACCCTTGTCTATTTAGAAACCATTTGTTCTCTCTTACTCAAAAGAGGTGCAGAAGTATTTAGTGATTGAGTCATCACTGTAAATGTGTCCGCAGTCCCCCGGCATGTCCTCGGTCCGCCACTGGTCGCCTCCATTCTCTGTCAACTCCCAGTGATCCAGATCATCTGGTGAAAATACATGCGACAACATATCAGATATTTAGGTGGCTGAAGTACTATCATTTTATTTAGCAAAAGGATAGCTGGAATGTGATAGCAAATGAGTTGTACTTCATCTGAAACTATTATTTCATTTAAACAGCATATTTATATTCTTTTGTGTTATGTGTGCAGTATGGCGTCATTTTAAAGGTGCAGTAAGCAATTTCTGAGAAACGCTGTTGAAAGTGGATCAAACAGAGCAGCACAACATACTTGTAGCCAATCAGAAGCAGAACCCATGTTAATATTAGAACAGCTTTCCAGTGCTGGAAAGACCAAAGTTTTGGTTTGTTTCTGCTTTATACATGAATAACATTGGGTTTTGCGATGTTTCAAACTTCATGGAATATTTGTACTTTTTAAAATTAATTTGTCACACTACAGGCTGTTGTGTACGGCTAAAGGTGATTAAAGTGGTGGCAAGTTGATTTCCCTTGTGCATCGTAACCTAAAATCTACCTAAAAGTTTGGGGTTATCAATGTTGGAAACAGTTGTGCTGCTTAATATTACTTTTGAAACTGTGATACATTTTTCAGGATTCTTTAATGAATATAAAGTTCAAATGAACAGCATTTATTTGAAATAGAAATCTTTTATAACATTAGAAATGTCTTTACCCTCACATTTGATCAGTAAGCAATTTCTGAGAAACGCTGTTGAAAGTGGATCAAACAGAGCAGCACAACATACTTGTAGCCAATCAGAAGCAGAACCCATGTTAATATTAGAACAGCTTTCCAGTGCTGGAAAGACCTAAGTTTTGGTTTGTTTCTGCTCTATACATGAATAACATTGGGTTTTGCGATGTTTCATAGAACCAATGTATGCTGTTGTAGTAATGTTAGCTATAGTAACAGGACAGTTTTGATTGTCATTGTTTGTCTGGAGCTAGGGGGTATTCCAGAAAGCAAGGTTAACTTACCCTCACATAAACCCTGAACTCTTGGTTGACTAACCTAAACCTTGCTTACTCGAGGTATGCAGGTTCCAAAACCACAGTCTGGAGTTAGTTCAGTCAACCCGGAGTATGAGTTAATGGTAATTCAAGAGTTAAGGGTTAGTTCACCCAAAAATGAAAATTCTGTCATTTATTACTCACCCTCATGCCGTTCCACACCCGTAAGACCTTCGTTCATCTTCAGAACACAAGTTAAGATATTTTAGTTGAAATTCGATGGCTCCGTGAGGCCTGCATAGGGAGCAATGACACTTCCTCTCTCAAGATCCATTAATGTACTAAAAACATATTTAAATCAGTTCATGTGAGTACAGTGGTTCAATATTAATATTATAAAGCGATGAGAATATTTTTGGTGCGCCAAAAAAAAACAACGAAATAACGACTTAAAAAATATTCTCCAAAAATATTCTCGTTGCTTTATAATGTTAATATTGAACCACTGTCTGTACTCACATGAACTGATTTAAATATGTTTTTAGAATATTAATGGATCTTGAGAGACGAGGTGTCATTGCTGAACAGGTCGAACAGGTCGAACAGCATGAGGGTAAGTAATAAACTACAGAATTTTCATTTTTGGGTGAACTAACCCTTTAACGGTGACCACATAAAGACATTCTCAACTGAGCGCTGAATCCAGGAGACATTATGGAAATGGACGCTAAGAAGAAATGTGCCATAACTTTTCTTTCTTCTTCTTTTTTTTAATGCCAGTTTATATTCTTAGTGCATATCGCCACCTACGGTGCAATTGTGCAATCATTTTTTAATCTTATCTTTTTATCTTTCTTTAATCAGTTTTTTTTTTATTACTGCAAACAAGAATTATATTGTTTGTTTGATGCTAAATATTTAAATTAAATAAGAGAGATGGATTGACCTATCTGCATTTTATTTTGTAAGTTAGCTACTATAGCTACTTACATACCCTGAAAGATACCTCCGTTTTTGGAACTGAAAATTTAGATTATCTGCTTACTCTGAGTAAACTTGCACAAGTATGTCGCATAGCCTGCTTTCTGGAATGCAGAAATGGGGTGCAGGTGTGCTGCTGGCGACTAACAACAACTCTTGCTTGTATATACTCTTGTGTACTTTGTTCATTGTTTTGTTCTTTCTTGCTGTTCGTTCACCATCATCGTTTTATTTTTTGCAAAGCATTATTTTGCTTCACTTCAAATATGAAAAAGAGACATCCACTCTTGCATTGCGTATTGGTGATTTTTGGGGGCGGAGCAATGAAGGAAGGGGTGTGTTTCTTTTGGTAGATTTTAAATGAATCTCAGAAATCACTTACTGCACCTTTAACAAACTTCATGGAATATTTGTACTTTTTAAAATTAATTTGTCACATTACAGGCTGTTGTGTACGGCTAAAGGTGATTAAAGTGGTGGCAAGTTGATTTCCCTTATGCATTGTAACCTAAAATCTACCTGAAAGTTTGGGGTTATCAATGTTGAAAACAGTTGTGCTGCTTAACATTACTTTTGAAACCGTGATGCACTTTTCAGGATTCTTTAATGAATAGAAAGTTCAAATGAACAGCATTTATTTGAAATAGAAATCTTTTATAACATTAGAAATGTCTTTACCGTCACATTTGATCAATTGCTGAATAAAAGTATTATTCTCCTAAAAATGCAGTGCAAATAAATATATATAAATATAACTTACAATCTCCATTAGGATTTTTTAGAAGGTTTCCAGACATTTTGCTGAATCTGCTTTTCCTGTAACCACTCAAGAGAGAAAAAGGGAAGATAAAACAGTGCAAAGAGTGACACTTTTCACAAATAAAAAACTTTTCAAACTGTTAGTTGCTGTGACTTTTGTATTTTGTATCTTTTAAACATCAGCAATCCTTTCTGTCATTCATACGCCAGAGGTCGATTCCATTTCCCAGATCCTGCAGTAGTGCTTGATGCATTTCAGGACATTCATCGCCAGGAAACCATAGTGAAAGAATGCATAAATTAAAGCCCACTATCAATGCAGTGCTAAAGCTGACATCTTTCACCAAAAGCAGCAGTGTTATTTTTCATGTGAATGAGAGGCATTTGATAAGTAAAAAACAGTGTATACATGAGCTCTAGCTTAGCTCTCGGCAGTGAGCGGACTCATGTTTCTTGCTGCCATGTTTAGCATAAGGAAGAGGTCTCCGCGAATAGATAAAGTAAAGTAAATGCATCACAGCACACGCATAAAAAGCAAACGAGTCATATAATAGTCCAGTACTTACAGTGAGAGTCTGTCCACTCAGTCGAGCCCAGTGCTGCGTGTGTTTGGTGGGTGGGAGCTTCCTGTAACCCGATCCCTCTGCAGCAGAACTTCTCTGGTTGGCAGAATACGGCACATGTGCACATTAGCACAAATGCCACTCAAATTTACTGAGGAAAACCACAGCTGACATACAGAAAACAGAAGCTTCAACAGCCTGTTCTTGAAGGGTGGAGAGAACTGCAATAATCAAGCCTTGTCAAAAACTCTGTTTTTTTGTTTCTATCTACTTATTACTTAATACTTATTTACTTAGTACTGTTACAATAATGTTACAAATATGTGCAAAAAAAAAAAAATAACAGTTTGTGATGCAGCTGCTGATTCACAGTTCAATAAAAGTTTCTTTGTGAACTCTATATTAGGCTGTGCCTCATTTACAAAGCAAAATGCTCCGAACAAACATAATTCTCTGACGTGATCCGGGATGCCATTAAAATATACTATCCACTTTTTTCCGAAGCTGGGATACATTTCGAGTCTGTACAGACACAAATGATGCGTCAAAGCGCTCTTTCTTTCACTCTTCCATTTGTCCTGTTGCCGACAGACTCAAGTGAGTCAGAAACTGAACATGCATATGTATACTGTATCAGTGTAGACAGAGTCAGTGATTATAATGGGTTCTATTTGCTTTTGACGAGATGTCAAAAGGTAGACAAATGTCAGCCATTAAAGGATTAGTCCACTTTTAAATAAACTTTTCCTGATTTACTCACCCCCATGTCATCTGAGATGTCCATGTCTTTCTTTCTTCAGTCGAAAAGAAATTAAAGTTTTTGATGAAAACATTCCAGGATTTTTCTCCTTATAGTGGACTTCAATGGGCACCAAACAGTTGAAGGTCATAATTAGTTTCACTGCTGCTTCAAATTGTTCAGCACGATCCCAGATGAGAAATAAGGCTCTTACCAATGAAACCATCGCTCATTTTCTGAAAAAAATTTAAGTTTTAACCTTAAACGCTTATCTTGAACTAGCTGTCTTCTTCTTCTCCTCTATTAGAATTCTGGCAGTGTAGACACTGCTAAGTGTATTACTGCCCTCCGCAGGCCAAAGTTTGAACTAATTGTTATATACTGTTGAACTAGCATATTGCATATAAAAATTAGTTTAAACTTTGACCTGTGGAGGGCAGTAATATGCTTAGCAGCGTCTACACTGTTGGAATTCTAATAGAGGAGAAGAAGAGGAGAGCTAGTTCAAGATGAGCATTTCTGGTTAAAACTTATATAATTTTCTTTTTTTTTTTTCAGAAAATGAGCGATGGTTTCACTAAATAAGACCCTTATTTCTCATCTGGGATCGTGTTGAACAATTTGAAGCTGCAGTGAAACTAATTATGACCTTCACCTGTTTGGTGCCCATTGAAGTCCACTATAAGGAGAAAAATCCTGGAATGTTTTCATCAAAAACTTTAATTTCTTTTCGACTGAAGAAAGAAAGACATGGACATCTTGGATGACATGGGGGTGAGTAAATCATCAGGAAAAGTTTATTTAAAAGTGGACTAATCCTTTAAGCGACTGAGTGCTAGTGGGCGGGGCCTATGGTGCAATGATGCATAACTATTCGTCAATGTCTTGCTCTGGAGGCAGTCATATGCAAATGTATTTGCCAATGTGACATCACAGATCCCGCAATATCAAAGTGAGCTGTTTTTGGAGCTTGATTAAGTAAATGCTTTGTTTATAATGAGGAAGATGTTTTAAGAAATTTGTAGGATGTTTTAATGGTACAAAGACCTCTTATATGTCAAAAGATCAAGGCAAATTTGATTTCACATGTCATGACCCCTTTAAGTGTTTTTTTTTTTCAGTAAGTTTTGCAAAAACATATTTGCATAATGGAAGATTGATTCATATTTGCAATTATTACTAACAAATACAGAATTATATTATTAAATTTTGAGATTGGTTACCTGAGACAGGCTTAATATCTTATGTAATTTGATTTGCATGTAATTGTGGTGTGTGCACCTGCTTACAAATGTTTTTTTTTTCTTTTCATATTTATGTTTAACTTTTATAAGTACTATAATTTGTTTAAAATGACCCCATGTGAAATAATGTAATACAGTAATGTTCATAAAACTTTTGAGATGAATTGAATTGGTGAGCTGAAAGAATGTTTTCCTTAGAGCTGATCATTCAGCTGTCATTCAGCTATTTCAGTTAAGATGTTAAATGATGAAGGAATGTTATTTTATTATTTTTGTATTGTTGAATCTGTTTTTTATTTTATTTTATTTTTTATGTTTTTAATGATTTTGTCAATGTAAACACCTTGAGTCCAACACAAATTTAGTCCAAAACAATAAAGTGTATTTCATTCATTCAAAGGAAAAATGATGGGAAAATGAGAACCTACCCCTTGATTTTGGTTCTTGTTTCAAGGGTTTATAAGATATTAATGTATAGATCACAATGTGGCATTAAAAATAATAGTATGAGTCATGTTGTTATTCAGTGACATGTCAGTGGTTTCCAGTGTATTAACTAATTTAGTGATTATAACAATCTTTAACTTAAAGATGCTGAAGCATGACTTTATATCATTTATTATATAAATAGATATGAATTTATTGTTCCCAAAATATGTGTAAATATACGTTTAAATTAGACTGTATGCGTAATGTGTTTAGACTGCAGTGCTAGGCAAGTGATACATTACTTGACCTTTTCTAGTAGTATTTTTTTCTTTTAAAATATCTAAACATAATCTGAAAAGAGTTAAAGTGTAAAATAAATGTAAAAATATTGTTCTGTAGTTCTACTTAAAATTTAGATACTCAAGTCACAGACGTTTAACAGTAACAAACTTATTTTGTTTTGTTTGAAAAGTCTGTTTGTGCTATATTTCTTTCAAATAAATGTCACTTGGTTTGATTTTTTGTTATCTAATGTCATTCTAAGTGTATAATATACGCATTTTAAGTGTATATTATTTTTCTGACCTGTAAACTGACCAGTAGATGGGTGATTCATGAGTCAAAGGGGGACTTTTATTTTGGCAAATGAGCAGCTCTGTCTGTCTGGGTTTCACCCATCACATCTTCATCACATTCGGACATATATCATCACTGTTTTCCATCACTCCTGCCTCTGTCATCGCCTGTTTTTCGATCCAGGATAATTATCCACCTTTTTACCGTCGCGTGGTCCACTATCTGTGTTTCAGCAGCAGGTAAACGTGAATAAAACATCATAAACACAAACATCAGTCACAACAATGTTAGCGTGACGGCTAGCCAATTAGCAAGTTCCAGCAGGGGAAGAAAAAAGTGGATCAACTTTTGTTTAAAGACATTACAGTTCGAGCTAGATGAGGATTTAGATGTGTAATCTTGGATATTGGTCATAATTGGTGTGTTATGTATGATATAGTGTTGTTAAACTTAACAGATCATGCCTGTAGTGCTAGCAGGCTAACTGAGCTCGAGGACTGCCCATCAAAAAGATTGAAAACCATTTTTCTTTTTTCAATAAAACAACCCATAAACATTTCATACCTGTCATTTGATGTGAAGATGAATATATAAAGTAGTCAGAGGAGTTGAATGTGTTTTTGCAGTAGCTGTGGAGATATGTGACGTGACTCTATGCATTATATAATCTCATAAATCCATTTGAAAACTTTTTCATTAGTCCAAAAACATCTATTTAGTGATCGATTAAACTGAACAGTTATTCTAAGGTTTTTAAATAACTGTTTGCTTTAGTCAGATGTCGTCATAAGTAATAGCATGCACATATGCATCACTAAAAGTGCAAACAGCAAAGTTTAATTCGATATTATTTATTATTTTGTGTGATATTGTGACGATATATGTGTTATGATGTGAGTCGCATGTGGTAGAAAATGTGATCATAAACTAAAACTCGAACTATAATGTTTTTTTTACATTATAGAAATGGACAACAGCTCGACGACTTGTCCGTTTGACACACAGGTAAAAATATTTTGATTTTGTAATTTCATACCCAGATATGGTGACATCTTTATTAATATTGTTTTAGATGATGATGATGTTGTTGTGTCTTCTTAGTATTTTTGCATGCATATATTTTTCTATTAATCATCGTTGCATGTGTAGCTCAAAATAGGCTTGCTTCGTTTAAAACTGTATGCAATGTATGATCATCATCGCATCGAAAATATGTAAATGCATGTCTTATTATTTTAGTGCTTTGATGTCTGGTAATAATAACTAAAATCATCAAGGAAGTGTCATTGCTTTTAGGCTATCTCATTAGCAGTGGCTGGCTAACTCATTAGATGCGATTTAGGTTGATTAAAATAAAGGAGATCGGAGTCGTTTTTACTTCAACCATGTAGTTTTGTCGATGCAAAAGACGTTTCAGTATATCAGTCGAATTCACATTGGTGTCGATGGTGTAACTGAATGACGGTGATGTGTCGTTTACTCGTGGTTGTCAATATGTCGAATATTTGCACAGTTGACAGAGTCAGTGCGCGAATGCGCATGCGCGCACATTGCTTCACTCCCCCAACCTCTGGTTGGGAAAGTAAAGCACTGCTTTCATTAAAGGTACAATATGTAAGATTTTTGCAGTAAAATATCCAAAAACCACTAGACCAGTGTTATATATATTTTTTCTCACTTGAGTACTTACAATATCCCAAATGTTTCCAACTGTTTGTAAATCGTGAGAAAATTGCAATTTTAACCAAGGCTCCGGGACGTGTGAGGAGTCGCCTGTCAATTGCGTCATACATGCGTTATCCTTGGTTTCTGGTTTTATTTTGTAAAAACCATGGAAACACCAAAGACACTTTAATATTTACATGTTTTAATAGTAGGGCTGTAACGATATGCGATATGAAACCGAAATCGCGATACGCAGGTCCACGAACCTGTATCGCGATGTGAGAAGGCAGAATCGCGACACACCCCTTCCAACTCCCAGAGTTATCCTTCCTGTCCAGATCCAATGCTACCACATTTTTAAATTACTATAAGTATTAGAGGTGTAACGATTTATCGTAGATGGTGTGTCTCAATCAGCTCTCTAGTTCAGTAAGTGTTTCGGGCACACATTGAATCTTGCAAGCAGGTTTAAACGTTTCTCATGTCAGTCTCTTGCATGGTCGCGTGAGAAAAGTCGTGGCTTTCTTTCACCGCAGTGCACAGCAACAGCTGTGCTCACAGAAAAGCAAAAGACGCTTGCGATGCTTTGCTTTAAGTTAGGGGCCGTTCACATATTGCGTCTTTTCCGCGTGCAAGTCAGTTATTATTTTCAAATGTAGCCGGGCGGCAGGCGCGCTCATAATGGGATCAACGCGGTCGCGACGCGCATTCAATTCTCAACTTTTCAGAATGCCGCAAGCGCACCGCAGGTCGTGTGACAAGAATCAACCGATCAGCTATGGCCTTTCCGTAACAAAACATCAAAAGCTCAGCCGAACAGCTGATCATAGCTGTTCATTGTGGTTTTTATATCTTATCTCCATCAATATATCTCATAGTAAAACTAATGCAAGGGCTAGAAATCATTTATCCTTTGCAGAAACATCCTGATCCTCTTGGAGAGCTCAGTTCATGGTTGCATAGCAACGACCGACGCCACAGGAGCGCAAGCGCTTTGGAAAGAAGGAGAAGCGGTGCGGCCGCGCCTTCCACGCGTTTTTAGACGCGATATGTGAACGGCCCCTATTCATAATTCTAAGTTCATGTTAAATGTAACATTTTTTTTCAGTGACAGACAGCCCTATTCAACTGTTAATTTGAATACAGAAGGTTTTTATTAAAATTTTATATTTATTTATTTTATTGAAATGTGATCTTGTATGTACAAGGAAAATTATTGAAATTTGTTCGTTTTTTTTAATAAATCTTGTTTGAATTTCAGTTTCATTTTGTTCAAAATATCGTGATACGTATCGTATCGTGAACTCTGTATCGAGATGCGTACCGTATCGTGACCTGAGCGTATCGTTACACCCCTATTTAATAGACAAGGTAACAACTGTTTGGTTACATTTATAGACAGAAAACAAATTATTGTTATATAGCTCAACACGTTTAGTCTTATTGTTTAAATCTTATTTTCTTGATTTTTTGTTTTTTGTTTTGTTTTTTTGAGTACCATGCTTTACCATGCCTCAGAGAAAAACACTATTTTGTCAAGTAGCTAACATAGCATAATCAGATGCAGCTTTATTTTTAGTAACAGTAATACAGCATTTTCTCCATCATACAATACGTTTTAAAATTAATTACATGACATTTATCAACACAAGCCATTCAGCATTTAATATGATATTCTAAAATCGATCTAGATTACTGCAGTGTGCAGAGGTGGGTAGTAACGAAGTACATTTACTTCGTTACATATACTTGAGTAGTTTTTTGGAAAATTTGTACTTTTTAGAGTAGATTCAAATGTGGGTAGCCTACTTTTACTTTAACTTGAGTACATTTGTAATTAAAAATCTGTACTTTTACTTCGCTACAATGGGCAACGTTCCTCTCGTTACTTTATTTTAATTCAATACTGTAAATGTTAAGAAATGCGTATAGTTTATTCCATGCGCGCTGTCTCTTTTTTCATGAACGATGCCCCATTCACAAATGAATCACTCTTTTGAGTCGATTCTGTTCAAAGACTTGATCAAACAAGTTGGTAAAGCTGTCTAAATTGATTCGCGAATCAGTTTGAATGATTTGTTGAGTTCCTGCAAGCGCTGAATCGTTTGAAGTAGGGCTGCACGATTAATCGCATGCTATTCTCACGCGCATTTCGTCAGTAAAGCCGGTGCCCTGATTACCGCTAAATCGCCATCACCTGTTTTTAAACGGAGCGCCTTTTAATAGACGGAGCCGTAGTTCACGGACAAGCCACGCAATATCGCGTTCATTATCGCAGGCGATTCATCTGCGATATGAACGCGATATTGCGTGGCTTTTCAGTGACCTACGGCTCTGTCTATTAAATGCCGCTTCATTTGAAAGCAGGTGATGGCGATTTAGCGGTAATCAGGGAACCGGCTTTACTGACGAAATGCGCGTGAGAATAGCATGCGATTAATCGTGCAGCCCTAGTTTGAAGCGGTTTCTCACTCGGAGCGGATGAAGTGGCAGTGGACCTACAGTCAATTAAAAGCAAATCTGCAAATGCATACAGTTGTTTGCCAGCGATGAAGATCTTTATTAGTTGAGCTGCGTATGCCGTCTGTGAACAATTCCACAGGAAGGCCTATCGATTTCATTTGATTTTACTTCATGATGCAGCCAATAGCCGACATTTTACAACCAAACAGATTATTATGTCACTATAACAAAAGTATGTAGTATTTCTTTACCGTTTTTATGGGCATATATCTTAATTTATACATTAATTTATACATATACTATTGCGCAATGGCGGCGCCAGCGACCTGTTCGTCTTGAAAATGAACGCTTTGCGTTGACACAGTTAAGCAGTTTACACGCGCCTGCTGAAATATACATTTGATTACATTTTGGAGAACAGACCGAAGAAGATCCGTCAATGTGTATTTGATCATTGTTGTGTCAAGTTCAGATATGAGCGCGAGCACATGTAAAGAGTTTTCTCTCTTCTTTAAAATGTAACGTTAGCTGTATACGTTATTAATATAGTAACGATACATTCGGGTTACAGATGCTAGAAATAATGCTTGTCTCTTCTATGTTTGTTTGTTGCAAAGATATCTAATTATGATAATAAATTAAATATCTATTTAAATAAAAAACATTAAATAATAACATGCTATTGTGTGTGTGTGTGTATATATATATATATATATATATATATATATATATATATATATATATATATATATATAATAAAAGTAACTAGTAACGAGCTACTTGAGTAAGATTTTTATTGGATACTTTTTTACTCTTACTCAAGTAACTATTAGGATTATTACTTTCACTTTTACTTTGAGTAAATATTTCTATAAGTACTTGTACTTTTACTTGAGTACAGTTTTTGGATACTCTACCCACCTCTGGCAGTGTGTAACAGTGTCTCACAGCAGCCGCCGAGCGAACGCACAGAGTAACGTTATAACATAATTTTCAACACACTCAAATGTATCTAATATGATAAACAGAGCTACCTCATACTCATGACCGGAAAAGCAGAAGCGGCGCCGGCGACTGTGACATAATAAAAGTCCTGCTGCTCGTGAGGCGTGTGTTACGCAACCGCTCCAGCGTCCTCGTTCAGCTCCCCAACACTCGCTCCTGCTCTGCTTCATACTACAGCAACGTTAATAATCGCATCCATGAACATGATTTCTTCCTGAGTCATATCCCAATTTTTTTTCCACCGGCTGTGATGTGAAGATTACATGTCCCAAAATTCCATGATCAAACTTACTGTCATCAAGCTACGCCTTTGTTTTGAATAGGCCACTAGCGGACAGAATTATTACATACTGCACCTTTAACTAGAGTTAAAAGTACGTGGTTCTTTTTTAATATATTGAAAATTTTTAGGAAAATTACCCATCCACTTTTTCAGCTGCTTTGGTTCTGGAAGTTTTCCATAGAGATTTAAAACCATGAACCAAACCAACCAGCTACAAGGTAAATTAACATTAAAACTGGCCTGATTTGTTTTTTCTGATTCTCTGGTGGAGATTTCTTTCCAGAATCATGGGTAATGTAGTTTTGACCAGGAATTCTGTTAACATGACTATTTTAAAAATAAGATGAAATAATGTGGGCTGATGGCTTCAATAAAAGTAATGATCATCAATTAACAACCTCATAACCACAGTTAGTCTGTCTTTAAAGGGTTATTATAGGTTATTGTTAAAAATCTGTTCCCCTGTGGAGAATATGTATGGGATTTTTTGTTTCGTAACCTGTTGCACTCTATGTACAGAAACAAATACAAGTAAGCTGTTCTATGTTGATTCTTCTGAAAAGTGTAAAAACTTTGTAATCCATTAAAATCATTATGTTTGTTTGAACATCATGACCAGTCCAAAACAACAGTGACTCAACTAATGGCCTTGTGTTTGGGGTGGGACTACCTGTTTAAAAGCATTCATTAGATGTTGTTTTTTTTATCCATTGGGTGATGTTAGTGATGCAGAAATGACACATTGCAACTAATGTAATCCTGAGTTGTTTTGTTCCATGTTTCACACTTTCAAACTTGGTTTAACATGGTGCGTAATAGTGCTCTGTGATTGTACAAAGTGCATGAATATTTAATGAGGCCGCATTGCTTAGTTTCTGATTGGCTGTCTTTTGCTTATCATTTAGCACTGCAATTTGGGCATAATCTAATGCTAAAAGTTATGTTAACGGATCCTTTTAAAAGGTGTGAAATTGTGCTTTAAAAGTGGTATTAACCTTTTAACAAACAAACAAAAAAAGTATATGTTGGAATGACTACTTTCATTATTGACACTGTTTTTATTGCAGGGCTACAGTTCAACATTTAAGCGGAAACGGACAGTGGAAGATTTCAACAAGTTCTGCACATTTGTGCTGGCATATGCTGGTTATATTCCGTATCCACAGGAGGTGAGTATTATCATGTCTGTCTCAGTGATGTAACTGTGAGGAGATTGTGGTAAAAATGATACTTACTGTGCTTGTACATTTGCTAGAAAGTGCTGTCAGTGTTGCAGGGTGAAGCGGCCTTGCTTTTCTTCAAGATCGCTCAACGATCTGACACATCCGACCTCCAGAGGTTCCTATCCTTGGCAGTGGTGTAGCACTGGGTGCTTTTTTTTTTTTTTTTTTTTTTTTTGGTGGCACAACCCCTTATGAGCTGCTTTGCTGCTGACGCTCTTGTTTGATCCACAGAAATGGTGGTGGCTCTTATGTCACGGCCGCTGAGAGACATCTCCCTCCAAAAAAACCTCAGCCCTCCCTCCCAGGGTAAGAGGGCCACTCCAGTCTCCTCATTCTCATCTCAGACCCTGTCTCTAAGTGCCATTCTTCACAACAGCAGTGTGTGTGCATCCACAAACACTTCAGTTTCAGGTCTTCCCTTTAATGGATCCTTCAAATGGATGGAGGCTAAATCGAGGAAACTCTGTTTCAGGGAAATGCATGAGGGACGATAATAGCTCCAAGTGTTCCAAAACCTAGTGAGCTGTCTTGCTGTCTGCTGTTTACATAGGCCACTGCCTTCTAAGGGAACTGAAATAAAGTGCATGGGACACTCAACTCTCAATTGACACTTGCATGTTGTTTAAAATGAAATATTGTAACAAATATTGGGTAAAATAGGTTGCCAAATAGTCAGTGAGGATGAATGATGTCACAATAACATGGTGGCACCCAGGTAGATGTACTCAGTTAATGATAAACATTCACTTTTAAGTAAATAAAAAGCAGTGGAGAGTCAAACTTCTTACCCTTTGTGATAATAAAACCAGTTTGTTAAACATTTATTGAAATTGGTGTGTAAAACCCAGTGAATTATGTCTTTTTTGTTGACAGTCAAACTGACAAAATGGTATAGTTGGTTTTTTATTTTTATCTTCTGAGCACTTTATGGTTAGAAGTTGCCGATATCTAGTAGAAATACAAAGTTCTGTCATGAAACTCTAGATGGCACAGGCTAATAGGTCCTTAACTTAATCTGCATGCAGTCGCATCATTCTCTATAGGGCACAGCTGATTGGTTCCTGCTGTATCAGTAGCCAATGAGCCCGCTGCTCAACATTCACATACTTGGTCAGCATTTGCCTTAGCAATGTAGCGCACTTTCAGAAACCCTCCACCTTCCCCAGCTCCACCTGTATAGATCTGCTACAGGTAATTCATGTACGCTATATTGTAGAGCAGCAGCATGTCTTACTTGCTCACAGCAGTGTGTTGTGTATGTATTGGCAGTAGCAAGTCCCGTACTTGCTCTGCAGCAGCAGCGTAGCAGATCTGTTCTGCCAAGACCGAACATATCAACATTGTCATATCCATTACCATGCCAAACACTCCGTGAGTTTTCATGACAGAAATATCCTACTTTAGGCTTTTGGTCTGCCATGTTGATTTGAGCTTGTTGCAGTGCATTCTGGTTATGCTGTCTTTGTGAAGATATTTTTGAAGCTAGCACTTTTTTGGAACAGCTTTCATGCCAACATATGCCTGCTGTCTGAAATGATGTCTAGGTAGGCAACTCACTATGTTTTGGAACATAATATGTGTTTTCACATCCTTTCAGCTTATAGAGTCTGTTTTCGGAAAGATCATTCATTCTTTATTTGCTTACTACTTGCTTTGTTTTCGCAGGCTACTCAGCACAAAGGAGACATAGCACTTCATAGCACACGAATAATGATGGCTTTAATAACAAAGAAACAGAGTAAATGAGGGTATAAACAAAAGTAAGTGTAGACAGAGATGGACCCGTGAGAAATGCTCCAAAATAATCCACCATTGATGTGGGATCCATGTGTTTCTGAGCTCATTAGTCGTGACCAAGAAAGCTGATTAAGGTTTGACAGCAAAATGAGGGGGAGGATTTTAAATTCTCTGAACATACAGTGGAAGTTCATAAACCTGCCATTTGTGTGCCTTATTTTTACAGCGTGCAGTCACTCTCGGATTTCATTGTGCAGGCGCTTGCATTTCTGATGATGACCCGTAATTTATATTTTTCTTAGGTGGTAGCCATTAACTTTAGGAGTGACTCAACAAGAGCATTGCTTGGCACTTTGCTTCTCTTACCCTGGTGTGTGATAGATTTTTTTTTTTTCCCAGTCAGTGTCTGTTGGCGTTAATGTACTTTTTTCATGAAATGGTTTGGCTTTTAGTGCTAAAACACTGGTGATTTGATCTAATAAAGAATTGCTGAGATTTTCACTATTACATGTTCTTACATCTTAGCCTTCATCAGACTCAAAATATATCCCGCACACTACTCAAACTCACATCATTATGAAATTTTATTAACAATGCTTCTGTCCATCAACCTTCCTCAGACTTGAGCAAACCAGCACACCCACAAATGATTCAGGTGTGCAAGGCACTATTTTTTTTTCTATTTAGTCTCTATCAGACTGCAAAATGTGAAATGTTCCATCTTAGAGAGCTTGATTTGTCGTAAGTAGGCATTTTCATCTTGCGCCAGTGTGGTCTGCATTTCTTGTCATTACAAATACTGCACCATAACCAGCAGGATTTGCGCGTGTGGGTGATTTTCTGTTTATTAATTTCACCACAAGTCTTATTGAAACATGCAGTGAAGTTATTTGGTCACTGTTTGCTCATCTTCAGACTTCAGACCGATGTTTCAGTCCAAGAAATTCAGTGCATTGGTGGTTAAAATAGTGTTTTCTATTGCTGTCCACAGGAGGCACATTTGAGGAACAGCTCTAGTCCTCCTAACAGCACCGGCAGCACTGCAGACAGTGACGGATGGGAGAACCAGAGGCTGGGCTGTGGCCTCTCGTCCCCGGACGAGCCCCCACCCAAAAACCGCAAGAGCTTCGCTGGATTCAAGAGACCTGCGAGCGAGAATTCAGAGCCCCAGAAGCGTCCTAAGTCAGCAGGTCTTCTCCTGGAGGGTCGATCGAAGGCCGACAAGGTGAAAAAGAAGAAGAAGAAGCTGAGGAAGAGTAAGGATGAGGAATTGAGATCTTTCGCTCCATTTACTCCTCCCAGTGCTGAAGGTGAGATCGCCAATCTTGGATGTACCATCAAAGAAGAACCAGAAGATTACCTCAGCATCTCTATACCCACCGCTGGTATGGGTAGTGACCACCCCACGCACACTGGCACATGTTCAAAACCTGCCTCTAGTTCACCGGGCACCGCAACGTGCAAAGAGGAGCCTGATATTGGCCGTCCATGCTGGGATGGTTTTAAAAGTTCAGATACAGAGTCGGTGGATGTCGAGAAACCCTCACAACCTAAAGAAGAGTCCATAGTCTTGAAAGTTGAAGGTTTTCCTGGTAAAAGGACTGTGGTTCGCCAGGGAAAACAGGTGGTGTTTAGAGATGAGGATGGATCGGCAGACGATGAGGACATCATGGTTGATTCAGGTAAGCAGAAGGTTTCCTCTTGTAGTTTGCCATTTTCAAAAGTAGAGCGCAATAGTATATATCGTATTACAATCGCAATAGTTTCCTCTTGGAGTTTGGCATTGTCAAAAGTAGTTCGTATTCGTATTACTATATATACGATTACGGTCACAATCGTTTCCTCTTGGAGTTTGGCATTGATAAAAGTAGATCTCAAATGTATATATTTGAATTCACTATCTTTATCTTGGCAGATGATGACTCTTGGGACCTAGTGACATGTTTCTGCATGAAGCCGTTCGCCGGGCGGGCGATGATCGAATGCAACCAGTGCAATACCTGGATCCACCTTTCATGTGCCAAAATCCGCAAGTCCAACGTCCCAGAGACGTACATCTGCCAGAGGTGCAAAGACTCAAAGTTTGACATTCGTCGCTCCAATCGCTCACGAGTGGGCTCTCGAAAACACCTTCTCGACTGATGCCGCTCTTCTCGTTCTGCCCAACCACACGTACAGAAACTCATAAAAGTGTCTTCTTGAAGACGAGACTGAATGAGTACGGAAGAGGAAGGGCTCGCTGACCTACCTGTGTGACTTTTTCTGTTCCTGTTTTTAATATTTCTCACCTTCCTAAATGTTTGCGTCAGGCAATCAATACTCAGAAGAAGCATTAATGAGAGCAGTTTTCCGCCGTATGGACGGCTGTAGCTGTGACGGTACACGCCTGAAGGTATTACGCTATCGAAGTTGTGCTGGAAAGAAGGGATTGGGGTGTCGGATTGCACTTTTTTTTAAGAACAAAGTGGTAGCTAGAGATGCCCCTTTGAACCTATAGCTTTCAAAACTATGTGTGTTTGTTAAAGTATGTATATTATATGAAATAACCATAAGATATTAGTGTTCAAGGTGTTTAGACTCATCATTTTGTGTGGATCTTTTCTGAGACCCCCAAATGTGTATGAGGCACAGAGTTCTGTTTGTTGGATAATGTTTATCGAAGTTTTCGTCAGCAGTCACTGATGCTTTGGAGCGAAACATCAGAAACGGTTCATGCTACATTGTGGTGTTTTTTCTTTTTAAAGAATATGGAAACAAATTGGTGACAACAAGAGACTATATGTGTTATTTTGATTTATAAAGTCTGATAATTCCTGCTTTTGCTGCCCTTTATTGAACAATTTGCATGTTGTAATTTTTGACTAAACAGGTTGATTTTTTTTTTTCATGTCTCTTTTTTTTTGCATTTAGGTGTCAAATACTTTAATTATGTGAATTTTTTGATAGTCATTACAGGTTAGGGAAGGGATATTTTTACTGGGTGAATCTCAGAATCTTACAAAACATCCTGGTTACATTTCACCTCATTTTGTATATATATATATATATATATATATTTTTTTTAATGTTCCTAAAAATTAGTATTAATTTATGCTTTTTTTAGGAACATTTACTTTTTTTTCTTTTTTTTCTTCAAATTCAAGTAATGTTTCTGGGTATTTTGCTTTTATTCCAATTATTCGCAGTGGTGATTCCATTTTTATTGTTGTGACTGTAAGAAAGTAACTTTCTTTATCCTTTACATTTTTTTTTATTTTTTTTTTGTCATGAAAATAGTCACATTTTGTGGTGAAATATTACCCGGGCGTGTTCTTGTCAGGTTCTGTGAGATTTACTTAACTGCCAAAAGGAAAATAATTTTTTTACCTGCATATGTTGAACTCTTACGGCTTACTTAGTAGTATTCATATTAACATTCAAAGCACTGTACTATAGTATGTTTGGTCTACAAATCTTGGCTTTTCAAAATTTGCTGGCGGAGCTTGTAATGGAAGGAATCATTCATGAGGGTGTATTTCTTGCTAACCACTGTGACCGGTCTAACCTGGTTTCATGTTCATAGGCATGCTCAGATAAAAACGTGATTGTGTCCTATTAGCTGTTCCACTCCCTTCAAAAAACTTTTGTTTCTTGAGGACATTATGTGCATTTTTTTTTTTTTTTATCTCATGTAAGTTTCTGTCATTTCAGAATGTATTGTTCTGATTGATGATATAAACACTGCAGAGAAGATCATTTATTTGGCACCTTCAGTATAGATATTTTCCGAACCGTTTGGTATATGTTAATGTCAAATTAAGACAAATATCGTTCATAGTTGTGAAATTGGCCTGGTCTTATTTCAACGAGTCAGTGGACAGTTTCCACAGTGATATTTTTGGGATGCATATTGAAACTGGATATTCTTTAAACACTTTCTTTGGGTACAATTTGTCTTCCCATCTGAGGACATACTGGGAAATTTGCAGGCCTAGATTTAAACAAGCTAGCTTTTCATTGTTTTGTGGAAAAAAGTGTCGCTTGTAAATTTAATTGCTTATGTTGGTGCTTTCTTTTTTTGTAACCATTTATTTAGGGTTCATGGATGATGGTTCTGTACATTTTGTTTTGTACAATCATGTTTATGTAGTATGATGTTAATATTTCAGGGCTGTTTGTGCACGAGAGAGAAGAACCGCTTAAGTTTGAGCTCTCACTGTTACGTTGAGGGATAAAGACTGAGTCCAATGAAAAGAGAGAGATGTTTCTGTGAAACTTCATGTAAACTGTTGTAAATAAAGAGATGATGATTTTATGTGAGCCATGTCATTCTTATGTAGAAACTAAATATATATCTAAAGAAAATAACTGAAGAGGTCAGATGAAATGTAGTTTTCTTCACTTTTTATTGTTTAAATTGTTCTTCAGGTCGATTACATAACATGAATACATTTGTAAGGTTTTGCATCAGATAGGAATGTAACACCGGTTTCTTTCAGAGTTTCAAAATGTGGCTTGAACAAGAGCTATGCTAAAAAGTCAGGAGACGTGCAAGGTGTAATGACAGTACTGGATAACAAACCAGAGAACATCAAAAGGGCCATTTTTAAATCACACCAAAATGATGCCATGGCCTGTCAATAGTGCATGTACTTAACACAGACCCAGGAATTGGGGAAATTCAGCCTTATTTTCACTTCTGAATGAGAAGATTATTGTTGCTGCTACAACAATAAAATGTCTTGATGTTGAAATGACTTTTTTCCCTTATAGCCCAAGAGACAAAAGGTACAGCTGGAAAGACTGTTACAAATAAACATCTACTACAGACCCAAATTAGGTAGGTATTGCACACTCATGACAAATTGCACTAAACACAATGTCAAATTAAGAAAACCAAAACAAAAGGTGCATATTAAAATGACAATGAACAGTTCAGTGGAGTAGTTGTACAAATGAGGATCATTTGAATTTACGAATCATTACTGTTCTGATACTATGCTTTTATATTTGTAACAACTCTGTTTAAACCCCTCAATCAAATCATGATAAATGACAAATGTAGCACAAAGTTTTATATTAGTTCATTCTAAGCATTTCAAGTCAGTAAAACTAATGCAACTCAACTTTTAAGAACTGAGAAGGGGAAAGTTGCTTTCCATGTCCAGATGCAAAGAACCACAATGTTGACAAATAAAATAACAGCATGTCTTTTTTTCCGATTCACTGGCTCTGACTGTACAGTAATACTGTATTTTAAATTTATACGGTGTACAACTATCTTTGATATGGAGGAAATGGTGAATCCATTTTGCATAAAGTTTGCATAAAGAAAATTATTTAAGATTTCTTGTATTTATGAGATTTCTTGCAAGTCCATTTTAAACGACCTCCCCTAACTGTCAATACCCTACAGTAATACAAAAGACCTCAATTTAAGAAAATTGGACGTTTTATTCAGATTTTCATGTATCACATAAATTAAAAGTTTTAGATTACAGTAATGAGAATGACATTTTTCCATTTAGAATTTGACAACCATTTTTTTGTGAGATTCACCTGAAAATATAAATATTAACCCGATGAGTGTTATCCAAATAGAAATTAAAATCATGATCCTATGGTAAAAAAAGCAGCTTCTACAGTACTGATTTTAGAGGCAGTGTGAGCCTAAGATTTCCTGTTCGTAAGCCCAGTGTACAAACTTGCAAACCTTTCTGTCAATAAACAATATCAATACCAGTCCTATTAAACCACTGGTTGTACAGCACTTCATTAAGGTGTGAACTATACCTTTTTTTTTGTTACAGGAGCTTTTATTGCTGTACTATCCAGTAGATATCTTCAGATAGTGTCGTATTAACACTGATTAAGACTGATGGATTGAGCGATATGATATTTGACTACCTCCTACTACCTGAAAACAGACAGCTATCAAAGCTGCAGACGGGTTCAGGTGGTTCGTCGAAAGTCTGACTTAAAACTCCAGATCTTAAGGAGATGTTAAGATGTGTTCGACCCATTGACGATATATGTTAAGGGATTTGAGATAAACAGACAACACAAAGGTGATACACGGGTGAGTACGTGGAATGAAGAGGAGCAGCCCTTCGGATCACTTGACGTCTGACTGTCCCTTTATGTTCCTTTGATGTCCATTGAATTCATCTGTCCTTTCTTCCAATGTGTGGAAGACTCCTACGTCTCTGAAGTGATTCTATGAGCTGAATGAAAAGAGACCAGATTAGAATTAACCATCTTTTTGAAAACATTTCCAGCTTGTTTCCATAGTACTCACATTGTTTAGGTATCCTAAGAGGCTCTGTGTCTCCAGACAAGACTTGGTGCATTGCACCTCTGAACTGGTACAACAGCTTTAGGCTCTTTTCCTCTCCGACGCACGGGTCATAAAACCCCGGCAAGCCAGCCTGATTAACACGAGACAGAACTAATTAATGGGAAGCACCTGGCGAGAGTTTAAGCATCTCACTGATGTAAAACACCAGTTGATGTTTACGTACCTTTGATGCCTCTGTAAGAACGAGTTTAGAGTCTTTCACTAAACACTGGAGTGGGACGGTCACGTCGATGACCTCTGCTTTTTCACGTTTCTGACCATTGTCCAATACAAACTTGCCATACCAGGCATTTAGAATGATGAGACCTAGAATTAAAACATTTGAATCATTTCACAAAAAACGTTCCATGTTCAGAATAAATTAAGCTGTATGGACAACAGTCTGTAGCAGGCTGCTGAGTACCATCGGTGTTTCCACTCATCCCAGAGTTTGCTAAACAAAAATTCTGTATAGAAATGTACCTACAGTAGAAAACGTAAAGCATGTGTTAATTTTGTCAGACAAAAATGTGTATTATTTGAGCTGTAAAGTTCATTTTAGGAGTGGAATGGTTTTCTGACCAAAGAATATAATTTAATAAAAATATAATTTTTATTTTTTTTGTGATGATTTTAATTTTTTTTATGAAAATACTAATTTTGTTAAAAATTGTAAAAAAAAAAAAAAAAAAAAAAAATAAAAATTTTTTTTTAGAGACTGCACAAAAAAGCAATTTCTAGTGAAACAAATACAGTACTTTAGAACTGAGCATTACTAGAAAAATATATATTAATAAAAGAAATTTCCATGGCCTTTCCAGAAATGTAAATGAAGGTTTATGAATTGTTACATCATGTACCCTGGTATCTTTGGATACTAGTTTATCAGCTATATCCTGTCATTACGCGAGTATAAATATTGGATATAACTTTTGGGTAACTTTCTATAACTTTTGAATAACTTTCTTTTTATAACTTTCTGTCACTAAATAAAAAAAAATAAAAAAAAGGTAATAGCAACTTTTTATCTCACAATTCTGACTTTATTCCTCGCAATTGCGAGTTTTTAATCATACAATACTGATATTATTTCTCACAATTCTGACTTTTCCCTCAGAATTGCATGATATAAACTTGCAATTGCGTCTAATAAAGTCAGAATTACGAGATATAAACTCGCAATTCTGACTTTATAACTCGCAATTCTGATAAAAAAGTCAGAATTGTGAGATAAAAAGAAGCAATTACCTTTTTCATTTTTTTATTTCATGGAAACACATTAGTGTACAGTCAATGTTTGCTTGTTTTTATAATGAATGGAAATGATTTTCTGTGGTAACTGCCAGTATATCTCAGATGCAGTCCATAGAGCTTAACTTGTATCTATCGGAATGTATATATATTAAAAAAAAAACATGTATGGGCTTTCACAAACCCATTTTAGATTCCTCAGCATCAATAATTCTCTTCACTGACTCTTGCATCAGCAAAACCTGACAACCAAAGACACAATAACACAAGATAACAACATATTTGTCCTGATAAATGGTTGTTTGTGTTGGCATGAGAGAGACAGTCATTGTTGTCTATGTATTTATTTTACTCACAGCAGCTTCAGCTTCTTGCTTCCTGCGAGCAATTTCTGAAGCAGAATCCTCCTTCTGTTTCTCCAACTCCCTGTAAACAACCAAATAGTCAGGCCTTTCATCAGAGAAACTGTGGTAACGTAAAGACAGGGGTTTCAGGAAAATGGGCGGTTTCAGAGCAGTTATTATGGATAATAACTCACTGTTCCTTCTGGGCTTGTATATAAGGCATAATAATAAGCTTCTGGACAGCTAAGTAGATGGCCAGCGGGCCCACAGTGGCATAAAACACAGCGCTGGGTAAAATCTGGTCGGTCAGATGAATTGGGAAGAGGTAGGTTTGACTGGCTCTGTTCAACCTGTAGAGAGAAGAAAATGACCATCATAAATAGACCACCCACAAGCAGCTTGAGTTTAGTTTGCTGTTCTGCTGAGCTGTGCTTATTGTGGTTAAGTCGAGTCAGTGCTAACCTGATTTTGAGGGAGACTCCTTGGGGTACACCAATGCTGACGGTAGCAGCCAAAACACTGTGGCGACTGATCTTACGCTCTGCACCATATTCGACCACGGTTCCAAAGAACCCAGTCCTGTTGGATACAAAGACGAGTATATATATATATATATATATATATATATATATATATATATATATATATATATATATATATATATTTATTTTCCCCCCAAACTTTTTTTTTTTTTAATTTAAAATGAAACAACATTGTGAACATAGCAATGTGCTTTTCATTTGGCCTTTACGTTTTCTACAGGTCAGGGCCCAGTTGCATGAAAGCCCTTAAGTTAAAACCCCCCCTAAATTTTAAGGTTAAGGGTACCCTTAATGAAACATGGGTTGCAAGAAAAAAACCATAGGGTCCATTTAAAGAACATTAAAGCTGTCATTAAGTATTTCCCCTTAATTACTTAAGTGTTCCCTTAAGTAGCGTGGCAGGATTTTGAGCATCCTCCGGTGTTTGTAGCTGGATGCAATCAGTGTGCATGCACTCTTAGGAACAATGTGCTCGAATTTTATCCGTCAGACCCCCTTTAATAATCTCTATAACTTAAATATTGTAGTAGACTTTTAGGCCCGGTTTCACAGACAGGGCTTAAGCTAAGCCAGGATTAGGCCTTAGTTCAATTAGGGCATTTAAGTAATTTTATAAATGTGTCTTAGAAAAAAATATTACTGATGTGCTTCTTGAGACAAAACAGTTGCACTGACATATTTTGAGATATCTCAGAGCAAATTTCTTTCAGTTGAAACAGTTCAAACATGCATTTTAGTCTAGGACTAGCTTAAGCCTTGTCTGTGAAACCGGGGGTTATAGTTTAGTAAATGTTAAACTTGCTTGTTAAAGTCAGAGGTCTGTTATGTTGTTTATTGTGGGAGATTTTATAACGATAGCAACTGCTTCTCCATTGCCAGAAACTATCGCGAAATGCTTAGTATAAACACTTAGATAAGGGTGACGGCTAATACATTTGTTGCAATGCTCTTAAAGAAATATCTTGCCTCAAGGAATTTTCCCCACCAGGGATACCTTTAAGTATATCCAATTAAGAGGTTTCATGCAACAAGGCCCAGTTTCATAAGATAGCATTAACGATAGCATCTCTGATTTAAGTTCTTTCACCACTTATTCAGCAATGTGTTCACACAACCACTGAAAAGTGTGCTGTATTTTCCATGCTTCAAATGTTTTGTAAAGTATTTGTAGGTAGATGCTGTTGTTTATTGCTAATGTTTACTAATGTTCCTTTATCTAATTGGCAAAAATTGTTATAAAAATGAATATATTTATAATTTTTGCTCATGAGATCTATTTCATATATAAAGGAACGTATTGGTATATACTGTACACTACCAGTTAAAAGTGCTCTGTTTTTTTTTTTTTTTTTTAAAGAAATGAACACTTTTATTCAATTTTATGCAAGGATGCATTAATCAAAAGTGACAGTAAACATATTTAGAACGTATATCTTGGTTTCCACAAAAGATATTAAGCAGCGCAGCTGTTTTCAACATTGACAATAATAAGAAATTTTTCTTGAGCAGCAAATCAGCATATTAGAATGATTTCTGAAGGATCATGTGACACTGAAGACTGGAGTAATGATGCTAAAAATTCAGCTTTGATCAAATCACATATTAAAATATATTCAAATATATTTTGAATTGTATAATATTCTACAATATTACAGTTATCACTGTATTTTAGATCAAATAAATGCAGCCTAGGGGAGCAGAAGAGTTCTTTCAAAAAAAAAAAAAAAAATATATATATATATATATATATATATATATATTTTTTTTTTTTTTTTTTAAGTTAGTGTATACAGATTGCACATCTCTATTGAAAACCATAGGTAAAACACATACTTGATGGAACCTTTGACTTTGGTCTGGTCTTCATCCTGGAATTTGTACTGATAGCTCATCATCAGGTAGGAATGAGGAACGCCCAGCTGAAGAACAGGAATAAGAACAGATGAATTGCATTCTTAATGCATTACCTTGTTTTGAATGAAACAAATTGCCATCGTCAATATACCCCTGTGAGGGCTTCACCTGCAGGGCCAGGGTGAAGTGGCTTGTTTTAGTGTCCCTGACGATGCTGGTGGTCATGGCAGACTGGCTTCCCCAGCGCCACTGCAGGTAGCCCATAGTGTTTTGGTCCAGGTGGCGAGCCATCATTGTAGAGGCACTGGGCCGCACGCCACGCGAGGAGAACTGCAATCCCCATTGGGCAGTCACAAAGCTACGCGACACAAAATTCATATGAGATTCACAGAAATTAGACTTCACTTATCATACACAGACGGATACCTACCATCGTGCAGTTACGTTACGGAATACTTTCATCCCAAACAAAGGTCCTCTAATGTCCCCTGCTCCGAACTCCAGCTTAAGACACACACAAAGAAGAACATCAGAACCGGACCACCACAAAACCTGAAGGTGTTTTGGAATAAGTCTCACCTCTCCCCAGCCCCTCGCTGAGGTCACACGCCGCACACACAGGTTTATATTTCCTCCTCCATTGCCATTATGCGTAGACAGAGATCCAGAGAGGACAGCGGTATCTGAAGTGGTTAGGGGCGCCTGCCAAACATAAACATGCATGACTATAGAGCACAAGGGAGATGGTGGTGACATCATGAAATGCTCAGTTGTCCATACTGACCTCAATGGATTGGGAAATGTGCATCCTGTTGATCTCAATATGGGGAAAACCTCCTCCTGGTACATCCTCAAAGTCCTCCTCATATCGGTCAAAAAGGTCTGTTGCATCTATGCCAACACTTATTGTCCCCTGAATGAAGACAATTTATGAGTAAAACCCCATCCAGAATCCTCAATCCTTACATTAAATTAAATCAAATTAATATTAGCCGTCCATATAGAAGAAACCCAATAGAGTGCTGAAGTGTATTTTTTGTAGCCAACCCGTAAGTTCGTATCAACTTGGTTCTCTCTACAAAAACCCAATAGGATTTTTCCATTAGCTTTTGGATTGTTGCAGAAAAAAAGCTCTGTGCCCAACAAAAGTTTATGATTCTTACATGTTTTGTTCAACATGATAATCTTCACAAGTAAACTTTTACGATTTTGAAGCCTAAATACAATCAGCAGAAGTAAAAAGCTCAACGTAGGCTATAATCGAACTACACCATGGTCGCAAGACTTCAACACCACCATCATTTAAGGGTTAGTTCACCCAAAAATGAAAATAATGTCATTAAATACTCTCCCTCACGTCATTCTACACCCGTTCATGTGACTACAGTGTTTCTACCTTAATATTATAAAGCGACGAGAATACTTTTTGTGCGGCAAAAAACAAAATAATGACTTTTCAATGATATCTCGTGATGGCCGATTTCAAAACACTGCTCCGGAGCTTTGCGAATCGAATGTGCCCTGTGTTAGAAACTTGCTTGATAAATTACAATGAGCAAACTGTATGTGCAGGTATCCAAAATAAATAAATAATAAAAAAAAATAATAAAGCAAGAAAGCAGTCTTAAAATATCTATTCCTCAACAATCAAGCAAAGATTTGACTGATATTATCTGGCTTCAAATTTTAGAAGAACTTTTAAATTGCATCAGTTGGAGCACAACAAAACCGGAAGGTTTAGAGAAATAAAACTGCATTTCGGGTAATAAAAACCATCATTATCTCCCGCTGTCATTCTGGTCTGGAATGTCCACCTTAGGGTTTGTTCTCTGCTGGAGTCTCCTCTCATCTCTCTCCCTCTGCAAACGTTCATATTCCTCCCTGATCTCTGCAGGAGTTCTCTTCCTCTCCACCACCTAAAGATATCAGGGATCAAGCAAGCAGACGTGTCATTAGTATCACATGCACCATAGTAATACAAATATTAGTTAGTTAACATTGTCAATGTGGAAAACAAAACTAACCTCCCAACCTTCCACCTCCAGGCCTTTCTTCCCAAATATGTCATATATGGCTCGGGATTGTGGGTCACTGAGAACTAAGCATTTGTCAAATAATGAAAGTAAAATAAAAATGTCAATTAATAATCTAATTATTTGAACTACACTAATAGTTTACAAATATGACTCTAAGACAGAATTCAGTGATTTTTTTATTTTATTTGTCACAACCATTTTAGTAAAATATGAAAATACTTGATACATCAGGCTTTTATAGCTCATATAGGAGAATATGGAGCTCATACTCAAGGAAAAAAAAAATAAAACAAAACAGAAAACGTTAAAACGAAAATAACCTAGATTTTGTCCAAAAATATGCATTTTAGTGAAGATGTTCTTATTTATATGTTGAAAAAGTAAGATCTTCCAATAATGTCTGATTAAGATTAAGTTAAATGCTTAGTTTTATGATCAAATCTCTGTAGTTTTAATTGTGGGAGCAAAATATATAATGCAATACAATACAAGGATGATTTAGACAAGTACATGCTCTCAAAAGCCTGATGTATAATATTTCAATTATGTATGGATAAACATGGTAAACATGAGTTGCTTCCAGTCTGTTTTGAAATATAAAAGTTATTCTTACATTAAAAAACAAAACAAAAAACAAAACAAAAAAACAAAACATTAAAGGGTTAGTTCACCCAAAAATGAAAATTCTGTCATTTATTACTCACCCATGTTCCACACCCATAACACCTTCGTTAATCTTCGGAACACAAATGAAGATATTTTTGTTGAAATCCGATGGCTCAGTGAGGCCTGCATAGCCAGCAATGACACTTCCTCTCTCAAGATCCATTAATGTACTAAAAACATATTTAAATTAGTTCATGCAAGTACAGTGGTTCAATATTAATATTATAAAGCGACGAGAATATTTTTGGTGCGCCAAAAAAAAAAAAAAAAACCACACAAAATAACAACTTATATAGCGATGGCCGATTTCAAAACACTGCTTCAGGAAGCGTCGGAGCGTTATGAATCAGCGTATCGAATCATGATTCGGATCGCGTGTCAAACCGCCAAACTGCTGAAATCACGTGACTTTGGTGCTCCGAACAGCTGATTCGACACGCTGATTCATAACGCTCCGAAGCTTCATGAAGCAGTGTTTTGAAATCGGCCATCACTATACAAGTCGTTATTTTGTTTTTTTGGCACACCAAAAATATTCTCGTCACTTTATAATATTAATATTGAACCACTGTACTCACATGAACTGATTTAAATATGTTTTTAGTACCTTTATGGATCTTGAGATTTTCAGTGGCATTGCTCCCTATGCAGGCCTCACGGAGCCATCGGATTTCAACAAAAATATCTTAATTTGCGTTCCGAAGATTAACGAAGGTCTTACGGGTGTGGAACGGCATGAGGGAGAGTAATAAATGACAGAGTTTTCATTTTTGAGTGAACTAACCCTTTAAAGATTTCACAGCAATTAGATGTGAACCACAACCTGAAGGGGTCCTATGTTTACAATTATACTAAAACTCTTTTTACAAACTAAAAAGTATGAATTATTAATCAACATGTTTCTCAGCAAGGTTTTGATCATAATTTAAAAGCCTCAAAAATTAATGTACCAATTTTGTTCCTTTTGTGTTTCACAAAAACAAAACAAAACAAATCACAGCAGCATACAATGAAATGACATGTGGGTGAGGAAAATAATGACATTATTCCTCTAATATGTGCTCTGAAACTGTCACGATAGTTCTAGGGACAGTTATAATTACCCTCATATGCCTGGTGCACATAGGTGAATAGTTGTTCTGCCTGCCTCTTTAGCTCAGGGTCTCTGTGCTTGTCAGGGTGGTAAAGCATACACAGACGCCTGTAGGACGCCTTCAACTCTTCTTGAGTAGCCTGTGGACCGTAAGATAGATAAATAAATGATAGACAGACAGATTTATGATATATTATCAAGGAGCGTCAACCCAGAGCCGTTGAAAAACAACAGCACTGGCCACACCTTGACAACAGGCTTCTGATTGGTTATCCTGCCCAGGTAAGACCACGCATTGGCGCGCTTTTGCATTTAAACTCAAACGCGAACATTTCCGTTACATCCTCAGAGTTTGAGGCAATAAACGGCTCTCTGGGAATAGCGGTCGAGCACAAGAGCGAGCAGTTTTTTTATTATGGTAGGTATAATTACATTATAAGGTTTGATTGAGCCTATTTTATTAGGTTATTTATGAAGAGTATTGCTTTTTAAGCTTTAATAGTAAATGAATGGGCTGTTCTGAGATAAGCTCTACATGCGCCATTTACATAATCAGTGCGTATATGCGAAATATAAATAAACACCCTAATAGCTGACATAGCAATCTGACAGATACAGCTAGAAAGGTGTCCAAGCATGAAACGAGTACAAGCCCAATGCAACCGGCATATTACAGTATACGATGACAGCCTGTATGAATATCACTTATAGGACAGTGTCACGTAATGAGAGAAATTGCACGACCCTCTTCATTCTGTGCAGAGCTTAGCTATGGAAATGTCTCTTAAAAAACCTATCCACTTCCTTACCTCTCTCCTGGCATTGAGCAGAGAATAATAATCTTCGTTATCTACTTCCAATTCAATTTCCAAGGCAGCCGCCATGTTCCCAGTGTCCCAAAACCCTCCCCCAAATTCCTACTAAGGCGAAGGCCTCTCTCATGAATATTAATTACGCAATGTGACGTTCGGCCAGTAGTTCCATCTGATTGTTGAAAGAATGACGTTGGAAGGTAACGTTAGGGGGTTTGTTGTGAGCTGGCGAATACTGTTTCAGCAAAGGCTTGACTGATGAATATTAAGTATTTTATATGTATAGACGCTTTAGGAAACGTCAGTACGACGAAATGAATATTAATGAGCTAAGCCTTCGCCATAGTAAATTTGCCAGTTCGTCTATGGCTGAAGCTCAGGATCCATTTGTTCTTCTGCCACCGTGTGTTCTGGAAGAAGGAGAGTGCAGATTTCATCAGGATGAAAATTTCCCAAAATTTTATTTAGCTAATTAAAGGGTTAGTTCACCCAAAAATGAAAATAATGTCATTAATTACTCACCCTCATGTCGTTCCACACCCGTAAGGCCTTCATTCATCTTCGGAACACAAATTAAGATATTTTTGATTAAATCCGATGGCTCAGTGAGGCCTGCATAGCCAGCAATGACATTTCCTCTCTCGAGATCCATTGATGTACTAAAAACATATTTAAAACAGTTCATGTGAGTACAGTGTTCAATATTAATATTATAAAGCGACGAGGATATTTTTGTGCGCCAAAAAAAAAAAAAAAAAGATTTCAAACACTGCTTCGGAGCTTTACGAATCGAATCAAGCGCCAAAGTCACGTGATTTCAGTGGTTTTGCTGTTTGATAGGAGATCCGAATCACTGATTAGATTCGTAAAGCTCCGAATCACTATATTGTTGAAAAGTCGTTATTTTTGTTCTTTTGGCGCACAAAAACTATGCTCGTCGCTTTATAATATTAACATAGAACCACTGTACTCACATGAACTGTTTTAAATATGTTTTTAGTACCTTTATGGATCTTGAGAGAGTCATTGCAGGCCTCACTGAGCCATCGGATTTCATTAAAATATCTTAATTTGTGTTCCGATGATGAATGAAGGTCTTACGGGTGTAGAACGACATGAGGGTGAGTAATAAATTATAATATTTTCATTTTTGGGTGAACTAGCCCTTTAAGTAAAATAATTACGTTGGATTAATGTAATGGATACATCTTATTAGTATAAATGTTAAATAAATATTTTATTTATTATTAATAATACAAATAAATATGATTAATAACGAATATATAGTGATGTCATCGTCCCAAAACTACAAATACATTGCCAGTAATCACTACATGCTGTATTGTTGTGATTCGGCTTCATTTGTGGTCGATGAGTGGAGCTGTTCTTTCAGCACCATCTCCTTCAGCACCCACGAGTGGACAGCGCTCAAGAACTCATGAACGAGCTTTGAGCGTCCACGCACGACCTGACACATCTTATCCAGATGTTTTTTCTTTCTTTCTTTCTTTCTTTCTTTCTTTTTTCTGTGGCGTCACTGCTGACTTGCAATACAATAACCTTTTAGAGTAAAACCTCTATGCTTACGTCCATGTCATTCTCGTTTCACAATCATCTTCAGCACGAGTGGCAGATTAACGACTCTAACATGGCTGTTAACATCTAATTATATGACACAGTGGGGCATGTTATTAGTACTTAGACTGCTGGACACGTATCTCGATTGTCGGTGTCTTTCAAGCACATTTTGTTGGAAAGATTCATATACGTATGATGTTATAGTCCAGGTTTCTCCCCAAAAAACAAAAACCTTATTGGTCGCTGCATTGTAAAGGTGTCTCCTAAATAAAATCAATTCACCAATGGCGTGGAAGGGATGGGGATATGGATTTCGCAAATTCATGAAGCATCACCGAAAGCACCATTGTCATTTATGGCACTTTGCGGCCAATAGCTAACGCGTATTCACGCACGCGCCTCCCGCCTCTCGCCCCCTCCTCTAGCCGCGTCCTCGCCGTGAACGCGCGTGGTACCCCCCCGGTCGCTAGGAGGAGGAGGAGGAGGATGTGGCGCGCGGAGGGGAAATGGCTGCCGAAAACAAGCCGGAAGGTAAGAGAGAAATAACAAGATTATTATTTTTCATTTCGCAGTTTTATCAGCGTTAAGCTCCAGATGATGACGATCAGGATAGGGATGCGCGACGGAGAAAGTCAGTGACATTTTCGCTTAGCTTATGTTTGTCACGAAATGGCAAAAAAGCTGAAGCGCTGATGGGATTAGCCATCTCAGAGACGGCTATTAAAATAACGGGAACGGAGTTAGGTAATCACGGGTTACGTTCATTACGCGACTCCTTTCATCTCAAAGCACACAGAGGTTTTTCAAAGTCACACGCATCCAAGTCAAGCCGAGCCACAGCCTTCGTTAGATGAAGAGAAACATGTTTTTCTTATAACTGAGACGCGCACATGAGCGCATCAGACGAAATGAACGCGTGAAATGACTCGCGCGCGTATGGTTCAGAGTGGGATTCCTCCACACCGCATCCACGTTCCCCGTGGGCTGACAAACAAGCGAGCTCCGTGAAGTCAAACGCGGTCAACTACTTCATTTTTCTTTCGCATTGAACAGGGCGACGCTTTTAACTCCAAAAGCGATAAATGCAGATTTATGGTGATGCTCTAAAACGTGATTGATTTCTTTCCACCCCCACCAGAACCCCCCTTTAGTGACTGAACCCACCGACAGCTGCTCGATATGCTTCAGTCTTGTGTGGAATATTTTCCCAGAACTGTGACTGTTTGGCCGCTGCTGTTTTGAAGCTGTCAGCAGTTATTTTCTTAGATAATAACACATTGAAACTGGATTGGAAAGGACACTGGGATAATTGAAGCGGAATTTTAATGAGGCAGCAAAATGAAAGGTACGTCTCTGCTCTTTCCTAAAGCGACTAAAACCAACTTCATTTGTTTTGAGTGTAATTATGACTAGTTTTTATATAGTCGAACATAAGTTCACTTTTTTTTGCATTAACGGAGCGCGTCTTGTATATCATTATTCGAGGATGCTTTTAATGTGGCCCTTACGTCTTAATGAAATTCTTTGAGATTAAAATATATGCATTTTTTTTTTTATTATATAACGAATTTGAAGGAAGACTTAAATAATTTAAGATCCACAAGACGCTCCCTCGCCTTCAAAATCCCTGTTTACTTTGATCCCTTTTTTGGAAAACGTAATTTTTTATAGGGGCCAAATAAATTGTCAGACATAAGTTTGATTCTAAAGCATCTTGGGAAGAAAATGCTGATTGTTCAATAATTAGCCGTGGAATAGCTTAAAATATCAACCACGAGTTTGTCAACATTGAATTATTTATTCAGCAAAATTTTTTTCTAAATCAAATCAGTCAAGGAAGTTTTTGTTCGTAACAGCCACATGGTGGTGCTATTGAGCTGTGCAAATCAGTAACCCCCCCCTTCAACCCCCCAACTTACACACATTGGAACTAAGAGTGATAACTAAGCTTGCCTATTAAAGAATTCCATCAAAGTTGCCCTCAGTGATTTGGGTGAGCTCGCAGAGTGCCTGTGTGGGACGGTATAGCGTGCATGTGTGCTGTTTCTGGAACGTATAGAATTATCTTCTAGAAAGAAAGTATTAATTACTCGGTATACTTCGGATCTACAGGCAATATAGATTCAGTTCTGTTGTTCCCGCTTGTTGTTGGATATCTTCATTTTTGCTATTGCTGAGAGATGACCTGGCCAGAAAAAGGTATTCCCTTTCTTTATGTTTCGTCGTGCACATTAATCTATGTAAGTCCAGTCAGGTAACGCTTTGCTCTTGCTCTACTTCTCAGAAAGAAAAATGTGTCATAATGTAACGTAAGTTTGGGGACAGAAAGATTCTAGGCTATTTTTACCCATTTGAGCTGCCACAGAACAGGAGAAAACATTGCCTCTTTTGACCTGTACGGCCTAAAACTGTGTCACGCATTTGTATCTGACAGTCTTTGCTCTCGCCAGCTTCCTGGATCAGTTCTATTCTTTTCCTCCACACAGGAAGCATATTCTCCAGTGGTTCTTGCCAACATGATGATGGCAGCTTACATACAAGGATGTGCTCCCCATCAGCTTTTAGATGTTTTCAAAGTCGTGTTCTGGAATATTTCTTTGGCTAGAGAGTGCATGAGAGTCTCTCCATCCATTCATCCATTATTTTGCTCTCTCTCATACGTGCTTCAACTCACCTGTATTGTGCTGAAAACTGCAGGCTGTGTAAGCTCAATTGTACATATTTGGTTGCTTATCAAATCTCAATTTATCTAATTTATCAGAGAAGTGAAATTTTCACTGTGTGGTTTTGCTTAAAATTAAGCTCCTGGGTGTTTTTGATTTGTTTGGCGATGCAAACAGCAGCACTCTTATAAATAAAAAAAATACAACTGATACTAATAGCTCTCCCAAACAAATTGGATTGTGTAGAATTTCTCTGAAGTTTTTCCTGGCTAAGTGAACATAGTAAGCCGTGCTCTCTGTTGCTGTGTCTCCCACTTTTACTCTTTCTATCTGAAGAAGTTCTTTTGACTCAATAGAGCTTTTCTAAATGATTGATCTTAAGGATTGATTAGCCAACTGGAAGGAGAAGGCACAGTGTGTCCAGTTTACCAGTGATTCCGGTACTAAATCCTTGGCCATCACTGTTAAAGAGTCAATATGAGCATAATGTTTACCAACGTTTAGGCGACAACAGGGAGAAATTAAAGTGCTAGTTCAGATTTCAGTTCCAGTAATTTGCATGCTTTTTATGGCTTGCTTTATGTGTTTCTTACAGCATCAGACTTTGCTGCTGTATACTTAAAGGGATAGTTCACCCAAGAAAAGAAAATTAATGTAGTATGACTTGCCTTTTGGAACATAAAAAGATTATTTATTTTTTCATTGTCCCCACAATAAAAGTCAATGGTAACTAAAAATATTACCAACATTCTTCAAGTCATACAAGTTTGAATGAGATGTGGGTGGGTGAGTGATGACATTTTTTAATTTTTGGGAGAACTATCGCTTTAATGAGCAGCAGTTTTATTCCCAGTTCCATGCTAATGTTGTGCATCCATGCTCAAAAGTAGGCTTTTCCCTGCCAGCTGCATTTAAGAATCCAGTAAGCCGCAGAAATTAGTAGAACCTCATCATGTGGTATGATTCAACATGTAGCGTTAGCTCCTCGCCAGCCTAGTTGATTGCACACCTACATACACATCTTGTATGCAATATGTGGATGCTGAAAAAGTTCATTTAAACCCACAAATGCAAGTGTGATGGCAGCTATTTTTCTTGAACTTAAAATAAACCTGAAATGACCTCTTGACCTCTAGTGCATGTACCAGTCAGTTGCAGAAGGGCAAAAAATGTATTGCAACATCACAATCATAATGCGCTGGAGTCATTCAGAAGGCGAGAGTAAAAGCAATTAATGACCTCTGCATGAATAGAAAGTAGAGGGCTTTGTATTTTTGTACCCACAGACCATCTCCCCTCACTGTTCCCTTCCCCCACTGTGTCCCCTGTAGGACTGAAGAAAATACGTAATCCGGATCGAATGTACAGAACCGCCGTCGGTTACACCGGCCACGTTCCTCCTAAGAGTGTCAGCGATGACACAGACAACAACAGTAAGAGAGCTGGCTTCCTTTTCCACTGCATCCCTCAAAACATGACAACGTTATGAAATGCTGTTCATCTTCTCTGCCCATTCGTTTACATACTGTATAACCTCATTGTCGCAGCTGGTATAGTTCTTCAGCAGTGTTTTTATAGTATTACCAGAGCCCAAACCAGAGAAAGATCAAATTATTACAAGACTTCAGTGTCTCTAGAGCATATGATCTAAAACCTTGCTTTCAGCACAATAATGGTTGTTTTCCTGGTGTGTTTACCAGGTTCAAGAGCTTAGCAAATTCTATCAAAGCAATTTGTAATAAGCCAACATTCAGCTGCTAGGTGACTTTTAGTGCAGGGTGTCGGGAGGGAGAGGCCATTCTTGGTAGATCAGCTTAAAAAAGGCCAGCGTCTCATTTTCATTCAGCTCCATTACAGATGATGTTTATTCATGCGTGGCCATGCTGCTCCGGAACGAGCAGCATATTTTTGGAAGCAGCAGCTCGTTGTCATGGCTAATCAACGCACAACGCTCTTTGAGCAGAGCTCAGGCGTTGGTTTGCGTGGGTGTGGATGAGGGTGTGTTCTTGTTGTGCTTCTCTCTCTCTCTCCAGCCGTTCTCAGTGATTTCACTGAGTGATCAAGGCTGTTTCGAAGAGACACTCACTTAATGAAGACACTCCGACATGGACACTAAGTGGCAGGAGTTCTGCTGTCCAGTTGTTGAAGGCTAACAGTGTAATTAGCAGCTGGAGGGATACACATCTCAGCCGTCTCTGGTCATGCTGGCTCTTGGTGGTTTAAAAGGATTAGTTCACTTCAGAATTAAAATTTCCTGATAATTTACTCACCCCCACGTCATCCAAGATGTCTATGTCTTTCTTTCTTCAGTCAAAAAGAAATGAAGGTTTTTGAGGAAAACATTCCAGTATTTTTCTCCATATAGTGGACTTCACTGGGATACAGTGGGTTGAAGGTCCAAATTGCAGTGTCATTGTTGCTTCAAAAGGCTCTACACGATCCCAGCCAAGGAATAAGGGTCTTGTCTAGTGAAACAATTGGCCGTTTTCTAAAAAAAAATAAAAATGTATATACTTTTTAACCACAAATGCTCGTCTTGCACTGCTCTGTGATGCACCACACATTACGTAATCACGTTGGAAAGGTCACATGTGACATAGGTGAAAGTACCTATCCGGTGTCTACAAAGTGAATGTGCAAAGACTAAGTCAAATGCCCTTTACAAAAAAAGGTAAAACAACGATGTTGGACAATTTTGAATTTGGAGGAGAAAATGAGATGGAGTTTTTCGTCCTACTGCGGTACTTCTGCCTACGTCATACGTGACCTTTCCAACCTGATTACGTAATGTGTGGCGCATTGCAGAGCTAGTACAAGATGAACATTTGTGGTTAAAAAGTATGAATATTATTATTATTATTATTATTATTTTTTTTTTTTAAATGACCGATTGTTTCGCTAGACAAGACCCTTATTCCTCATCTGGGATCATGTAGAGCCCTTTGAAGCTGCACTGAAACTGACATTTGGACCTTCAACCCGTTGAACCCTGGTGAAGTCCTCTATATGGAGAAAAATCCTGGAATTTTTTCCTCAAAAAACTTAATTTCTTGTCGACTGAAGAAAGAAAGACATGAACATCTTGGATGACATCGGGGTGAGTAAATTGTCAGGAAATTTTAATTCTGAAGTCAACTAATCCTTTAACAACATCAACTCTTTGCAGACATGTTGGTAATCCATTGATTAGCCTACATGTTGATTTTCAAATGAAATGGGCCGATGGTTCTTATAATGCAGTGGTAGATGTTGCTTGTGAGCCTTGAATCCCTGGACGTGTCGGAATGTGAGGATAAAAGGAGATCCAGTTCAGGCAGCCCTCTTCATGGACCCCATTTCAGTCTGATTCTTTTGCTTTGTTGAGCCAAGAAAAGCTTTGGGAGCCAACTGGGACAGAACCAGAATGTCGAAGTGAGCTAATTGGGAGGAATCCTGGTCTGCCGTTCCTCTCCTTCCCCCTCTCCTCTTCCCTAGTGTCCAGCATAGCCTTTTTTACTCCACCAGTGGAAATCCCCAGATGAACTACACCCACTTATTAAGGCAGCCACAATGCACATCGTCTAATCTCTTTAGAATATGTTTAGATGTGCAGCTTTTTCACTTTTAGGCCTATGTGTGTTCAATTCATACCAAGTATTTTGCTATCACATGAATTTGCAATTTTTTTTTTCCATTGCATATTTTCTTGGACAAGAGTCAATAGACAAGAAGCAGTTAGCCTCTGGAGACCTAGGGATATTCATCCCTTGACTTCAATGGAAGGATGATAGTGCATTCATTTGCTTTCTTGTCACAAACACAGTATCCCATATCTTCAGTGTTTTATCAGCAAGGCTTTATTTTCAAAAAACACCCTAGCAATTAAGAGAGAAGTTGCTGCCGTACAGATCTTTTAAATTGGCTAAGATAAAATTTAATTGAGATCCTGCAAATAATGAGAGGTTTTGTTCGTGTTGCAGAGACGCAAACAGTTGACTGAACTGCTCTACCAAAGCAGAGAGCAGAGAGAGACGCTGGTCTCCTGGGACACCCAGACACGAAAGTGAGGTTATCACAGAATCGGCCTCCTGTCTTGAAGGAGTTTGAACTCTTTGCTTGCATAACATCTCTCGTTATCAAAACAGTTGGCGGTAATTGTGCCAAGCTCTAGCGTGTCGGGCGTCCGGTGACGCTTCACTTGGCGCAGGCTTATGCCACTCTTCATAACAATCATGCCTTATCTGTGCGTGCCAGCATACATTCGGTTTACTCATCTCAGGGAGCAAGTCACGACTGAGCCAGTGCAGCAGAGCTTCCTTTTAGGTCCAGCAGGTTTAAATGAAGCTGACCTTGTTGTTTTTGGAGACCTTTGACAAAATCACACCAAGAGTGAAAGGATGTTGTTTAGCTATCCAATCTCTCACTTTCAATGTGGTTTTGGCTTCGGTGCTCACTCCGTGTAAATGGCTTTCGTGTACCGTGCTGTTATTAACACCGAAATGAGGTTATTATGAGTCGTCTAAAGACTCAGACATTCAGTACATGATTCAAACAAGGAGCTATTGAAGAGCATAGTGATGATAATATGCAATTTTTGTTACTGTGATGATGGCGAGAGAGAGAGAGAGAGAGAGAGAGAGAGAGAGAGAGAGAGCTCGGGTAGGGCAGAAAACAGGACCAAATTGTTTGCCAGAACTCTAAAGTGCATTTTGTATGCATAGCTCAACTCTTTATCCATTTGTATTCATACACTCATTTGCATGATTGAGTCCATGTGTATTTGAGCATTCTCATATCCTCTGTCTTGTTTATGTCTCTGAATGCCTTTGGTAGTCAGTGTTGCATGGATTTGCATGTTGGTTTTATGCGTCCAGGTGTAAGACAGTGGTTCAAGCTGGTGTTTGCCTATTTGTGTGCTGTTTATAGGACCTGCTTCTGTTTTATAATTCATGTCAGAAGCATATGTTTTGTTATCACTTCATTTATCTTATGCCTCAGAATGTCTATATAATATTTGCATATTATCTAGTAGTGCATTTTTATTTTACATTTCTGTAGATTGCACAATAATTTTTAAAGAAAGAAAAATGTATTATTGAGAGCTATTTTATCCCTTTCTTGTACACAGTTAATGCATTTATATAGATATCAATATTATATTCATTAGGCATTTGAAGGAAACATTAAATCAATATGAGTTAGTTCCATGCAGCATTATTCTGATTATATTTAAGCACCAGGGGCCAGATTCACAAAACATTCTTGAAAATATAATTCAGAAGAATTTTATTATTTTCTTGGTTTCTAACTTAAAAAACATTCTTTTCAGGAATAAAGTATATTAACTAGGATAATTCAAATTCTTGACGAATATGCTTTTATGTCCTTAAAGGGATAGTTCAGCCAAAAATGAAAATTATCCCATAATTTAATCACCCTCAAGCCATCCTAGGTGTATATGACTATCTTCTTTCAGACGAACATAATCGGAGTTATACTTAAAAAAATATCCAATCTTCATAAAGGGAGTCCAAAAAAGCATCCATCCATCATAAAAATAATCAATACGGCTCCAGGGGTTAATAAAGGCCATCTGAAGCGAAGCGATGCATTTTGTAAAAAAAAAAAAAAAAAAAAATCTGTATTTAAAACTTTATAAACTAAAATAACTAGGCAGATGACCATGTATGACACAGGATATCGTAAACTTAGACACCTCTCGCAGTTCAAACAAATAGGACGAAATATATCGAAATCCTCCAATATTTCTCTTTAAAATTTCTCATTTTAGACTAATTTGTGAACAGTGTTTTGTTTTGCTATCCTCTGCATCATGGTCAGGGATTACCCTTTCACTGTAAATCGGCCGTTTGCCGAGAAGCTAGTTATTAAAGTATTAAATATGGATATTTTTCTAACAAAAACGCATTGTTTCGCTTCAGAATGCCTTTATCAACCCCCTGGAGCAGTATGGATTGTTTTTATGATGGTTGGATGCACTTTTTTAGGGCTTGAAAATCTCACCCCTCATTCACTCCCTTTATAAAGCTTGGATATTTTAACTCCAGTTGTGTTAGATTGTGCGATAGTCATATACATCTAGGATGGCTTGAGGCTGAGTAAATTATGGGATAATTAAAAACTATCCCTTTAAGATTTATTAGCATTAAAATATTGAGTTTGTTTTAAAATATTGAGTATTATTTGAGCATGCTAGAAAACAATCAGACAATGTCTGATTTATTCTTAAGAAAAAGATTAAAACATTAGAAAACATTAAAATGTTTCTTTAGAAAATAGTTGAGAACTTTTTTTTCCCTAATGAACGTATTATTGTTTTCTTTAAGAATGTTAATGAATTCAGACCTTGGACTTTTACCAGAGAAATGAAAGAACAAACAAAAAAAGACAAGTATGAGTAGATGTAACTTTCCAAACTCCATGAAAACACAGCTCCCACGCAGGGAGATGACAGTGACATTAATTTACCTTTTTAATGTGTAAAAACCACAGAGAAGCTTTGCATTTTTATAACCTCCTCTCTATAAACAATCTTCATTAGCCAAATGCCAGATAGCTATCTGGCGGATGATCTATTGAATGGCGCAGATGTGGCCGCTGATGGTGATGAAGGCCCGGAGCCAGTGAAGGAGCTGTAGTATTAAGCAGAACAATAGAGCAATCACTGCTTTGATTGGTATTGATCTTGGAGCGGGAGGGACGAGTGAAATTGAAACTGACCAGTTGGACCCGGATCCCATTTGAATCAGAAAAGGTGGTAAAACAGCGTGCCAAATGATGTCATGGCTCTGGCCGGACACAAGCTTCCTTTAATGGCTTTCGGGCGGCACATTATTCTCTGTTAAGAGGAAATGTGAATCATTGTCAGGCCGTTTCCCTGTGGGGAAAAAATAGATTTATCATCCTCCCTTTCATTCTTTTATCCTCATATTCCCTTCTTTATGTCCACTCTGTCACTATGGTTTTTATGATGAGGATCATGATCACACAATCATCCTGTCAAAATGCTTTATATGAGCATGATTAGTTATGATAAAGCGTCGCATACAGTGTGGTGCAGAGTTGATCAGAATTCAGTCAACATCATCCTTGGTGCTAGTGAAACTCAAATCACAGAGAAAAAAAGAAAAAGTGTGCAAAGAAAAGGTATCCTATCATTGTGGCACAAAAGCAAGAGGACACTATCGATTTGAGATCTGTTTTTGTCAGCCCTCTTTATCCTATCCTAAAACAAGCTTTGCTCTTTTCTCTGAAGTGATGCTTGCTCAAGCTGCCATGACAGATACAGTAAAACAGCTCTTCAATGTCAAGCCTTTTAAAGATGAGCCGTTAAACCCCAGATTAGCACCAAGATTCACATGTTTTTCTGGCTCAAAGGGTTTTGAGGAGGAGGACCAGCGCTGGAGGTCACGGCAGCGCTCCTTCTCGACTTTTCCTCAGATTTGTTGAAGAATCTCTCCACACCTCCTGCTTTAAAGTGTTCACACTGCAGACTCTCTCTGGACGAGGTCTGGCTCCGAGCTCCATGACCTTGAGTCGCTTCAGTAGATGCTAAATCAATTTGACTGACATCGTCCAACCCTTCAAGTCATTGCTAATTCAATAGAAATTTTATTGCATACAGAAAAAGATCTTGCCTCTCATACACACAGCAGAATGTGGCGTTTTTATCTGCTGGTGGATTTATAAACTGTAGTTGCTCTGAGGTTGATGTAGCCCAAAGCGGTCAAAGGTAGTTTTGAGGGAATGCTGGGCCATACATATTATATATTTGTGACATTATAAAATGAGGTAATATCATGAATATTGTGGTAATGTTAAAAAGTTATGTTTATAAATACATAAAGCCAATTTAATTTCCCTTTTCCTTTTTGTAGGAAGAATACTTATATTTGTATATTTTAAGTAAATATTTTAAATGTTCCATTTGTGTTCATTTAGTAAAAAAGTGTAAGTGGTCACTATGTCAAAATAAAAAAATTATGTAATAGGGGTTGTCAAAGGTACCGACTTTGGGACCAAGTCAGTACTGAAATTTTAAAAATGTTGAGCAGATTCTTAAACACCTCTGATTGGCTGTTGTGTTCACGTGCTCAACAGATATGTCTGTGATTGGTTACAATGATCAGCGCTTCAAAACATGTCATAGACATCTTTGACGCTCTTCACTAAGTACTTACACAGATACACATGGGAATGTTTAAAAGCAGGAGTCCATCACTGGATATATTAAGTAAGCGCTCAGTGAAGAGCATCAAAGATGTCTATTTACAACATGTTTTTGAAGCGTTGATCATTATTGCCAATCACAGACATATCTGTTGAGTGTGTGAACACATTGGCCAATTAGAGGTGTTTACGAATCCACTCTACAGTGCTCCAAATTCTAGAGGGAAATGCTGGTGTTGTCACATTTTTTAAATTTGTGTACCAATTTGGTACCGAAGAAGGTACTTTTGACAACCCTAGTATGTACTTCGTAACAATACACTTGTTAAGTATGATGTCAGGCGTCGCTGCTTCCAGGTCCAAATGCTCTATCAGATGCCAAAAGCAAACAAACAGTGCTAATATACACTCACAATGTGATGTGTCCTCACCTTTATCTTCATACTGAAATCCCAGATGGCAGAACAGTGATTCATCTTATAAATCGTTAAAATATTTGTGTCCGAGATGCCGTGAGCACATAAATTATTGTGTACACCGTTAGTTTTTAAAAGCTTAGCTTAAATGTGTAATATGAATAAATAGTGCTCATAAACAGCTGCTGAGATAGTATCAAGTGAAATGAGTAGAGGCTTGGAACCGGCGGAAACAATATTTGACTTAACAAACGGATAGCTGGGTCTTTTTCATGGGAGGCAAAAAAAATCTCCTTTTTAAATCTTTCGAGGGCAAATGCAAAAATATTGAATATCATCAAAATTTGGAAAAAATACTGAGATATATCGATTTTTAGATATATTGCCTAGCCCTACTTAAAATTCAGTTCATCATCACAACACAAACTTAATAATTAAGTTAGATTCATTTGATCTCTTTGCGATCTATGCATGTGTTTAAGTTGTTTCTTATGTTATGGTCTTCCTATTTGTGTTTTGCTTGACCAGACATGGATAACGCTGTGGGTGTGACTCCAATGTCTGAATATTCACCTTTCGTCCCATGGAAATTAGCATATAGATAACTATACCACTGATTTTCATGCAGTGCACAATTCCCTGGAGAGAGGCGCGGAGGAGGCTTGTAGTATGGAGGTTGGAATGCCAGCTTGGTAAAAGACCATGTCAGCCCGCTGCGTTCTCCTTTCTTATGCTGTCTTTCATATCAAAGCCTTTCCTACTTCCACTTGAAAGTCAAAAGACCTCCCTCTTTCCTAGCCTGCCTTCAACTCATGTGGCTAATAAAGCAGTTGAGGGAAGACCACTTGAAAAGTTTACCAGCGCCATTGATGAATTAACATGCAGTCCCATCCTTCTCCCTGTCTGCATGGAACTACTGTGCAATGAGCCCTTATTTCTGTCACATTAATTTTGTTTGAAAAAATGGAGGAAAAAATCTCAAATTTCCCTAGACACCCCTTAATATCTATACTGGGAGCTGTAAATGTTGCTTTTCCCAGCATTTTTCAGTCTTTATTATACAAAGTTTTATAATTAACTGACACCTCATCTCACTGGAGGATTTGAGTTTTTCTTTCCGTTTTATTATATGTACAGCTTTTTTTTTTTTTACAAGCTAAAAAATTAATCAGTTGATGAGTAGAATCTATAGCATGCTGGTTTGCAATTTGCATTTTTTTTATTATAATCTAAAGTTTCATTTGAGATGCGAACGGCTATGAGATTTGATTTTCTGGAACATTTCTCACGAGACAGATTGCGGTCCTTGGTGAAACATCTCTGTAATATGACAGATGGGCCAAAATCGATCCATTAACAGAGGCGAAGCGAAAGTGACGTAATTGATCTCCATAACATTTACTCCTTTAGGTTTTTGTTGTCTTTGCAGATGTCCTCTATGCCACTATCTGTTGTACAGAAATGGCTCTAGATTTACTTGACCTCCAATTGAGCAAACATTTTTTTTCTTGAATCTGTTCTTATATCAGGATAGTTTAATGCATTTCCTCCAAAGCCTACATTCTCCAAAATGGGATCAAAAAGCCATGGCAGACACTACAGCGACCCTTGTGCAGGCTCGTGTCTGCTGTATGATGAGGTAGAGAGAAAATCAAATCTGTAAATGTCACCCTCTCCTTATTCAGACAGGCTCCAGATTTGCCTTCTGAAGCAGATTTGCCGCTCTCAGAGCATTTGTCATTGCACCATTCTTAATTTGAAGAGTTTCTAAAGGAGTGTTAGAAGCGTACACCCCGCCACGATCTGAGACAAAACCGCTTACGGCAGGTGAAATGGCGTTCCGTGGAAAATACAGTCTACAAATAAACAAATGCAAACAGAAAATGTCCGTCAGTGCTGACAATTTAATGGAAAAAGAGACGGCTTTCATTAAAAAGTGACATTGGGCTGATGAGGTGTGGAAAGTTTTTGTGTCCATTCTTGTCTTTTTACACTTTGCAGTGGCGAAGCTCCATCTGTTTTGAGACCGACCCATGTACGTGCACACGATAGATGCTTACAGAGTCATTAAAGAACGCAGATATGCGGTAATCCTCAGAGGGAGAACCTTCTTTGTGCTTGCCTTGGGTGAACAGAAATGTAGCTCTGCAGATTTAGAATACGAGAACTCATTTTGCACAGTTAGCCTGTTTTGCCATTTAGATCTGTCCGCTCAATTAAAAGGCATTAATTATGAACGTGTGCGAGAAATGTCAAAACATTTCAACAGACACCTTTGCAGATGATTGTTCTTTATAAATCCTGTTTATCGGATTGTATTGTTCCAAGGAGATTAAAAACTATGAGGCCCACACACACAGTGGTTGTGTTAAAGTCCCCCTGTAGTCAATAATTTTATCCCTTAAAACTCATCTTTGATGAGCAAAATTACATATTTAAACTTTTTTTTTTTTCCTGCAAAATTTCTTTATGAATTAAAATAGCTTGAATGTAACTCAACACCCTTGCTTCATTTAGTATACACGGATCTATGAATATGCAAATTAGCCCCACCTCCACTCAATCACACAAGCTCAGAATACACGATCCACTCGGTCAACTTTACTGTAGTAAACGCTGCACATTGGCAAGTGGAAATCTGGTTTAATTCAGTATTAGGTGTATATGTTTGAACATACATGCTCGTCTACAATTTGATGTGTCAGAATGGGAATGTGCGGACACATAACAGTACAACGTCGGACACATAACAGTAATTAATATGATTAGCCTTTTGCTTGACTACGTTATCAAACAGCTAATAATGTGTTGCTAATGTTGCACAAACCATGTTCCGGTTCGCCATTTCAGTCTGCCTTCTAAATATCAGTATATTTTCTTAGAAACGCTTTGAAAAACTTCAGTGGAGAAAGGCATATAGTTCATCGTAATATACATCATATTCATAATTCACACAATATATTGCTAAATGTATCTGATTTTTCATATTGACCAAAATAAATAAATAAATAAATAAATAAAAATAACCTGGCTTCTCTTGAGACCCCCCTGCTTCAGAGCGGTCATAGTTAATGATATGCTAAAACCTGTCCGTGCATTGACGGGATTGGTTACAACATTTTTGTGATGTAGAGAACAAGGACAGTTTCAAAGTGCGTTTTTGCATCACTGCAGTTTTAAGGAGAAAAAATACTCAGCAATGGTGCTGACTTATGAATTTTGCACATGGTTTGTCTTATAGCATATTAAAAACACCACATAGACATATAAACAACATTAAAAACTTGATTTTCACCACAGGGGGTCTTTAATCAACATAGTCTTTCAATTTTAAGAGAAAATTGAATAAAAAATAAAGACACTGCTCTCTAATTGTTTTTGTGATATCATTGTCACTTTACAGACACATAAAAAGCATTGTAGTTATGGGTAAAAATAGAGCTTTACAGAAATTACAGTCCATGAATAATTATTATTCGTAGTGCAAACATTTTTTATTAATTTTTTATTTAATTTTTAGTTGAAGGTTGAGTGTGTGCAGTAGTACCTAGATTTGTGAGGAACTTTAAACCTTTGTTCCTCTTTCCATTTCTGATGCCTTTTAACATGATTTAATGACAGAAAATTCCAAAAATAGGGATACTTTGTCTAAATATTGTAAAACTTGATTTTGGAAGGCCCGATCGGCCCTATGGTTTATCCATGCCCGATGCTTACCAACCGTTTATCACCTTAGTGAATAGTATGTTTCAGCTCATTTGTCATGTAAACACTCTCAGTGAAAATAAAGCTGCTTTTCAGCCACTGCCTTTAGGGCTTTTCTGTCACCATCAGTGTTGTTCTTCTTATTGGGGTCACTTAAAGTCACATGTGGGATCTGTACAAACATGCTGCTTATTGACAGTGAGAGATCCCACAGTGCCTTTGCGCAGAAGTCACATTCATCACTTATTTCGGCCTAGAACGTTCCGTATTTAGTGACCTCCAATGCCTCCCGTTGAAAAGTTCAGTCTATCTATCTGTCACTTTAGCCTATCTCACGGCTGCTGACATAGAGTTTCTGAAGAATTTAAAAGAGCTCTTTATGGTGAGATGATAAAGAGTTAAGTTATGCTATACCTTTGTATCCTCGGTTTAGACCAGACTCTCTGATGCTTGACATTACTTTGAAGGGCAGGTTTGATAGGTGTTTTTCAAAGATTCCCTCAGATCAAGAGTCGGACATCAGTTAGACGAGGGCCACATGCGGGTGCGGCGCCTTGGCATTTGCGCTGAATGTTGATTGGTGTTCGTGTCGAACGTGAATGTGTTTTTATATGTCAGTAGAGTTTGAAACGGGAGCGATTCATCTTAATGCATTCATAATTAATTATAGTGGGTGCGCATGCCTGTGTGCACCTATAATTGTTTACATGAGAAGGAGCAAAGAGTCCACAGCGCTCTATTCTGTTCTATCTTTCTCTACCACCTACATCCACACATTATTTATATCTGTGTGAGTATTAGCAGCGTGTGCGTAGCCTTGTTTTGTTTTTCATTTTCTTTGTTGTTAAGCCGTTTTCCCTCAGCTCTGCGTCTCATTGGCTACTCTTGGGAGACGGTCGTGAAAGAGAGAGAAAGGCAAACGCTTAAGGCAGCGCTTGGCAGACGGCGACTGACTCTGTGATTAAAATTTGCCTCTAAAGCCACAGTCGTCAGAGTCAGCATAATTTAAAAGCCCCTTACTTTGATGCAGAACAATGAGACTAAATGGCAGTCTTCAGAATCGCTCACTTGTTCTGCCAAAGCATGTAGCAAGATGAAGGAAGAGACGAGAAATGACAAATAGGAATAGGAAGGGATATATAGTCTAGTCTTAATTATCCTGTAAATAAGTTGCTCAACGCCTCGTTCTTTTATAATTCATCCCAGTCGAGTTACTTGGAATGAAAGAGAGAAAAACTTTTCAAGAGAAGCCGCTCATTTATTCATTGTCTTATGCGAATATACTGTGTGTTTTTCTTCTAAATCTTTGCTTTAGATGGAGCATAACAGCCACAGATCTTCCAATTTAAAATGTGAAATGGTCATTAGATCCCAACGAAACTGTTGCCAAGAGAGAGACGGCGCTAAATAAAAAGGCAAATCGCAAGTGAAATCTTTTGAAACTCAATAGTTTCTCCTAGATACCAGTGAGATCAGGTTTTTCTTTTGAGTAAAATGCCTAGTAATCGCACACTCTATTTCTCAGTGTTGAGGGTAACGCATTACAAGTAACTTGAGTTCTACTTTTTCAAGTAACTAGTAAAGTAACTTTTTCAATTTACAACAAAATATCCTGTCCTGTCCCCATGTTGAGAGAAATAAAGTGCAGAGGTGTTGTGTGCGCTGTGTGAACATGATGGGATTGTAGTTCAAGACTAAATGTGAACATGTATTTACTCATCTCACTTGCACAAAAACATTCAGAATCCCTGAAAATGAATATAAACAGTGAAATGCAATCTAGAATTTTATGCAAACCCTGTAATACTTAACTATATTGAATTACACAAATATACTTTATGCATTTAATCTCACTTTATTAACCAGTGTCTTTGCTGCTGACCTTTATTGATCCAATTCAACCATACTAATAAACAAAAATGACTTTAGATAAGTTTTTTAACAAGAGTGTTGAACTTCCTTCTCCTGTATCCTATTCTTCTTTAATCCAGAATGGCAGCACAGCTGAAAGGTTTGTTTGAGCTGCGCCCTCTACTGTACAGGCATAAATATGCATTTCCTTCAGCCTGAGGCTTATTCATTTCACTTTTGGTGTGGAAGGGCCTTTACATTTGACAAAAATAGAACTTTTTTGTTGTTATTAAAAAACAAAGAAGTAAGCCCAGCCCAGGTGAGGAAAAAGTAATGTAAAGTACTGCAACGCATTACTTTTCATAAAAAGTAACTAAGTAACGCAGTTAGTTACTTTTTTAGGGAGTAACGCAGTATTGTAATGCATTCCTTTTAAAAATAACTTTCCCCAACACTTCTGTGCAATTCATGTTCATCGTATATACCTCTACATACTTATTGTATACAGTGCTTCCCACAGGTTTGAAATATACTTGTGGTGGTAGCCGGGCGAAAAATCCTCCTATTACCCACGGCACAAAAATGGTCTACTACATGTGACAAACATAATGTGTGATTGTTAACAGTATTTTTATTTATTGAAATTAATTTGAATTACATAGCATACTATTGCATTTAATTACATACTAATATTATGCATTATTATGCATTGTGAATTATGCAAAATTACAGCATTTAAATGTTTATCCTTTTCCTATGTTCTCCTTGCTGTCATATAGTTTCTCTCTCAGTGAATGGGACACAGATTTTATTAGTAAAATTTATAAAATGAATAATATATGTGTCAAATAATGTTCTTAGTCTTGTCTTCCTGTGGGGGAGACTACAATAATTTACTATGAATTAAATGGAAATCAAATTAAATACAATTTATTGTGTAACCAAAATACCAATAATGCCTAAAAGAAAAAGAAAAAAACTTTTAATTACTTTGACTTTTGACTACTTGACTTTTAATTATAAACAAGCCCGAAATACACCGGGACTCTTATTTTGTATCGTCTGTACTATTGCAGGCTGATCCTTCAGATTCTTACAACCATATAAAACATTTTATATAAAGGCCATGAAGTAGACATTGTAATAATTCATCAACTTGAATTCACTAGCAATCGCTTGGCATAAATCTGCGCTTTTCACTGATTGAGAATCACTTTGAATCAGACTGAATCATGGTCTGAACATAGAGTCTGAAGCCCTGTTGCACGAGCTTGTAGAACGCGCAACAGCGCCGCCTTGTGACTTTGCAAAATGCAGCGCCCGTAGGAATGTCAGCGGGAGTAAACAGTTCTGACGCACACATAACGAGCAGGTACGAAAGGACTAGTTAATCGATCGCGGATGGTTTCATTATCTTGCGCTGATATAAAAGTATAAGAGGATAAAAATAATAAAAGCAAAAATGTGTCTCCAAATATACTTGGGCGGCCGTTATTATACGTGGGCGGCCCGCCCAAGTAAAGTCTATGTGTGGGAAGCACTGGTATACAACAGTTGCTTAACTTTAGGAAATTTAGGTGAAACATCTACAGTTAAAGGTTAAAATTCATGAAAATCTCCTGAGCCAGAAAATAACTATTTTTCTTGAATGTCACAAGGTTACAGACTAAGGCCAGAAGCATACTTCATTCAAATACACATTATGCAGATAGACAAATTCAGACAATTCCGGTTAGTTGCTTTAAACATTATGATAAGATTCCCATCATGTGGTCATTGCAGAAAAGTCAATGTAAATGCAGACATTTATGCTTTAGTGCCCCTTGTGGCAACTCTAAGAATGCAATGCTTACTTGAACTGCAATATAGTATGTTACATTTCGAAATTGGAACCCAACAAATTATGAAATTGAGCTTTCAAAGCTTCAAGCATACATAGAGTTTGTTTCAGGCTCAGTTGTTTAACTAAACTCTTTGAATGGTGATTTGAAAGACGACCTGATGGACTTTGTATTTAATTATTTATGTGGGTCTGAGTTCATGCGCAGGTAAAGCACTAACAATGTGCATTGGTTCTGGTTTAAGACTATGAACAGGGGAGTGATCTAACCCTCTTCATGTGTCTCTTTCCCTCTGGCTATCTGTTTGTCCTTAATACCAGAGTGGGAGTGGTTGCTAAGCAGTGTCTCTATGGACACATGGGCTTCATCTCACTCAGATCTGCGTCTCTTTCACTTCTCTCTCGTCTTTTACCGAGGACACACTCCACAAATCTCAGTCAGTCTCTCGTTCTCCTTTTCTTTCAGTCTCTCTCGCGCTTTTTTTATATTCATAAGCAGGCTCAGCACGCAATATGGAACTACCTTCTCCCACAGGGCTAAACATTGAGTTCCTTAAGAAGCCTGAGCCCTTGATGCAAACGGTTATCAATAACCTTGAAATGCTTTTGCTCCGTTGCCCAATTTTGTTGTTATGTATTTGAGCAGGCACTCTGGCATGATAAGGGAGAGAGAGAGAATGAGAGCGTTTAAAAAAAACTCAATGAAAACAAAATCACGACATTTCTGGATGAAAGCCTTTTGCACGCCTTGTGCTCCAAATATGTTCCCTTTCATTTCACAGTAACATCTTAAGTTTTTTTTTTTTTTCTTCATTGCTTTCTGAGTGCTCCCCCTTTGAGGTCTCGTGCCTGTTTTATAGTTTTATATTTCTAAAAAGGTTGTCACAGCTATTTGCAAACATAACACCTGGGCATGGAAGTTTCCTTAAAGGAGTCCCTTGAGCAATAGTGATATTGGATTCAAACAACTCCGTAATTTAAAAAGAAATGATTGGATCTTTGTATATATATATATAAAAAAAAAAAAAAAGAACAGCTCCCAGTGTTTTACACCCTGGAGAGCACCACAGCTTTGTTTCAATAATCCTGCTCACTCCCCATATTAAGTAATCTTTTTGTGTTGTTCACAGATGAACATGGACATTTGAAAATCTACCTGCCCAAGAAGCTTCTGGAATGCCTTCCCAAATGCTCCTCCCTGCCCAAGGAGAGACATCGCTGGAACACCAACGAGGTAAAAAGCTTCCATCAGTAGTTTTGACGTTTTTTTGTTCCACAGGAGTTTGCCGTTTTCTTTGTCCATATGTTATAATGCAATGTTCACATTTTAATGTTTTTTTATTGGATGCTTATTTTATGCAAATTGTATTCTTGGTTGTTTTTTCTTGTTTTACAGCAAACTTTGATTTCTAATTGTTCATAAACAGAGAACCAATCAGGAGTTGAGTTTTTAAATTTGACCCAGCTAAACATAAGTACATCAACATTGCAGTCAATATTATTATATTATATTATATTATATTATATTATATTATATTATATTATATTATATTATCGTCACTGTCGGGCAGAAACCTTGTATCTCTTAAAATGCTACTTTTCAGGAAATGGAAAAAAAAAAACACTGTATTTTTCGAATAATTAAACACCACATTGTCAATATTGTGGCTTTATATGTGCTCAGACACTTGCATGTGTCATTACATTATTAACATTTTACCAAAATCAAGCTTACTAGGTTTTGGACCATTGTGTTTTTGAGGAAGAAAGTGCTGCACTTATTCAAAGAACCAGTTTTTTTATTTTATTTACAGTACCCTTGCATTGCAAACAAGCAGAGATGGTCCAAAATGTATGTGGCACTTCATTCAAGACAGAGGCGGATGAAGTTTTAACAACAGGATTTATGAGGTTTAGTCACATGCTCTTTTTAATACTTTTCATTGGTGAAATATTTGCAAAACCCACAGACAGACATAAAGGGTGACAAATAGTAATGATTAATGAAAAAAAAATCCGCCCAACAGCGATGATATTATATTAGGCTACATTGTATATGAGAAATATAATCTGATTCTCATAATATAATGTAATATTTTTTTTGCAAAGACTTGCCAATATTAGTTGTCCACCAAGACAAAACGATTTCTCACAAAATGTACAGTTTTGTTGACTGCCACATTGCAATGTTTTGATTTCCTCTGTAAATCTGTGTCAGATTTATCTAACTGTTGGACTTGTATACAAAGTGTATCTGCATTGCTTTGAACTTTGTCTTACTGGCCCGAAGGCGTTCTGACATTCAGAGACAAACAAACACACTCAGCAGAGATTAGGTAGGCCTGTTTGGACCGATTCCACACAACACACCTAAAGTCTGACACAAACCTCCTACTGTCTCGCTCTCTGCCAAAGTATAACATCACTTGAACATGCACCAGATCAGTTTTCATTTTTTAAAGATCGGAGATCTGGTCTCAAGTGGGTAATTTAACATATTGAAAGTTGCTACTGTGGACTCTGCCAAATTTAGAGAGATGAGATTTGTATTGAGCTGTTCTGATTTTCTGAAGGAATACCATTACAAGACGTATAATGATCTAAAACTCTTGTTAAAGAAATAGCTGACAAGTTTTTTTTCTAAACTGTCTTGTTACTATCGGTTGATATAACATCGTTAATCTTTTTTTTTTTTTTGCCCATAATGTTTTGAAGCAGTCTAAACCGTGGACTCCCACTGAAGCTTTTTTCAGCAGGTTATCCGAAGTCAAACAAACTTTTTTTTTTCATTTTTTAGCTCTGCCTTAAATTCTTTAGCATGATAGAGATGCTGCTGTAGATGCATGCCATGACCTTTCAAAATATTTCAGATTCATTTCCATTTCAAAACTGCTATAACTTATGAGAGAGGAAACCTCTGATGTCTTGCACATATACGTTTATTTACGATAATAGTTGAAAGTGCAGTTTGATCTGGGGAATGCAAGTGTTTTTTCTTTGTTTCTGTGCTTGACTGTGTTGTAGTTGAAGAAATGATGGTGAGAGATGCAGAGAGGTTGAGACTTCACTCTCTCTGTTTCATTTGTGCGTCCTCCGTGTTGGGAAGCCAGCAGTGTGGCTGTCCCTCTGTGCTTTCTGTCAAAGCCTCCGCACTCCCTTTCTCTCAACTTGCAAAGAGTTAGACTATAAAGTTTCCCAACTGTTTTTAAAGATTGTTTCACCCACCCCAGAACCTCTTTATAGTTCTTTTTTTTTTTTTTTTTTTGAATTGTGCCATTGTAGAGGAACATAATCTGACCCCATGCTGATGCAAACTAACCAGCCTCATGAGCGGTTCACTAAGAGAACTTCAGCGATAGGTATTTGTTTCGCATCAAAGAAGCAATTACACGTGAACTTTTTTTGCATTGTATTTTTGGCCTTTTGTCACTTTGTCACAAAATTGACCCTATTTTTAAAGGATTAGTTCATTTTCAAATGAAAATTAGCCTAAGCTTTCCTCACCTTCAAACCATCCTAGGTGTATATGACTTTCTTCTTTCTGATGAACACAATCTGAGACATTTTAATAAATATCCTTCCTGACGCATCCGAGCTTTATAATTGCAGTGAACAGGGGTCACGAGTATGAGCTGAAGAAAGTGCATCAATCCACATCCATCCATCATAAACATGTACTCCACATGGCTCCGGGGGGTTAAAAAATGCCTTCTGAAGCAAAGAGATGCATTTGTGTTTAAAAAAAAAAAAAAAAAAAAAAAAATCTAGATTTAACAAGTTATGAAGTAAAATATCTAGCTGCCTTCCGTATCCAACATACAAAGAAAGTGTAAAACTCTTGCAGTTCACAAAGCTTATGCTATATCCTACGCCTTCCTTATTCAACTTACGGAAAAGTGTAACTGACGCGACGCCAGTTTACACTTTCTCCATAACTTGGATACAGAAGGCGGTACCATAAGATTTGATTTGTTAACAATAAAGATATGATAAACTAACGTTGCTATTTCATTTAAAGGTCCCGTTTTTCGTGGTTTTTTGAAGCTTTGATTGTGTTTATAGTGTGCAATATAACATGTGTTCATGTTTCGCGTGTAAAAAAACACAGTATTTTTCACATAATTTACTTATCTGTATACCGCTGTTTCCACTGTCATAAAAACGGGCTGATGACTTCCTTGTTCTATGAAGTCCCTCCTTCAGAAATACGTAACGAGTTCTGATTGTGCCAGCGGTTCCTGTGTTGTGATTCGACAGCAGTTTAGCGCATCTTGCCCGGAAAGGTCACGCCTCTTACCATAACGTGGAGATGCATGCGCTCAGTGTTATTGTAAACATGTCTTTAATTTTACCCTATCAATTTGAGCCGGAATCAGACCTGGTGATTGAACTGCGGGATGAAAATAACAGCGTTTCGACGACATGGCGACAAACACACTCTACAAACGCAACTCTTGTGTATTCCTGTGGGCGGAGGTTAGTCAAAAAACTGTTTTAGTGACGTCATTAAAGAAGGAAGTAGAGGGATGTAGTCCAAACTGGCTGTTCGATGTAGGCGACTTCTGTTAAATAAAATATCTCGCTTGGCATTGAACTTTGAGCTTTAAAATTTTACAGATTTTATTTATACTCTAACAACAACATTACACACTAACTAAAGTTTGAAACATGGGATCACGAAGAACGGGACCTTTAAATTTTAGTTTTAGTACTTTTAGTTATTATTAGTTCTTTAAATTTCTTTTTAGCTTAATTTTTATTTCATTTTTATTAATTTTATTACTTCATTACCTCATTTTATTTTGGTTAGTTGCCAATGCGGTACTGTTAAATAATTTTTTATGTTTAAGTTTTTCATTTAATATTTATATTTTATTTTAATTAAACTTTTTTTTAAATTAAAAATTAAAATGATTTTTAATAGTTTTAGTTTTTATTTATTTATTGATCAAATTAATGTTATTTTATAAATATACTTTTATTATTTGTTAAATCATGTTTGTTCATAATACATTAAACATTGTTAAATTATACAACTTACCACTATTTAATGCAAAAAATTAATTTTAACCAAGATTAATAAATGCTATGAAAGTTTATTTTTTATTTCATGTTATACATGCCATTAACTAACGTGTTGATCTTTGTTTTGAATTGTTAGCTGAATTTAAATTCTTTTAATCATTTTAAATTTGAATTTCGAAACCACTTTTTATGGTCCAGTCGTTCCTGATGGATAAACTAAAATCTTCTGCCGTTTTACTTAGAAGTGCACCACATTACTAACATAAAATAGGTTACGAATGTTATTTCATGTTCACTTTAACCCCTCATAATTTGTGAGGGGATGGAAAATAGAAACGATGCTCGGTTCTATCATCCATGATTACCTGTCCCTCAAGAGCTGCTGTTTGTGGTGAACATGCACTCAGGAAATATTGGCTCCAGGGGCATTAGCCAAATCTGACATATTTGTGACTGTAGCGACTCGCTCCCAATTTTGCATCGTCGCAGGATGAGGAACTTGTTACTGTCAGTAGCGCTATTGCTTTCACTGTTCCTGTCGTCGTCCAGGCTAAACATATCTGACTGTTTAAACAAACACAGACCAGAATGGAGATTACAAAAAAAAAAATAGTGAAGGACAGACAATGTGGACAGGCAAAGAAAGATGGAAAGAGGAGGTGTAGCTCTCCCTGCAGATGGAGACATTGTGTGGCCGTTGTTGAAGCGGAGCTACTTTTGGAGGCTGTTAGGAGGAGAAAGTCTCCCTAGTGACACACACAGCTCTTAATGAGAACGAGTTCCTAAACAGCACTGACTTCTTCCTCCTTCAGCTCCAGTGTCAGACTGAATGCCATGTTCCCAACGACCAGCGGTGAGGTATAATGAGGCCTCTAGCAGGGCCGAATGAGACATCAGGTCATACAAACAAGCAGAGCTCATGTCCGAGCCTGTGCTTTTCTGCATGCATTGGAAATATCACACACCTACAGTATAATTTCTTGGATTGGGAGCTGGGAAGAGGGTCTAAATTTATATAGTGTTTGTCAGTCACACCATATAACGTTCCCACCTCTCCCTTTTCCTTACGGGAAATGACCCTTATTGAACGTAATGACACGGACGTGTGTTCAGTTGAAAAAATCGTGTAGCAGAATGACCACATTAAAGAACGAAACCGACAGCATGTTGGAAAGGAGGGAAAAACATCAAAACGATAATGGTGTTGTAATGAACACGAGAAGAAGGTGAACGCTGGGGGACGGCAAAAAGTCAATTCCTGTCTTTATCTCTTTTTCTCTTGCTCTGTCTCTCACCGTCAGTTGCTTTACACCCCCTGCTGTTAATTTTAAATACCTAGAAAAAGCATGTGTGTGTGTGTGTGTGTGTTTGATAGCTCTCCTATACTTTACCGCACACCGCTGGGAGTCCTTGAGTGTTTCTAGAAAAGCTTTGTTATTACCGAACAAGAGAATATTATGCCTAAAAATCATCTGCAGAACATTTTGAAATAATCACAGTGCAAAGGGAAGTTGAAACAGGTCTCAAGAATCATTTTGTTTTTTGACGATTTGGTCAGGAAATGGCCATGAAAATGCTGAATAGACAGACTAACGCCTCCACAACGTTGCTCAGGACTTCAGTGCAGACTGTCCTTGATCTGAACAAGCCCAAAGTTCACATTCCCAGTTGAATGTCACAAGAAGACTCGCTGTTGCATTCTGAAGCATGCTTTGCTAAATGATTTTGTCTGAAAGCAATTTAGATGAATTCTCATGGCTAAATATGCAGCTAATACAGCGTGGGTATTACTTATTGACAAAGTGTCCTTCAGCCTGGGCGTTTTTTTTCTTCGCTGTCAAGCATATGGCAATCGCTCCAAAAAGAAAAGACAGAATGAGAGATGTGCAGGGGGTTTTGTCATTGTTTGACCAATCTAAGCTCTTTGTTAGACCTTCTTCCACCTTCAGGAAAACAATTCCCCAGGATAAAGGAGGGCGTGGAAAATCACAATGCGTGTGTACAGAACCTAGGCGCAAACACTGAGGATGGGTACGGAGCTTACATGCTGATCTGGTAAGCTGAAGATTGAATTGTATTACCTTGACTCAATGACAAAATCCCCATGTTTTGTAGACTTTGCAAATGCTGAAGCCGGTGGGTTTGCTCTATAATGTAGATCGCTGGGACGATCCATGTTTGAGCCAGAGAAATGGCTTTGATTTTGCCAAAAGATTCATAAGTCGCTCCCTAGCAGCAGGGATGAAAAACCTGTCAAGGTGAACAATATTCTCCCATTTTAGCACGCTTAAACATCTTGAGTAGCCTTGGCCGTTGGCGATAGCGAATACCCCTTTACACACTTACAGAGAGATGCTGTGTCTGCGGCATTTCACCATAATCTGCCCCAGATGACAAACTGTGCATCTAAAAGTTTTAAGCAGCACGGAAAAATGCTGCTGCGTGCGAGTCCTTGTCCTGTCGAGTTCCCCTGGCATGATTGTTTTATTTTAAATCTCTCAGTTTCTCCTTCTTGCATTTTTGTGTGTGTGTGTGTGCTCTTGATCTAGATATTGGCATCACGGATCCAGCTTTACCCCTGTGATAAGTGCCAGAAAAGTGGTTACACTGCCTTAATCTTAGCTGGCCCTACCCCTCTCCTCTGGGTCCCTTTTCTTTTCCGCTCTGCCTAAGTTTCTCCTCACATAATCAAAGGAAGCAGATGCTACTAGTCAACCCTTACCCTAAAGGGAATGCTGGTAAATTTAGTTTGTGTTTGTATAAGCACACCTTTGGCTTCTGTGGAGTGGAAGGGTCTCTTGTCGCCCAAACAAGCTAGGTTTACCGCTTCACTTTCCATTACAACAAATAATGTAGTTTTAGCAAGCACCACATCTGTTGTATTTTTGACCTTTTTGTGCTTGTTCAGACAGGGAAAGGACTAACTTAGGATCTACATTCTGGATTTTCTGCTTCATGATTGTTTTTCAGAGTCTCAGGAGGCATTCACACTCAGTATGTTCACATACACAGTTATAACAGAGCTATGGTGGGTTTTGTGTAGTTGAGATACAATCTCCATCTGTCTGAGTATGCTATTCATTGTCTATATTTTAGTACATTTTAAAGTAAAGATCATATTCACAACAAGATTTATAGATTCTGACTAGCACATACACTACAGTTCATTAGTTTGGGTCAGTAAGACATTTAAAATGTTTTTGAAATAAGTCTCTTATGCTCCAAGGCTGCATTTATTTGATTGAAAATACAGTGAAACAGTATATATATATATATATATATATATATATATCAGAGTTTCCGCTAGAAAAAAAATGGTGCCGGTCAAAGTGACCGGCAGAGGTTTCGTTTTCCGGACATTTTGATGATATGCCGGTCAAATATCGCCTCTTAATTAGTCAAGTTGAGGAAAACTGAAAGCAGTTTATGTAACTTAAAAAATGACATAATCAGGCCGTATATGCAACATGTTTATTAGCCTAACTTTCAAATAGACGGAAAAAAAAACATGAACGTCCGATTGGCTTCAATGAACCAATTGTTTTTTACTATGGTTTCAACATGGTCATTGCTCTGACTATGTTCAATGAGAGCAGACATTCTCAAATTATTCGACCCTCTTGTGAATCCGTTGCGTCGTCCTGCCTTTTCGCAGCGCGAACAGAACATTTTTTCGTTACCATCAACTACCTCACATCTTAGCCATGGGAACTTGTCACTCCATTCCGACCGATACGCCCTACACTTCGGCTTTTTCTCCGGTGGTGGCGGAGCTGTCTGGCTCTGGACATCTGAGGCTTCAGGCGTTCCTGATTCAGTATCCTCCTTCGCGTCTGGCCTCTGAAAAAAACTTTTAAGGCTAATCTGCCTGGGCCTGGCCATATTTGAAACGTCTCTCAATAGTTCGTGGTTTAGGTCTATATTATAGCCGTTAGGCGTGCGCTTTATTTGAAATGCAACATGCGATGTTGTTTAAAAACTTTCAAACGGTCGATTCAGATTGTGTGAGGGGGGCGGGGCCGGGATTATTGGGCAGTTTTAATCTGACCGGAGAGATTTAATTTTGTCGGACATTTAATTTTTTTCCCGGCCAATGTCCGGTAATTACCGGACAACGGAAACCCTGATATATATATATATATATATATATATATATATATATATATATATATATATATATATATATATATATATATATAAAGATATCACAATTAAAAATTGTGTTGTCACTGCAAATAGTCATCAGTTTAAGTACCCTGTGTTTTTGCTTGGACTGTGAGTGAGTCTGAATGATTATGACACATCTGCACAAACAGACTTTGCCCTTATTTCTCTCTGACATGTGGATGCTCTGTTGGCGTAATCAGGCTTGTTAAAAAGAATCCACCGGATCCCCTCCGGAGTGGGTTTAGCCATGTCCCGCTATCCCGGGGATTACAGCTTCCTTGAAAGGATTAGCACAATGCTGATTAGTTTGATTTCATTCTTCAAGCCAGAAAAAAAGCCAGTCCTCTTGATGTTTATGAGATTTATTTTAATACATTTCCTCTTGTGGAAACAAATTATGCAGACTTTTTTTTTTTCCTTTTTGAAACTGTCAGTACAGGCAGAAGCCTGCGTTCTCTCACTCTCGTTCTTGCTTGCTCTTCGTCCCGTTTTGAGAGTATTTCCCAATTGAGTTGAAGAGCAAAGCTCCCTGATTAGTAGAAATGAAGAGGCAAAAAACAACAACATTTATTTCCTCTTTGCGTCTGGGACAGGGAACGCGTCACCCCCTGTCGTGGTAATTAAAGATGACTCTGTGCAGGCAAATGTTTGAAGAAATGGAGGCTGAGCCACTGAGGAGGCGATGAGGGGAAAAAGGAAAGGTCACGCTGCTTTGTTTTTGCAAACGGGGAGGCTTTGGGCTGTAAGGAGCTGATTTGTGAAGGTGCCTGGATCATGATCGGAATAGTAATTCGAAGAGAGGCTGCTGTCAGTCTGTGGTATAGGTGTATCTGTAGGTCCATGAAGGAATGCGGAAAGATGCTAGCGAGTGTGCGCTTACCGATGCGGTGAATTGTGAAACACTTCAGGCATCTCTCAATTTTTGTGTGTCTTTCTGTTGTGCTTGTGTGTATGTACAGTATATGGCAAAATAGGCAGCAGAATGTTTTTGCTTTGTGAGTAATACTGAAGGGATGTTTGAAGACCCCATTTACTTTCTTTACACACTTTCCTGGTCTTATTGTGAATGATTTATTGATGCATGTCCAAAGAAAGAGCAAATGTTTTCAAATTGGCGGCAGGAAAAGGGGTTAACAAAATTTTTTTTTGAAATATTTAATATTATATAATTTTTAAATAATAATAATAAATTGCTGTATTGTTTTTGCTTATGATTGTAAAAGTTAATGTTAAAGGGGTTCTTCATTATGATTTCACTTTTTTAACTTTAGTTAGTGTGTAATGTTGCAGTTTGAGCATAAACAACATTCTGCAAAGTTACGACGCTCAAAGTTCAATGCAAAAGGAGATATTTTCTTTTACAAAAATTTGCACAAAAGATTAACATGACTGCACATGCTAGTCGATGAGTTGAATCAACTCAAATAAATTTATCCACTAACCATTCAGAAACGTCCAGTTTCATTCTAAAAGTTGTAACTTCTTCCTGAGTCTCTCCATCAGTGTCGACTCCGGTTTGAACAATGTAAGGCTGAACACCGTTACTGACAATCCTCATTTTGGCTGCGTGAGATTCTCCAGCTTTGTTGTTGTTGAGCTGTTAAAGCTCCGCCCTCTTCTAGAAAGGGGGCTGGGAGCAGTAGCTCATTTGCATTTAAAGGGACACACACAAAAACGGCATGTTTTTGCTTGCACCCAAATAGAAGCAAATTTGACAAGCTATAATAAATGATCTGTGGGGTATTTTGAGCTGAAACCTCATTTTTTTAATATTATATGATTTTTTTTAAATTTTTAAACAAACATATTAAATTGATATTACTGTCAGGAATTATGCGTTTAAATTTTTGTTTACATATTTTATATAAATGATATTTCATATAAATTACTTTTCTTCTAACATTTTTTGTGGGTCTTTCTTTATACATGAACTTTTATATTTTAGCATTTCATATTTAAAACCCCTGATACATACTTTCTACAGTCTAATCAATCTCCACTGAAAAAAAAATCAAGTCTTGTCCTATTTTTCTAAGAGAATTACATGACATTATGTAAGTTAAATTGGTAGTGAGAGCTTTTTCATTTTGACTTCCAAGATCTACCTTCCAGTCAGATTGCAAGGTTTAAATGAATGCTATTTTTCTTGCTTTTTTCTTATGAACCTGTCACTTACTGTGAGGTCAGATGATCTGTTGTGGTCCAACCATTTATATAATATGAGCTTTTGTGTACTTTCACCTGTATCTGAAGCAACCAGTCCTGTATGCTTCCTTTCCATTCCCCTTCACTCCTCCTGTCTCCAATCCCACGTTACCCTCATTCGCTCCATAACCCCTCCCTTTTTTCATGTCTCGTATGCACTGAGGTGTAAAATTATTCAGGGATAGAGGGATAGATTTCTCCCCGTTGAATTGAACCACTGGGTTAGGCTTTTGTGCCAGGCCATTGTAATTGACTGTCGCTTTATTTACAGAGTGAGTTTCTGTATGTGTGTGTGAGATTCTGGAGTGCTGCTTGCTTCCCTGTTCATTTTCTTTTTCCATACATGTGACTGTTCTCTCTCGCTTTGATCCACAGCATATTGGCAGCTCGTGCAATCATGAAAATGGCCCGCATGGCTTGTTCTTAAAGCGTGCCGGACAGACTTTCATGTTATTTAATTACGTGAAATCCATCCCTCACAAATGTACGAGAAAAAAGGGCGGTTCCTCTTCACACGCTCCATGATTGGCACTTGCTGGATCCAACTAATTATTCCTCTGTCAGTCTTCCCAGTGGCCTCTTGGATGGAGCACAAACATTCTGCTGCCCTTTGGAGGGATTTAACAGCAACTCTTGTGACTGCTGTTCTCTTGTAAAGAGGCCTTGCCCCCTCCGGTTGTTGACAAATGGCTATAGACTGGCGTGGTGTCAAGTTGTTAAAATGTACGGTGGTGTGGAGTCAGAGAAGTTAATGGTTTTTCATACTTCTCAATTTTCCACCCTTGATTGCGTTGGCCTGCTCACCACTCCTCATGGATGTTTACGAAGGCGGCTCGAACGCCGGAATGGATTTGAGCGTTATGTAAGCGGAAGGCTCAGGTAATGCTGTTACGGCGGCTGCGGCCCCAACATTTAACATATGATCCATTCACACTCGACTACCTCCGTGACTCCAGTAGATTGAACGAGAGCATCCGTTCAGTCATATGCTGTGATGCACTACAGCTGCTGGGGGGAAGCTGTCAAATCTCATTATGCTGAATAGTGCCAGTCAACAAGCAGCTCCCATCTTCACCAATGAAGACTTTACTATCCGCGAGCCTCCTGACACGCCGTATTGATGGATCGCAGTTCATCGCCGGCGAGGAAACGGACTTAATGCTTTGAGTGCATGAGAGGGAGAGTGGGGTCATTTACTGGGGTTCCTGTAAACCACAATGGAGAGTTTATGAGGAATAAGGGATTGAGGGTGATGGTGAGCACATTCCCATTGAGTGATGCATTGTTTCTTTTCCTGCAGAGCTCTTACCTGCTTTTCCTCTGATATCCTTTAAGCACATATACTGTAAATGATGGTTGTAATTTTTACATGGATTTTCTGGGATTCTCTGTTGAGACTCATCTTCAGCTCTGTGATGGACAGGTGAACACTGGGTTTGTCAGATACTGCTGCCACTCTCTACAGCCATTTAATCTGATAACACCACATTTAATTGTCATGTCAAGTGACTGGTCTGGGGATTTAGGACTAAAAGGCTCTCTGAATGTCCTTGAGCAAATGTCAAGAGTAGTATGAGCATTGTGGTTGAAGGAAGAACTGTTGCTTAAATTCATGTGGCACAACATTTTTTTGGGGATCCCTAAAGAAGCCTAACACATTTCCTACACTGAATCTGTCTACACTGGATGTATAGAAGTTGCACGTTTACTTGGTGTGTTCACTAAATATATGATTATAATAATTAATAATAATAATAATAATAATAATAATGTATTTATTAAAAATAAAATGTAATTATGTTAACACTTTATTTTAGGGTTCAATTCTCACTTTTAACTAGTTTGCTTATTACTAGCGTGCATATTACTAGAATATTGGTTGTTTATTAGTACTTATAAAGCACATTAAAGCCTTATTCTGCATGACCTATTATGCATCCTACCCAATACCTAAATTTAAACGCTACACAAACTACTAATAAGTAGTAAATTAAGAGTTAATTTAGGCAAACGTTGTAGTTAATAGAGAATACGTGTTCCCTATACTGAAGTGTTATGATTAGAAACAAAAAATGATTTAAAACAGCAGAAACACCACATGCCAGTATTTGATATAAGAGTGGAGAGTTAAACATGCATAACAAAGAGAACTCATAGAAAACAAATCACACACATGATATTTGTGTAGTGAAATAAGACTGAACAATGCTTATCAGAAATTGAAACGGATGCTTCCAGTGTAGATGGCTTTATTAATTGTAATGAGTATGATTTTTCTGTTAACACTTGCTTGCATTGTGTCACTCCTTGGCCCAGGGTCCATCAAAATGTTCCCAGCCACACTTTCCGTTAATCCCTCAGTGAAGTTTGAAAATTTGAAAGTTTAAATCCTTCCACAGGCGATGGCAAAAAAACCCCAGGTTGCTTTAAAGAGGCTGTCCTTGTCATATAGTAACTGTACTTTAACTGAGTTTAAATGAAAGTAGCAGCTAAATGACAAATTATTATTATTATTATTATAATAATTATTTTTGATCTTAAGTAGATCTATTCAAGTTCAAAAATCCTGCATAGTCAGAAAGACTGTGGAAAGTGAGAAAAACAGAAAGGTCTTGCTTGTTGGGACATAAAAAGTGGTGACTCATAATGTCCTCTGCTAAGACTCTTGCAAGGTTCAATTTATACTGTATTCACTGTGCCGGTTCCTCAGTTTTACGACTTTTATAAAAGTCATCATTTTTCTCTGCCTTTGAGAATGTGTTGAGTTGACAGGCCCAGGTTGGCTCTCCATAAAGAGATCTCTTTTAGCATTGAGCAGGTACCCTGTCCAGTCTCAACAGTGGCAACAGCCTTATCCCTGCTTAGCATTTATGAGTTCTGCAAATCATGTAGCAGCTCAGCCTTTGGCAGCCTGACAAAATTCTCCAGACTGGAGGCTAACGGGCCTGTCACTCGGCGCTGGTTCGGCCCAACAAAGGCTTGTCAGGCAAGGTGAGGTCTGCTGCTCGCAGTTAACGAGACGCTGAACTAACTTGAGATTTCTTTATTTTATGTTTTTTTTATTTTATTTTTTTTTGTCTTGAGTGAGATATCCACCCTGAAGGACATGGATGGATGGTGACTGAGACTCTATTTCTGCTAGATTCAAAGCAGGTGCAGACTTCCCATGTAAAGCTGAGGAAGGTGAGATTTCAGAGGTCACATTTGCAGGCGTTATGGGTTTAGGAAGTGTAAACCAACATATTTTTTAACATGTAAACTTTGACTGCTGTACATTGGTGGGGTCTTAGGAATAAAGTGTAAGTAAACATGCAAAAAGATGCGAAGGAGTGAAATAAACAACCGCCTTTGTCACGGATGCTTGCCAGCAAATGACTAATGCAACAAGCATAAAGAAACTTGGAAATTGGAGGCCGGAGGCACTTTGTGTGGATGTCTGGGCCTTTAGAATTTGTGCTTTTACAACCATAACCATGTGGCACCTATGTGTGCATTGAGCCGAGAAAGCACTTTTCCATGACACAGGATGTCACCTGAAAGATGACTGGGTGTGTTTTTGCTGCCTCCCTCATTTTCAGAGTGTTGAAAATGGCCGTCATTTCCCTATGGTGTTTCACAGAGCTGTGTTTATCGAATTTCATAACACACTCTCTGAATGCAGTGCTGGCACAGAGTTAACGCAGATAGTGACTCAACCCTGGCTTACTTTTCTTGCTGTAGAAAGGTACCAGTAAAGTTGGATACACCTGACTGAATGTATATGCTTGTGATCTTAAAATTTTTCATTTTGAATTGTTGTTTTTTTTTTTTTATTTATATAAATATAGAATTATGGAATTCAATGCAAGAGATCTAAAACATAACATGTTTGGTTACTGAATGATTATTTCATAGTTTTGACTTTGCTATTATTCTAAAATGTGGAAACATAATAAAGAAGGAGTAGGTGTGTTTTGATTTTGAATATTTTCTATGTAACTGCAACTGACCAGTCATTAACTATTGGTTGTCCACACCAGGGGAAATTACTCTTCTTCTGCGTCCATAAATTCTCCACTGTACAAGCATAATGTAATTATGCTGCATTAAAGAGGCTTATTAGATAGGATTATGGTAGACTAGAATGAAAGACTTAAATCAGAACCTTTGACCCCTAATCAAATCCTTTTAAATGAGTGATTCAGTGAGATAATCTTTTGCCCCTAGCATGAGCCACAACCATATACAATAGGGTCCAAAAGTCTACTGAAAATGCTTCTATTTTGCAACATTTTCAGTGAAAAGTGTATATGGATTTCAGAATGTTTTAGTATTTGGTAATATATTTCTGTCAGGATCACTATTGTCAAAGATGACTGGCAGTTAGTATACAGTTTGGATTGGCAGTATGGTTCTGTTCTGGGCAAAAACTCCCTGCCTATCCATGCAGACTAGCATGGATAAGAGCAGGGAGAGCAGTGATAAACAGAACAGAACCAAGTATTGCAATATCATTCATTTTCTTAATGACAATAATTAAGAAATGAGTTTGATCAAAAGAAATATCAGAAGGTCAAGTCCTGACTGGACGAAGGAGGAGCTGGGGACGGATGAGGGTAATTAGCCCCTGAGCAATGCGATAAAGCTGCTGATAATACTGAATGGACCATATATATACGAATGTGGTGATAGGCATCGTATTCCTATAGGTCAATGTGAATCAGCTGATGCAAGCTTGACTAACGTGACCTGCCAGAACTAATGCTATACGCTTGATTTGCAACACTCAAATGTATAACCCCAGACTACGTTTTAAGAGTGAATATTTTATATATATACATACATATACATTCTGCTTGTTCTGTGCTGTAATGCCTCGCCTCCTCTCTCCATCTTCCCTTCCTGCTGTCCTTTAGCAAAACCTTGAGGCTTCATTAAAATTCTGCTGAATACCCCCCAATGTGCAACACACTCTTTCAATCTCTACACCGCACACACCCATGCACACAGTTGCCCTTTGTTACGTATACATTTAAGTGGAAATTCATAGCTACCATGGCTTCTCCACTGCTCTGCATTTCTCAAAGTCATGTTTACATAATTAGTGTGTGTTTCGGGTGCCTCAGCGATTTCGAACAATGAAAAGGTTAGTTTGTTTGGTGTAGAGATGGCCACCGCCATTAGAAAAGAGGAGCACACTGCTTCTTTTAAAGTCTTTATTTCCCCACTGCAGTATTGTTTAGGTCCAGTAGTACTCAAATGACCTTTTCACCTGTGATACCATTGGAAACCATTGATTCGTGATACTAAATATGTGATTTCAAGGATCAAAAGCCGGGAGTAGAGGTGTGTTTGACTTTGCGTGTATGTCAGAACCGATGTAAGTTCGTAGTAATTAGGAGAGAAGGTAAATCCATTAAGTTGATCTGGGGAAATGGCATGTCCCTCAATCTGTTATGCTGTAGGTGGTGAACAAATTTGCCAGGCCCCCCGAGGTCACCTGAGATATATAGCCCTCCCTCAGCTTGTGTTCCCTCACTGCTGTGTAGAAGCAGGGCGTAGGGCAGGATGAAGAAAAGATATTTCCCTTCAGAAGGAGTACCTGCCGTGCCCTCCACTGTTAATTACCACAGATTGACTTGACTTATCAAACGGGAGCAGTGTGTAATTCATCGCTGCGACTCGTCTCTTTGGTGAGAGAGGTCTCTGCTTTTTGCTCAAAATATATGTAAGGGCGTAGACGTGGCGCTGTGGCATTTCAGTAGAGAGATATGAAGAGGTAGGAATAACTGAAGAAAGTGTGAAGGCTGCTTTACATGGGGCTGTCAGGGTTCCTTCCCATCAAATCTTGCTGCCAGGCATGAACTAAGGACACAGCACAACAACATAAACTCTCTCTCAAATTACATAGAAAGTAGTTTTTTCCAAAGTCAGATTCTGGAAGTAAATATTCTGCTCATGTTCTCTATAGAGAAATTGATTTTAATTGATGATATTTGCTTCTGTAGAAGCCAAAGTCAGTGTGAATTCAAATGTTTTAGTTTCCAGTCCCATGAAGCATTGCAAATGATGTAATTTCTTTACATCCATCTTAAACAACTTTCATAATTGTATGTATTTGACTAATCTGCAATAAGCGTCAAGTATATTGCATTTCAAATATATCATTTGGGGAAGTCATGGCCTAATGGTTAGATAGTAAGACTAGTAATCCAAAGGTTGCAGGTTTGATTTTCAATACAGGCAGGAAATGACCGAGGTGCCCTTGAGCAAGGCACCTAACCTCCAATCACTCCCTGGGCGCAACAGCAAAATGGCTGCCCGATGCTCTGGGTGTGTGTCCTGGGTTTGCAGTGTGTGTGTGTGTGTGTGTGTGTGTGTGTGTGTGTTCACTACTGCAATAATTAGGATGGGTTAAATGCAGAGGACAAATTCCGAGTATGGGTTACCTTTCTTGGCCTTCAGATGTCACTTTCTCTTTCTTTTTAAACTTTATAATAAATAAGTGGCTATAAATCAGTACTTTTATTAGTTTTTATTCAATTATGTAATTTACAATGCAATTTAACAAAATTTGCAATGTAGTTTATGCTCAATTTTTTGCCTTTTCTCTGATTTTTCAAATAATTTTTTGCTTTAAAACCATGTGTGTAATACATGATTTATTGGTTAGTTTGGTTAATGTAATCCTTACTGAGTCCTTACTTTCTTCTATGGTGAAAATAACTTGGGAAAAATACCTCATCAAAAGTTGGCCGTTACTGTTGTGCTCTGTTATGTTTGCTTAATTAATTTGATGTGTCCAAGTATGACCAAATTCTACTTCTGTTCTGTTTCAAGACTTTTGTTTTCCAAAACATTTTTTTATACAATTGATCAAGACTGCAATGCAGTTTCAAATGGGTCATGCCATTGTAGTAGAATTGGTTAAATTGTAAATCTCCTTCGACTCTTTCTGTCTTGTAAGATCCCCTTTGCTCATTGATGAGTGTTGGTTCAGAACAAAGGCAGACCACACGTTGAAATCTGAGAGAGGTAGGCCGATCGAGCATTAATCCACATGTTTGTGTGTCTGTATTTGCTTGCATTCATCATTGTACACCCACAAATCCTGGTAATCACGTTAGGTGTGACAAAGTGGCTATTTGTATGCTCATGGACAGGGCGGAATATAAATGCTTCGTGTGGAGTAAAGCAGAGAACAACCCCCGAACTCTCAGTTTGAAGGTTTCTATTTTCAAGTAATCCCAGACAAACCTGGCAAATGTACCCGCCGCTCTCATACGTTCCATTGCTTTGAGTGCGTGCCGAACAACATGGCGAACTTTCAAACATTACCCACAAGCCCTCCACAGCTGTTATGTTGGAGGTGTCTAGGCCTTCAAGAAATTTATGGTCTGCATCTTCCTTTCACGCTCAGACAAACAGCAGGGCTTAGATCCAAAGGTCCTAATCATACGCCGTCTTCCACTTACACCATTTATCAGAGTGTCTCCAGCCCTGAATTATTCAGCTTTTTTGTTTCAACAATAAAAACTTTCCTCTTTTTTTATAATTATTATCATTTTAAAGAGCAGCCCACAGCTCTTTTCCCTTCCCGTCTCTGTTTGGTTTGTGGCCACAGTCGATCAATATCTGCTCTACAAGCTGCCAATGAGGAAGCAGAATTCCCTCGCCTAATTACAGTGAAGGGCTGTGAGAGAGGACTCGTCTGTGTGTTTTCTTGCACGTTTATTTTTAATCCATAGTGGCCAGGGTCTCCGGCGGCTCGAGGGCTGCCTGTGGCCATAACCATGCCAATAGACATTTGACTTGTAGCAGTGTCCAAAAAAATATCGCTCTCATTTACAAGAATAAACTCTAGTTTTTCATAAGGGCACAACTTGAAAATACAGCACCGGAGGGCCCCTTTTTAACACTTCAGTGTATGTATAATTTATCGTTCTTTATTTTTTAATTATCCCTTTCTTTCTACTTTGAGAAATATTTCATGTGTTTTGCAAGTGCCAAGTAATAATTGCTAATTAGTCCTTCAGGCTTTTGAGCAGAACGAGAATTCTTCACTCCGGCGCCTGATGTGCAGTGAAAACAGAATAAAGTGGAGGCTTGTGCCGAGATAAATACGTAATCACTCTATCAGCAGGTATCAAACAAACAAAGTAGAGAGCTTTGCGATGCTAATCTCTGCTTTTTGAGAATAGAGTACCCTAGCTCTGTCGTTCTTCAGTTTGTGTCTTTATTGAATGGTGACACTGTTTTTTACTCTTTATTCCTCGTCTTTACAAGGTGTGCACCACTCTACAACGCGCAATCTAGCGGCTTGGATTTGTCAGCACTTCTTGCTGAGGTTTCGCACAAAGGATTAGCGCAAGGGGAATTAATGCAGAGTTGACAGGAGGGAGGCAAAGGCAGGATGTAGCCAGGCTCCGGATGAACCTCAATCCAAATTTCCCCCTTGGCCAAAGTGTTCATCCACAGATGAAAGCCAAACCCGGCTCTGATATGCTGATCAAAGCCGTCCGGCACAGGACACCAAAGCGGCACCTGGAATTTCAATGGAGAAATACCGATATTATGATTCATAAAAAGGAAGTTGGATCTTCACCCATGTAAACAGCCGCGTAGAGTGTTTATCAGTGGTTCATTTATCCGGGAACAATGCGAAGTGCTTAGCTCCCTTCAGTGCTGTGTTTTCACGGCAAGTAATCTAGCTAATTAAGGAACATTAGGAAAGTTAGCCTGGTGGTGAGTGCTTCAATCATACGTTTTAATGGGTAGCAGAGTCCTTTGTGCTTAAAGTCATCAAAACTTTTCACGCCTACAGCTATAGGTGAGTGTGTGATGTTCTTATTGGCGGTCAGGGTGGTGTCCAGACCCTCAGCTGCCAGAGATCATCATCATCATCGTTCATTAGGGTAGCAGATGGCACCAGCTCGGCTATTTTTCCCCGTACGCATCACATACATTCAATAGAGGAGCTCAAGGATGGACGTTAATGTCATTTCCCAGTCACAAAGTCAGATCGTTAGTCATAAGTACATGCGATGCCATTTCTGTCCGTACCAGCACAGCCTGGAAGTGTGATTTCCATCAGAGGTGGTAATAAAGATACTTTCTTCAGCAGATAAATCTCTCTTCAGCTCTTCATGTTTGAACACGTACACACACTCATGCTCAATATTTGATCGGACAAGCTTGCGCCATAGAGTGATCTGATATCACCCCCGAGTGCCGTCCACCTCTGATCGGTTTACACAGTCCATAAAAGACTATGTAAAACAGGTGCATGTCATGGCCGGTAAGGGTGGAGATGGGGGGCATGAAAGCAGCCGGTGCTCTGCTACTAAAGCAGGCTGACTTTTTATGTGCCAGATCACGTGCTGATCAGTCAGAACAGCTGCGTGGAGTGACTGAAGCAGGGATTTTCAAACTAGGGTCTGGGACCCCAGAGGGGCTCAGTGAGTTCTGTGAAAATTTGAAAGGAAAATAAATGAACAAATGTATTTTTAGGGGTGTAAAAGTTAACATTTCAATCAATTACATGTTAATAGATTATTTTTAAGATATTTCCTTTTTTTTTTATTCTGCTTTTTTAAAGAAATGAGATTAATCACAATTATTGACATAATGACATACATTTATGTGAAGAAAAATAGGTATTTTTCAGTGACTTTTTTCTGCAGATTACATCATGTCGCCAGTAGGCATGATCAGTGAATCAGTCATTCAACTAATTAATTCGAAACACTGATTCATTTAGGAACAAAACAAGTCACTTTTATGAGTGAGTAATTAAATCATTCATTCAAATTACAAAAATAATGATATACATATACAACAATACATATTGCTACATTCATACTGTCAGTGTTTGGGATTAAACTAAGATTTCTTAAACAACCATAGGAAGACACATCATAGCCTTATTCCAGGATGACGATGTCAAGATTCATCAGGCTCAAATTGGGAAAGAATGATTAGGAAGGAGCATCTCTGAGTCCAGACCTTAAATTCATTGAAAGTCTTTGGGATGTGCTGGAGTAGACTTTACAGAGTGCTCACCTCTTGCATTGTCAGTACAAGATCTTGACCAAAAACTGATGCAACTATTGTTGGAAAAAAATGTCGTGATGTTATTTCCATCAAGAGGAGCAGCAATTTTTGGTCAAGATCATGCTCCCAATCTTTCTTTTACAATTTGAGCCTGGAATATGGAATATGGCCATGATGTGTCTTCCTACATGGTTAAGTAATGAAAAGCTACACACTCCATCAATTAGGGTTAGAAGAACTGTTTCCAAACATAAAACATGCTAGAAACATAATAATCACAGCAATAATGATCCAGTCATATACTCTTAAGCATTTGCCTATTTAAATCCAATCAGCGACTTTTTTTTTGGGCGGGCAGTGTATATTAGGAAGGGGGTTCCTTCTTCATATATGGGGGTTCTTTGCATCAAAAAGTTGGAAAATCCCTGTACTACTGAATGCTAGAAATTGAAGAGCTGCAGAGAAATGTTTTTACCAATATAGTGCTTTGTCTACATTTCTTGAGGTGGTTTTCATTAAGATTCTCCTTTCTTTTTGCACGAGAAGCAGGTTGGTGGTTGTATTGCTTCCTTTTTAAGCGAGATTCCATCTGGAGCCCACTGCTAAATGCATTTGGAGGGAATATTAGCCAGAGGCTCGAGAGAACACCTGTCTCTGAACAGCCTGTTCTAACTGCTCCACTCCAAGACAGTTTTACAACAACTCAGAGGATGACATTAAAGTGTAGAAAAAAATGAGAAGTCAGCACCTGAAGGACATTACCCGCTCTATTATAGTGCTAAAATGCACCGGTGATCGTAGCACTCCCTGTGAATGTCATATGTGAGGTCTCATATCCTTCCCTCATGCTATTTATCGACCCTTGGAAGATAAGTTTTATAAGCACAACTTGCTGTGCTGTCGAGGGTGAAAAGATGGCACATTCTGAATGCACAACACAAAGTGCCAAAGCAGTGTGCAAGCCCGATCTTCCTTTTTTTTTTTTTTTTTTCTATACTACAATTTCATCAGCATTATTTGCTTTCTGACTGCAAATATATAACCAATGGATTCTTTGTACTCTTCTCTGTGTGACTCTCAGAAATCACGTCCTTTAGTAACACCTTCGTATTAAACTCTGTCTCTGTATTTTGACTTCAGAGACGTCTCCGTCCCCGGAGCCTCGCCAGCTCCCACGGACTGGAAAACCCCGCGACGTGAAAACAAATAGCAGTTCCACACACCCGGGGGCAGAGGTGATGGGCCGCAGACAGAGCAGAAATCTCCAGTGCTCTGAGTCAAATCTGATGCCCGGCGGCAGGCCACGAGGCAGAAATCACATTCTCACTTCCCACGAGAGAGAGTCAACAGGAGCAGCGGGGAACAGAAATGTGAATATTGGATATCCCTAGGCGACAGGCAAACTCAAATAACCTTCAGTACAGCTGTGGATCAGTGAATCCACCTCAGGAAATAAGATGGAAGGGAAAATTCAGAGTGTGGGATAATAAAAAGACAAAATAGCAAAATTCAGTGACGTGCAGACCGTAGCAGAGCGATAAGGACAGACGGGGTCTGATTACTTCATCTAAGCTTTTATAAGAGGATAACTCAATATCTTTCTCCTCTTGCACGGTGTCATGAATAATATGGGGAGCGTGTAATTTGCGGATCTGCATGTGAAAATGCGTGTTTGCGCATGCAGTCGGATCTTATTATTCAGCCATTGCGCCGCACGGCCGTGTTCAGCAGCGTCGGGAACTGTGAGATTAGTATTTTCCTTAAATTCATGGCAGGAATAATTTGACTCTTTCGTTTTATATCTGAGTGACTTTTGACAATAATACAGTGATACCATTATCTTCGATGGGGAAGACTCGTTTCGCCGGCTTAACTGCAGCCGTCTGTGCTTTACGCCATAAATTATTGTTCTCTCACACAATTTTATGACCAGATTCATATTTTGCCAATGCAGCTGTGTGGAAATGCCTGCCGTCTACATCTATATACAGCACTCAAAGCACATGCACACTTAACAAATTCAAGTATTGACCTCAATGTTCAGCTGATTGATAAAGCGAAGAAGCCTTGGAAGAGATCAGATCTATAGTCTTGCTTTCCACTAAAGTGAAACCCATGGAAGCGGATAAAACGAAGCATGGTTTCTTCTTTCTTAAGAGGTTGCGCGGAGCTGTATTAGAGAAGCTCACAGAGAGAAATCTGCGAGTAATAACTCAGAAAATCGAGTAATTAGCACGAGCAGCTGTAACACAATGACCCCTATTCATCAAAGCCATTTACTCTAGGTACAATTTGAAGCGAACCCTTTTCCTGCAGGGAGTACTTATCAGGTTTTTTTTTTTTTTCCAATGTTGTTTTTCTGCTAGAAGCCGAAGACAATGAGCTCTCCGTGTATAGTGTAACACCCTGTGGTTGGATGGAGGGGTTGGAGGGTGGCGAGATACTCGGAGGTCAGGTTCGGAGGATTTTGACATGGAAGGATAATTATCTGACGCAGGGAAAACGGGGGGATAAAGTGTGGCGTGGGCTAATTGCAATAGTTGTAATAATTGCACATAATTCAGGGGTCATTGAGAATTATGCTGACTAAAGGACTCGTAAAGACACCGATTCCACAGCACTTTAAATCCACTGGCAGGATACAAGCAGAGAGGCAGATGGCGCAGGGGTGTCCACAGATCAACCTCAAGCCCGGATCTTTGTAACATCAAGCATAAAACACTAACCCCTTTGAAAAGACCCAATAGAAGGACAGATAAAGACATCAAATGAGGTTTATCGTGGTCCATCCAATAAGTCAGCCTCTCAGCATGGTTGTGCACTGCCAGTTCATTGGCATTCAGAACTCGTTTCTCCAAAGAGAAAAACCTGCTTGTTTTTTTTGTCACGCAGTCACCTATCAGAGCAGCATGTTAACATGGCAGTGTGTTTATCCTGTTGAGTGATAGGGTGCCATCACATTGGAAGCTCAAGTTGTCACGTCCTTTTTTGTCTTTGCCATCCCCTTCAGCCAGCAGTCAAAATCGAATCCTGGAAATCACGATTCCTCGAGAAAGAGATAAGGTGCTTATCTGTCTCATCACAATTTGCTCTTGTTAGAAACATCAGTGGTCTCAAGTGTTTTATTTAATTTATATCATGTTTGGCATGTGAGTCAATGACGTTCTTTTTTTCGGTCCAGATCCATTAATTTATTAAAAAATGCACTTCAAATTCATATTTAAAATGACTAGAATATGCCTCTTCTGTGACAAACATATTTTTGATTTCTGGTTTAAAAGGCATCATAATATTGGTTTTTCAGGGTATAAGTCCAAATTGTCAATTTAACAACTGTCCTGATATCATAATGAAGAAATAAATCCTAATGAAATGAAAAGCCATAATTCTTTTAAAGAAAGTCTTATTATTAAGTGGTTTGGGATAATTTTTTGCCCATTTAAAATGAATAATCAAAAATGTGATTGTTCAATTCATTCACTGATATGCAAATTAGTCCCCACCTCCACTCAATCACTCCAGCTCACTACCTGATCCACTCGGTCAACTTTAGTAAACGCTACAGAATGGCACGTGGAAATATTGATTTAATTTAGCTTTATATGTCTGAATCAGAAAGTGATTCAGAAGATGAAGAGCAATTTAAACGGGATCCTCGACAAGTCGATGTATCAGAGTGTGTCTAAATGTATCGCTCACTACAACATCGGACACATAACGGTAATTATAAAGATTAGCCTTTGGCTTGACTACATTATCAAACAGCTAATAATGTGTTGCTAGTGATACAAACCATGTTTCCATTTGCCATCTCAGAGTCAGACAGCTGCCTTCTATAAATCAGCATCATTAGAAATGCTTTGAACATCATAGAAAGTCAGTGGAGAAAAGCCCCGCCCCACACATTGACAGGACTGGTTACGTGTTTGTGATGGTAGGAAACAGGGGTTTTTGAGAAAATACTCAGTGGTGTTGACTGATGAATTTGGACATGTTTTGTCTTAAAGCATATTAAAAACACCACACTAAAAACTTGATTTTCACCACAGGGGGTCTTTAACATGTTTGAAGTCAAAACAGTATTTATGCAGAATGTTTTGTTTTTTGTTTTTCAAAAAAAACTCCACATTTTCTTTGCAACTTCCTCCATAATCAATTATTATTCTGCCCCCATTTCCTGTTTTAATCCCTCGAAGTTCTGATGGTCCCTACAGGCCATTATTTTTATCATGAATGTAAATTCATTAGAATTTTTTGCTGATGACATCCTTTGTCAATATAGCTTTCAGAATTGAGAGAGCAGGAAGAGGGAATACGCCTAATATTAATAACACTCATCGATAAAATAATAATCACAGATATGTTTTCCCCCTTCAACGCCCTGTGCATGCATCAGTCCGTCTGGACGTGGATAAGCAGTATTTTAATGAAGTCTCATCTGAAGAGGAAGTAATGAATGTGGCAGGGATTTGTTGGAGACCAGAATGAATGGATTTCCTTCCGCTTTTGCATGCTGATGCATACGCACTTCTCTCATTTGATTGTAATGCAAACGGCGCGATGGCAACCGTTAATCAGTGCCGAGGTGTAGAGATTAGTATCTTTAAGTGGAATAGATGGAGGGGGATTTGACCTGGGCTAACTTTGATAAGTTAACTTTGGCACTTTGTCTCTTGGGTCTGCAGGCCATTGGAAGAAAGGGCCAAAGACTGGATTAGCCTTTAAGATATCACGTTGAGTCTTAAAGATTTGAATGGACTTGTTTTGGCTACTGAGACTGATGCATGACTCATTTATTTTAACAAAAGAGCTTTTGTGGCTCAAAATGTTTCCAGTTTGCTTTGTGATTGTCAGTATGACAAATTAAATATTATATCTCCTATTTGTTTAATCCTCAAACAGTTAAAGTAAGAGGTTTCCTAAATGTTTCCTAAATTAATTTTTCATTAGGTACTGCTGTAATGTTCAGGGAATGAAATGTATGATATTTTAAAATAGTGTAGTCAACCTTTACCAGGCAGAAATGAAGTGGAGGCTTATCTCTGTGGAAACCATCTATCAAACAGTAATGCATGTTTTTTTTTTTTTCTGACAGGTTTTTGTACCCATAATGACCAGCCCTCCCCGTGCCCCTCTACCCGCAGGACACAATTACCACCTTTACGCAGAGGACAACCTCTGTCATGTAAATGGTCCAAACCCCTTGCATTAGACTGAAAAAGGTTCTCCTCTGCCCCTTGAATAGATTGTGTTTTTTTCCTGTGAGCTGAGCCACATTTAAACAGACACAAACAGCTCCTGACTTCAAAGAAATGAACGTGAAATGACCTTTTCATGGTGTGCGCTCATAGATGCTGAGTGCACATAAACACACAGATTTAAATTGACCTCTTCCATACATATTCATGCCCAGAGCATTCACAGAACCTCACATACATGGCCAGAGAGGGTCCGCTGTAATTGAGGTGTTTTGAGTCTATAACCTTGAGTGCATTTCAGCCTTGATAAACACAACAGGTCAAAAGTGCCTCTGTGTGTTTTATAACAGAGCTTGGCTGAGGCTTTGAAATAAAATGACTCGTTTATGGAATAGCTCATATGAAGGGGACAAAAAAGGATGCATTTATCCATATGTACACACTCTTAAACCTTGCTATCTGCTGTCTAAATAGAAAGTTCCCTTCTAAAGCTCCATCCTAACCTTCATTGAAGTGATTAATATAGGGAAGCAACTCCACACATGCTCAACTCACTGATACTTGACGTTAAAACGTTGGTAAATTAAAAATGTGAAATTCTATTAAACAATAAAATACCGCACAAACATAACTTTTATATTGGATGATTCACTGTAAACCCAAATAAGTTGGGCTAACTCAAAACATTTTGAGGTAATCTGTTATGATGTTCCCAATTTTAAGTTAGCAGAACTATCAAGTTTTGAGTTTGTAGTACTCATGCATGTTAATTGTCTCTAACTTGAAGTACTGAGTTAGCTAACTCATACATTTTGATAGCAATTAACATAAAATTTTTAGTTAATTAACTTTTTTTTATTTTGAGTTCTTGCAAAACAAATGAATTATTTACTTCACTGTAAACCCTATAAGCTGTCAGAACTCAAAAAAGAATTTAAGTTAAGAAACTCAAACTTTAAGTAAGATTTTGTATATATTTTTATTGTTCTTAACTTGAAATATATGAGTGTACTAATTTATACATTTAACTTAAAATTATCAGGTTATCTCAATGTAAATATTTTGCTAGCTATAACAAAGTAATTCAGAAAATGCCAACTTGCTAATTTGTTAACATGTTAACAATAGCATGGTATATCACTTACTGGATGAGTACAGCAACTTAAAACATGTATCTCCTGTACCAATAATCTTGCACACACACAAAAAAACAATATATAACACTTAATTTTAGCATTTACTCTCCATTTCGAGTGCCATGGGCAAAGTTTCAGGTAAACTGAAGTTAATCTAAATGAAAAGAAATGAGTTCATACAGCTCAAAACAATAAAACAGTTCAGTTTACTTGAAATATGTCCATGCTGTGAACTCAAAAGTAAATGAAAGTTTGAAATACACATTAAGTGTGTCCTACTCAAACCAATTAAGTATTTTGAGCGTTAGGGTTTACAGGGTATCCAGTCATTTTCAATTCTGTCAATCTGTCAATTTTTATTTTACTAAACTGGTGCATTCCAGGATAGCCATCTCCACAAAGGATACATGCAAAGCTGCCTTCAAATTAACATTTGTCATTTAGCACTTTTATCACATTTAGCTAAAATGAGGAATCTTTGAAGGCAGCATAAACTTGATGCCTACTTTTTAGACTTCTGAGCATGGAGAAAACTGTATTTGTGTGTATTGTACTGGATGAAGTGGCTTATTTTTTGGCTGGTTTGTTAGGGCAATCAATACATTTTCATACATAAAATATAAACATGCACTAAAATTGTGTTTGGGTATGTGGGAGTCTGTATTTGTGAAACAAATTGTAGTAAGACCGCCTCAGTAATTGCGTCTGAGAACACTCAAAGGCTGTCTCGTTGCTATGTGACAGCAGTCATTGAATGAAGGCTTTTTCTTGCCTTTGATTTGATGGACAGGTCTATTGTGGGGGGGCGGGTGTTGACGACTTTTATAGCAGAAGAAGATAAAAGACGATGACAATATGTTTACCCATATCATAGAGATTTCATACGTGGAACAGAATGCTACTGCTGTTGCAATCTGCTTCCTCAAACACCATCCACTAATATTGGGTTTGTTACATGTTCTTTGTTCTTGTGAGGGAACATAGATGTCTCATCAAGAAACATTAGAAGTGGGTTTACATCCCAGAGACTGTGAAATATTCACCGTTCTTTGGATAGAACATCTATTACAGCAGAAAAGGTCTAGTGTGTGATGTTTCTCCGCATCTAACAAGAGCTATCATGGTTGGCAAGACATCATTAGTGAGGGTGTGTGCTTGCCTGATAGACTGTCGAAGGACAAGTGAACTCATGAGTATCATTTTCTCTTTACTTTCTCATGCCTAATTATCTTAGAGAAGTTTCTTTTTAAATGCCTAAAACCAAGAGTCATAAGAGACAAAAACGCTTAGCTTTTTGTCTTTCTACCGCTGTCACTGCTGATTCTGAAATTTAGACATTATACTGCCTATTTTTGCCTTCCACAGAAGCTATTTATCTTGCAGTTTCTAATTTGACACTAAACAATGTTAAACCCAAGGAAATTTTGAATCTGAAATTTTAAAGTGTGTGATGGTGGGCTTTTGGGGATGTTGCTTGACAAAAGGTCTTGATCATTTGGACCTGGGTGAATCTCACAGAACTTGTCAAGAAGATCTTTCATCATGGTATAAATGCAGTTGGCTTTATTTGAATTAAAAATGATATATTAAGAATATTTATGTGTGTGTTTATTATTAGGGTTGCCCCTGACTAAAAATTTTTCTAGTCAACTAATAGTCATTCATTTAAGCCAGTCGACTAATTGCGCGTTTATATTAATTACTTATAAATATATACTGAGGAGAATACTAAACCATAATGAGTGTTCAAGTGTTCAAGCGCACACATAAAGCTTGCCGCAAAGCACCGGCAAAAGTTTTGATTATGAATGTGTCAGAAAAAAATATCAAGGAGACATTTTGATTATTTATTAATAAACTAGTGTTTTCTGAGTCAGTGTCGGCTGCAAAGATGAAGTTGATGATGCTGCCTCGTCATCTCCGTAGTATAGTCAATGCACCTACCGAGAGAAATACACATTTCATATGGATTACGTAAGCAGAGAGTATTTCTTTTCTTTTTGAATTAGTTTGTTTAAAAGTAGACATTTCAAGCTTTCTATAGATAAATTTCTCATCTCTGTGAGGCAAGTAGCCTATACGCTGAGTTTTCCACACTCCTCACAAACACCTGGATAATTTTTGGTCGACTAAGCCTCTTCTAGTCAACTAACAATTAGTCAACTATTAGGGGGAAGCCTTAGAATTTATTTAATTTTATTTATTTATTTATTTATTTATTTGAGGTTACGTGCATTCATGGGACATGTTTTTGTGAAATTCACCAGGGAACATCTCAAAATGCTACAGCATAAGCCCCATGTTTAAATGAGCCTTGTAGATGTGCTGGGAATAGCACAAAATGTATTCACACATCACAGACCTGAGTGCTTGACTCCATATGCGCATTTTTTCACTCATCGTTTAAGTTTGCATATGGATGATGCCAAACAACCCTAGCAGTCAGCATTCGGTTCACCCACAGCTTCACCCAAACTATTTGGCGCAACAGTCTGCCAAATCATGAGCGTCGCCTTACTGCGCCGAGCGCACAGCTGTGAAGAGGGTTACGACGAAACCCCTCACTACACCAAATCTGCCCCTAATCTAAGTATTTGTTTAGTTTTCAGACAGCGACGCAGACCATCAGTGTATCTGCAGTTTTGAGCTAAGAGCTTTGCAGCAATGAGGCCATGTAGCTCTTCCATCCTCAGCTGTTGGAACACTGTGTCTGAACAGCCCTTGACACGTGTATATCCCCCCTTTCTCTCTCTCACTCTCCCCAGATATTTTTGGCTACCGCCTTGAGCTGTACCTTACTTCAAAGATGAGCAGAGGTGCTTTGTTTTTATTTATTTATTCCTTCTTTTCTCTATTTATTATTCATTTGTTCCTCCTTCAGCTGCTCACAGACAGGCAGGCTGAGCTGATGTCATGGAACTTGCCGGGACTGTTGTGAAACAGAGGAGGAGCTTTTGCTGGAGTCCCTCGCGATCTGGACTTGATGTCCTTCTGGCTTTGGAACGAAAAGATCATTATTTAAAGCTAGTCTGACCTTGTATTGTTGTTTTGAATGATTTACAGGAAAAATCTCTTATTTTCAACCTAATGCCTAATGCCGTCGATCATCATAAGCATTTTCTGAAGAAAATACCAGTACTACAATTTTTAAATGTGCATTTTGAACATTTATTTGTGATATACTCGCTTACTTTCTTATTTATCACATGATCTCATACACTAAATTTTTCCATTTGATTATTTCAAATAGCACTACTCTTATTCAGACATGTCAAATCGTAATAGTCCTCTAAAGAAACAAATGTCTGTTGCCTTTTTAGAGGTTAAGATTGCAAAAGGTCAATTGCAGAAACCTCCATGTCAGAAAAGGTCAGTCACTCTATGTCTAAGTGCATTGCAAGAGATTTTGTGTAATCGTCCTTTCAAAACATTTATGCGGTAGTACTGAGATTCTTGACATGAAATGCTGCAATGATGACGATAATGGTTGAAAACGATTAAAAGAAAGTTTAAGAGGGATATAGCCTGTAGTCAAGTTGAATGAACGCATAGAAAGCATGCTGTCAGGAACCTGTGACCTGCAGCTGAAAAAAAAAAAAAAAACCCGAAAAAGAAAAGAAAATGAATTCGCACATGCTGGGCATTGTGGGAAACAGCACTTTCAGGGGCATTACACTGTAATGCCTTCACCAACCTTTAACTCCCCTCCTGTGCTCTTTCACTTACGGGGAGAGAGCAAGAGAGGAACAGCGTTCATCATCAGTGCCTTTTTTGCGACTGTGGGGCTAAAACAATATAAATAACGGGGGCCTTGAAGGATTGGTGCGGTGCACTCTGACAGTGAGATAGAGTATTGATTCTGAGCGCAGTGCTAAAATTGCCTGCCTTCAGGCCTCCAGGCACACATGTTGGCAGTTCTCAGAGAATGTGAGGCATCCTCTGAAACACGAGAATGCTGTCAGTGATAGCCATGTAGAAACAAAACACAAAACACGGGAGAGCTGCAATTCGGCTTTTTTTTTTCTTTTTCTTTCAGTGAGCCACTACGCAGTGAGTCCATTCATCAGAACCAGCTCCGTTCTTGTCTTTTCCTTGAAAAACAAATTTGAGCTCCAACTTCGACGCAATCTGTGAGCGGTGACCTAGGCTCTTAAGCTAACCGGTTCTCATTTAGAAAATGGATGCCATGCTGTCAGGGCAATTTTTACATGATTAAAAAACCCCTAAGACAACCTTGCATTACCTTGGCGCTCCATTAATAATGTACAGGAGGTTGATGGGACTCTAACAGTGTGGAGAGCAGCAAATCATGCCACCTCAATCTCAAATTCATAACCCGCCTGTCCTCTCCCATCCAGCCTGAGTACCGTGTTCCTGTGACAAGGTGTGATGCTTTAAGCCTTGATCAAGCCCCCAGACTGCGGCTGTTTGGAAAGGATTTTAAGTTTCTTCTGGGGTCAGAGGGCCTTGCTGATACATGCTTTTTTAAAAATGTAGTCTGTGTCTTTGAGTCTGGACAATAAAGTGACTATCTGCAAGTTCATGGTCGAGAAGGACACAAGTCCCTGTGATAATCGGTAAACTGGTTTTATTTAGAGTGAAGTGGTTTGTGCGAATTCTGTGTCTTGAAATTTTCTACTTAAAGTAATTTGTTTGTTGTTGAAAAAAAAGTATTGTTGTTAAAGGGTTAAGGCCTTTGCACACTGAGTCCGAGATTTTCGCATGCGTTTTTTCGTATTTGTAATCCTAAAAAATCGTCACGCACAGAGACCTTGCACACAGAGTCCGATGCGTATTAATGAATGCGTTGCAAAAAAAATCGCAAAACAATACAAAATGAAGTCTTCAAGCAGTGAGCACGATTTAGTTGTCGTCTCTCTCCTTAAAAAGAGGAAATATTGAGTCCATCCAATTTCGAGATTGCATAGAGAGAAAGGAGAATTCACCTCATCAAGGAGCTGAGTGATTATCCTGAGCATTTCAAAGTTTACTTCAGGATGTCAGTCGCTCAGTTTGATGCTTTGCTACTGGCACAATCTGTCTTTATATTCGGTCTCTTTGTATTCCTCACGTTGTTTGTCATTCAGTGCTGCTGTTTTATGCTGTAGGCAACGTGGATCAACTTGTCAGATGGCATTCGGGATTTTTGCGTTCATGTACAGTGGCTCTGAATTGTCAAAACGTCTCTCAAAATGCATGCCACGGATGCAAAAAACGCAGAAAATCGAACTTGATCCGAATATTGTTTTGACGGACGAAAGTTTCGGAGTGCAAACGTGATTGACATAACGTGAGGTTGAATTTATTTTTTAACGTGCGAACATTTTGCATGCGAATTTCAGACTCAGTGTGCAAAGGCCTTTAGTTCACCCAAAAATAAAAAATCTGTCATTAATTACTCACCCTCATGTTGTTCCAAACCCGTAAGACTTTTGTTCATCTTCAGAACACAAATGAAGATCTTTTTGAGGAAATCTGAAAGCTTTCTGTCTCTCCATAGACAACTATGCAACTACCACTTTGACGTTTCAAAAAGTTCATAAAGAGATCGTAAAAATAATTCATATGAATTGAGAGGTTTAGTCCAAATTTTCTGATATATAAACATTCATCAACTCACACATCAGTTGTGGTAATTGGAAGCTCAAGCATGTTTGCTTGACATGCAAGAACCAATGAGGTTCATTCTCGTGTTTCACAGCACGTTTGAGCTTCCCGTTCTCACGCATCAAGCAGGTTCGGTTGAGCTTCTGTTTATGTCCGCTGATCAGTGTTTATATGTGAATAAAATGCTAAATTAAATCTGTTCATCATATAAAGCGATCATGTCTCTTCAGAAAATTTGCTCAATTCATATTGATTTGTTTTTTGATCTCTTTTTGAAGCATCAAAGTGTCAATGGAGGGAAAGAAAACTCTCAGATTTCATTAAAAAGATCTTCATTTGTGTTCCGAAGATGAATGAAAGTCTTACAGGTTTGGAATGACATGAGAGTGAGTAATTAATGACAGAATTTTCATTTTTGGGTGAACTAACCCTTTAATAATAATAAAAATGTAGTTTCTTGTTAAACATACAGAAGTGTAAAGCTGTTTTTGGTTGCAGTTCTTAACAGACCCATTAATTTGTTTTTTTTATTATTATTAATTAAAACATTCATATGAAAAACATTCTTGAGATTATTAGTAAATTGTTTTCAGATGCGAGGCAATGATACAGGTGTATTGTGTTTAGCTCTATATGATGTGCAGCTGATAGAGAAAATGGGGTTAACACCGTCTATTTCCACAAGAAGCATTTTGAGTCTATTCTTGACAATATCTGCATGCTGGTCTTTAGCGATAAGCTCCATCATGTTCGTGTAAAAAGGGGAGAGAACGAGGGGGGAAAAACATCAAATGGCTTTTAGGCAAGGCGTTTGTCTTCTCAAGAACACAAGGAGAAAGAGCATGACCTGAAGTACCAGTCCGAAGTGACAGACAGGTCGCTTCAGTCCCCCCCACCCCAAGCGACAAAAGCCACATCACTTCATATCTCCACTCACTTGGCTTTAGGATTTAGAGCTCTTTTATATCCTTCTAAAAGTGACAGTACTTTCTCCATACGGTCAGGAATAGATTCAGAGTTTCACAATCCGTCTTTTATAGCGCTACTATTGTGCGGTGAATTGCCTTCTATATGGCACACTCTGAGTACTGCAGTTACTCTGAGAGGACAGCTAAGCTATATTATTGTGTACTTGGTACAGGTCAAGTTAAAACACAATAACTTTCTAACATCTATGGTCTTTGTGGGACCAAAACAGATGTCCATTTTCCCAGAATATAGCTGGATTTTAAGTCTCCCCTTCTGAAATGTTCAGGTAACATACATTTACATGCTAGACCATGATAGAGCTTCTTTGTTTATTATGTCTATTACGTCATTCACAGTGCTTTATAGGCGTGAATGGGTGCTACAGAGTTCTTTTGGCGTGATTTGCTTGTTTTGATTCTCTGATTGGTGGAGATTACTTATCAAAGTCATGGGTAATTCAGTTTTTCCCCAGTAATTCTGCTGTTATTTAATACAAATTGAAATAATGCATGACTGATGGCTTTAACAGAAGAATATACAATTGATTACCAATCTCTGAGCCGTCTTTAATGGTTTACTGTTCAATATCAGTTCCCTTATGGAGGGAATAGGAACAGGGAATAGGATTTTTCCTTCTGGATTCCATCTATTTTGGTTGTGGTCGATTTCAGCACGATTTCAAAGGTCACTCACCTCTTCATGGCCACAATGAGCGTACTGACCACTTTTGAAAGCCAGACCCTTTGAGATTCATCTCTGTGGCAGACACATGTCTAGTCAAGATGGGGCATCTCTCACCATCTTGACCTACAGCTCTTGCTGTCACTCCCCAAGGCGATTTGCATTCTCTGAGTCAGGTCACGTATTGGGAAGATATCCCAAAACGCCTTGGGGTTTTTGGCCCCTTTTTAAGTATGACCCTTCGATTCCTTTTGCTAAAACACCTTTAGCACTCTCTGTTAAAGTCAAGCACTGCTGGGTAAAAGAGCGGCACACACTGTCAAACCATGAAGATAAACCCAGCAAACATTCTTAATTATCCAGCGCTTCCCCACAACGGCTGTGCTCAAAGTGCACATCCGGGGGAGTTTAGGCAGGGAATGAATAAATCTAGCTTCGGTGTCGTACAGAAGTAACAAGTATTGATGAGCTATTCAGAGTGTATTTCCCAAAGGACGGGTAATTGCGCCCCGTGTGCTCTTGTACTTGAGAAACTGCATGGGCTAAAATGAGCTTCTCACGTGACGTCACGTGAGAGGCCCGTGCTGATGAATGTTCATGTCTTCTCTGATCCGGAGTCCGTGTTTGTAAAAGTCACCCTAATACAATCTCGGAGATTGGTCGGAGGGTAAGTGGGAGAGTAATTTGAACATATACATCGTTGAAGTGCAGCTTGCTGGAGGGAGGATGCTCCCATCAGCCTAGCATAAGCACTTGTATTCTCATTTTCATGCTTTCTAACCACCTTTATGGCACAGATCGTTTCTTAAATTACTATATGCATGCATTTGATTCTAATGAACGCTGTTGGGATAATGAAACGAATAGTAGTAGGCAGGGCGGCACGGATGATTCAGCAGTTCTTACAGTATGTGAGGGAAGTACGAAACACATCTCCTTATTGCTTTAATTTTGTGTACTCTGCTGATCTTTTATTTTCCCAGTTGCTGCGAGGTGAAAAAATATCTCAAGGACACCTGCTAATCTTGCTTTTGCTTATGTTTTAGTCGCCGGATCCGAATAATTCGCTCATCATGATTATTTCTGGGCTTATTTACAACGAAGCGGGCTATTACCGTGCAGAACCTTTTCTGTTCACAATCATTAGGTGCGGGAAAATGAGATTCCTGAATCATTAGATGAGGGGGGATTTTTGTTCAAGGGGCAAGAACAATAGACTGCTTTTGTTAGCACTTCTGTCTGAGTGTAAGAAAGCATCACAATTACGCACACCGAAACCGTTGTAATTATGGCGAGAGCATTCGTCTTTTTTTCTTCCCATTAAAGCTTCTCCGCGTATCACCGAGGAACACTTATAGTCCACTGAACAGGAGACATTACTGGAGCTGTTTTTCATCCGGCTCGCCCTGTAAACACTATCTCATTTTGCTGATGGCTTTTCACTGGTGACAAAACAGAAGAGAGGGCGAAAAATGCCAGCTAGCAGTCTTGGGTTGTTTTATTGTTCTTTTGCAGTTGCCGTGCGCTTCAGGACTGGAAAACGTAGGAGCTGCGCTCTGGCTAATCGTATTTTAGCTGCCGCGAGTGTTCATTAGCATGCGGATCCACGCCGGGCCTGGAATCAAAGGCCTGACCGTGTCCGGGAGGTGGGCTAGCTGCGCCCCGAACACACGGTCGGTTTGTTATTTCCGTTGTGGTTGCAAATGAATGGCTTGATGCTAATCTACATGGGAAGATAAGAACACAGCTACAATTAAAAACACATTAAAAACGGAAAATAATCGCAAGCCCAAAACATTCCAGGCGAGTTCAATAATTACATCAAGCAGCGTATTCCCTGTTGGAGGAGCAATTTCTGATTAGACTTGAACGTAGTTTATGTTAATTTCATTATGTTTGAACAATGTGGAGGAAAAAAAAGGCATATCCATGCGATAAGTAACTTTTAATGTTCTCAGTGGGTTTAAAATGAAAAACAAAGAGTCTTTTCTTACAGTAAATCTCAAAGGTAATTTATAATGGTTTAGCGGAGCATATGTAGCACGGGAAGGACAAAAGGCGGAAACGTGCATAAATTGACCAGAGCGCTTGTGTTCATAAAGCAGCCAATTTAAATGTAGTGTTGAGCTAATGAGGCTGCTTTCCCTTTTGAGCACCGAGTACTTTCCTCCCTAACTGACCTATTGTTGACAATGTTTGTTTGTTATCTTGCTGTGCTAATGACATCTAATCTCAGTTGTAGGCCTCCTCCTTCTGGACCGCCTGTTTTCATAAAGCTGTCTTTGGCCAGTATGACGGCTGCATTCATTTATTTTCCCTGTACTTTTGTTTCCTTCAGAGACGACAGAACATCTGCCATTGTGGTTTCCCCGTTTTTTTGAACTCGCCATCTGAACCTTGACCTCCATCATAACCTTGGTAACCATTTCATCTTTTTATTTCTCCCATCTTTGATTCTTTGTTATTATAAATTTCCCTGCTATGTTTGTTTTAGTTAGTCATGTGCATCAGTGTTGTTTTATTTATTTTTGTTAATGTGTACCCTTCCTCCTTCCAAACCACATTTAAAGTTCCATTTTAGAAGGAATATCCTTTTATTTATTTATTTATTTATTCATTCATTCTAAATATTTCAGACCTAATTTCTAAGATGGAATCTGTGCGTTATTTTGGGCATTAGGTTTTTTTAATTGATACTAGCTAATGACCAATCAGCCTTTATTTTTCTATATATATGTATATATATATATATATGTATATATATATATGTATATGTATTTTTCAGCTTCTTTCAAGATAGATTTAGATGTCTTTCCAAAAAAGGACACCAAATATCCAAATATTTTTTTCATATAAATCATACATTTATGTATAACAAAGCATAAAAAAAAAATCACAGCAAAAAAAACCACATTTTTTTCACAGTGTATAGTATGTGCAACAGCAAAGAGCTTGTTTACATTTTAGACAAGTCAAGTTGCGATACTGAACAGGACCACATGGAGATGCCAAAAAAACCTAAACCAACCACCTTGACCTGCATATATACTAAAGTACACAGCAACATACACGGGACAAATCCAAACATGATCCTGAATGTGTGTGAAAAAAATGTGAATGTACTGAAATGTGTCCGTGCATAAATACAATGTGCGATCAGTGCGTCGAGAGCGCTCATACATGATTTGTTTGCACATCAATATAACAGACTCACATGTGCTTACTGTACGACTCCTGTACGTCACCGCAATTGTCTTTACTTTGATTGCAGTCCTCATTGATCAAAACTTTCATAGCAAGACGCTGATTTGCTTTATCCAGCCGAGAAACATAGTTTTCATATCATCTGGCCATAAAGCGGTGGGATGTTTCGACATTCCATTCAGACAGGAACAGAGCAATGCGGGAGGGCTCGCGCTCTTCAGTTACAATGACAGAGAGTTTGTGTTTTAAAGCGAAACAGACACTGACTGGAATGAATAATTCTCTCTGCCATGGACTTTAAGATCATCTAACTGCGTGACGTAAATTGCGTTATGACGCAATTTCACATGCTTCCGTTTTTTTTGCGTTAAATATGTTAAATTATTTTAACGTAAGGATTTTGAAAATAAATACACACACATATATATATATATATATATATATATATATATATATATATATATATATATATATATATATATATAATATAATATATACATTTTATATAAATACATATATATATATATATATATATATATATATATACATTTTATATAAATACATATATAAATAAATATATAAATACATATATAAATACATTTTATTTTCATAAGTTCCAAAATCTATGCCATTTTATTCACTTTAATTTGATTATATAATTGACATATACAGACCACTTATTGATATCCATGTAAATTGATACGACACAATGAACTATAGTAAAAGCTGACAAGAGTGGTTGGACTAACCTGCTTTAGAGATTATAGTTCATTCATTCCTGACTGTCTCCCAATCCTTAAACGTCCAGATAACAAAGCAGCATCCCACTCGCACTGAAGCAGATGGGTAAACACACACACGGGTGTGACAGCTGACCTTAATAAGCCCTCGTCGGGTCTGACCTCCGCATCCAGGCCTGTCCTGTGAACACAATCGAGACGGCGATCCAGACAGCTGTTTTTTATCTGCTCTGAGCTCTGCCGTCACGTACATGAGGCCAGTGTGACAGGTGCACTATGATGTGAAGAGGATTCAAGGGCGGCTCATCAGTACGACAGCTAGCTTGTCCTCTTTTGTGAGGGTTCAGGAAGCCAGGGAAAGATCGGTACAGTTGTTTTGGCGATGCAACACCAATTTGTCATGATGTTAAGCTCTGCATTAATTTTGAATTCATAAGGAAAATTAAGTGTCAGGTACAGTAAAGGGTAGGCCACAGTGCTTTACTGATGTTATTAAGCCAAGTGCATCTGTATTAAAAACCCACTGATGCCATTTACCATCATGTTTAATTAAGAACAGTTAATTACAAAACCTAAATCAGTGGGGTCCTAAATTATGCTTTCCGAACATTGCTAATTATTGCTAATTATGTTTTGTACATAGTTTATCAGATTTTCTTGGTCTAAATGGACATGGTTTAATATTCAGTCAGGAATCAGATGAATTTCAGTAGGTTTCTTTATTATTTTATGCTCATGGTTGAATCGTTTATAAACTTTTCATGGGCCATATTTCATCCCAAAATCAAAAGAAAGAAAACAAAATATGTATGTGTGTGTGTGTGTAATATATATATATATATATATATATATATATATATATATATATATATATATATATATATATATATATATATATATATATATCGCAAACATTGGGGGAAAAAAATAATAAGAGTCTATTTTACTAGACATTTTATAGATTTTTTTTTTTCTTTGTGGCTATTTTTATGGCAATTAAACAAATCAAGTATTTATAAATAATGATATTATTTGTTGTACTGAATTGTATTTACACTTGCTGAATTATAACAGTACTGCATTTAACATAAATATAATATATTTAATTTAATATAATATTTTAAGATAATTATCACTGTAAAATTTGTAAATCTATTTTATTACAGTAATGTGAATCACTTTTTAGAATATTGAGAGTTACAAACAAACTCAAAAATAAAACATCCAGATATTTTTGAGGGTAATTCAGGATTCAGGATAATTTATTTTCATTTTCATGAAAATAATGCAAAATGCATTAATGGTCCTAAAAGAAACTAATTTCTTTGTGCAAAATATAAATTTCTTCTTTTTCTTTTTTCTTTTATTGGGTTTTGTGTGAAAAAGTTTTCATGACATTCACGCTCATATATTAGAAGAAATCAGTTTTTTTTTTTTTTTTTTTAAGTTGATTAAAGAGGTCCAATAATGATCAATTTTATGTGGTAAATGTTGGTAGTTCAGCATTTGGAGAAAGAGCTGCAGAATAACGCTGCATGCAGAAAGCCGCTCCATAATACGAGGAGTTGATGTCGAAATGCCTCAGCAGTTTTCAATTTCCGACAACACCTAGAAACAGCCAAGACCCCGAGCCAGCTATTATTTCCCACACAATCATCAGCCCCATACAAACCCTCTCCTGTGACAATTTTCAAAGCCTCTCCAATATCACTGTGCCGTGCACCTACTTACAATTGCCATCAATTAGCTTTGTGTATTAATGTTCCGCTTTGCGGCATTGCTACGATGCAGCATAAAGATGCTGTCACTCGAAGGTGCATCGCTCATTTGCGAGATAAGGTAAAACAAATTGCCCCATTGTTTTATGCCGCAGCACCGGTGCAGATAGGTTTCAAATAGAGGCTGTCACAAAACGAACACCAAGCGTTTTGAACAATAGATCAGAGAGATTTCTCTAAGCTGCACACAGGGGTCGGATCCTTCATAATCCACCTCGACCTCTAACGCTTTCCTCACGGACACTTAGTCTTTTGAGGCTGTATTCATATAACCTTGTTGTATGGCTAAGTCGTTAGGTCAGACTGACCCATGTGACTGATGTCCTCTTTTCAACGTATACGTCCCATCGGACTGGGCCCTCCAGTGTACGGCACTACAGATAGAGGTCAGATAGTTTTGATTACAATGCCCTGCTCTGTTCACTATACTATCTGCCTTTTACCTGAGAGGAAGCTCTTTCTGCATCATTCATCTTTGCTCTTTGAGTAGCTCTGGTAAATAGTACACATTGTGTTTGTTCTCTCTCCGGGGGAAGATGGATTTAATAAATCTTTGTGATATACTACTTGTCTTATCATCGGCAAGTACCTCACTCAACCTTTTAGCAGGAAAGGAAAAACATATAAGTAAGCCAGAGTCAATAACAGCATGTCACAAGTGTTTCTCTCAGCGGCGGTAGCAGAGGTTTGTTTGCTCTGACCCTGTTTGGAGACATATGAATCTATAGCTCTCATACTCTAATATAGGATTAGTACAAGCTGTACCAACGTGGTGCCCATGTCATGAACAACTGAAGTTTGCTTGTTGAAGACCTCAAAGCGATCCCATTGGCTGAAAGAACTTTGAATAGTTATTCAAATGGTGGACCTCGGGTTAGTTCCATCAGGACCGCGGGACATTATTGCGCCATTTTAACGTTTCTACAGATTAAAGTGAGCAGCGTGTCAAAACAAAGGAGCGGTTCACACCACAAGCCCTTGGGGTCGTTTACTGAAATGATCTTTCTGCGCTACATTCTCTAATATTTTCATTTAGAGCCAAACACACTTTATTCAAGCTATTTCCGCTCCATGCGCGTTGCTTTCTCCCAATAAAGCCATAAAGCGACATGGTTATTTTAACAACAACAGAAACACTGAGCAGAAAAATGCTTTTTAGTATTTCAAAGTTTTTAGTCAAGATACTTTTGCTAAAACGCTGCAATAAATGAAAATGCAGCAAAATGCAATTCCTACTTTTATCCGTCATACAGATGACTCCGACCATTTAACTAAACAGGTTTGCGACAACTAAGTTAATGCACCTTTTAGATGTTTTTTTCTTCTTCTCATATATAGCTTTGTTAATCGGCATATAAAGAGTATTTCATAATAAACAATGTTATAATTTGGAAAATTATTTAGAGATGACAAGGGAAGTCATCTTGAAATCTTGAAATTACTTGTTAGCGTAATTTTATTTTGTGCTCATGATGAGAGTTCTGCTTATTAGATTATCTATGTTGTTTTAGTAGTATTTTTTTACTCTGAGCAAAATATAAAAATGGCCAATAGTTTTCTTAAGAGGTAAACCCTGCACCCCCAGTATGTTTTCTCAGTCCCAAAGCCTTCTATGTGACATACATGTAAAAGCAAATAAAGTAAATAAATAAATACATAAAATAGCCTGATAAAACATTTGATCTGACCTTTTATATCCATATCCAGTTGTGAAAAATGTTTACTTCTTTTGGTAAATATTGGTAAAATTTTTTAGACATCACTGCTTTGGCTCTTGGGGCCCAAGATTCTCATCTTTGATGTCGATTTTGAGTGTTTAAGATTTTTTCTCTTTTACAAAGTACTACGGCTGCCCCGATGGAAATGTATAACTGATCCAAAAAAGTATTTTCACATTTCAGTTTGGTTTCGTACAGCGAGTTTTTAAAATTCAGTGCATTTAAGCGCATAAGCATATAATTATTTATTGAGTTTCGTGTTATGATGTATGCATATGCCCAGTCATAACCAGCTCTGTTGGGCAGAAAAGCTGGAGGAAATCAAATATTAGCGCAAGGTCCCTCGTGATGTGATAAGATCGCCTCTAATGATGAAGCGCCTTCGACTACATCCCCCACCAAACAAAACCGTGTGTTAGGACTGCCTCACTCGCTACGGCTCAGCAACTTTGCCAAATATAAAATATTTATTTTGAGCTCAGAAAAAAAACGAGTGACTCTTGTGAGAACCATCGGAAATACTGTGCACATGAAAGATACTCTTTGCTTTTAAAGCTCAAGTAATCTTTACAAACCCCGGTCATGTTCAATCATGGAAATAATAACTAAATCTGTCTAAAAAGAGAATCCTCGCTCATTAAACACGCCTTTTGTGACAAAAGATGTCAGAAATCGAGACTCGATGTAGTCCTAAAGCTCCTAAATGACTCCTATGACAGTAAACCAGGCCGTCTGTATCCAACATGCGTACGTTTCCCCTCAGGCGGCGTGCTGAGATGCCAGACAGCTGTAAGGAATATGTATTTGCATGGGTATCCGTCTCCATGCTTCACGCTGATGCCTCTTGTGAAGATACAGAGTTTCATCAGTTTGCTTTGTCAGACTCCATTGTAATTCCAAACCAGGTACGGGGAGGAAGGGAGCTTTAAACATTAAATCAATGAAGGCTACGGACACCAATCTATGGTAAAAAGAGGGTGGGGGAAAAAAATCAAAATTTGAGGCAGTTGCACAGGGACCATCTCATTTAGCCGGAGCTCAGAGGCATGCCAAGATTAATATACCTTGCCTATTTGGTTGCATATTGCATATCCCTCCTCGACTCAAGTCTGTCTGGGCCAGCGGGCCCCACAGTAGCACAGATCATTTTTAAAGCGCTTCATTATTTCACCAACCAATCTCTCTCTCTCTCACCCAGGTCTCTCCATTGATTTAATTAGTGTGCAGAGAGAAACGTGTGCGTTTGAGATGTTACATGATCTCTATTATGTATGCTGGAGCATCATTTAGTAATCTGCACCATGTCGGCTTTCTTTATTGGCCGGCGGTGAGGTGGACTCCCGAGGAGCCTGTTGTCTGACGGCCACCGTGACCATGATAAAGTATTGGTGGGCTTTAGAGTCCTTGCTTTTCATTTTTATTTTATTCATTAATTTGCATGTGCGCACGTAATATGGACTGTGTTTCATCAGGGCCGGCTGGAGAATCGGATAAATTCCGAGATTCAGCGGACGGACCCTTGAGGAACACCGTTGCGCATAGACAGTGATTAATGCACACGACTTACCTACACTTTATTAATACTTAAGGCAACACTTCATCATGTTTCAGCAAAAATTAGTGTTTTTTTTCTCCCTGCAGATAGATTCGTAAGAACAGCTGTGAGCCCAAACACATGTGGGTCCATGATTTGGTCAAGAGAGGAGGAATGCTGAGCGAGTTTTCCAGGCTGAACGTGTGTAGCATCTGCTTGTATGGCGTGCTGGCAGAGTTTCTGAAACAAAATGAAATGAGCTAATCAGTTTGTGCCATGCTTAATTTAATCTCCCCGGTGCTGCGCTATCGATTTGATTTTTGACTCCTGATTTGCGAAAAGCAGAAGAATAATGTCATATAGTAATGAGGTCGTGTTATTAAACTGGTGCAGCTACTGAAAGGCTCTTACAAGTGTTTTTTTTAAATTATTTATATTTTATAAATGAGTTGATGTATTGCACAACTTTAAACTAGTTGAGGCCGATGTAAACCAAAAGAGCAGACAGAAACCATGCAATGTTTTAATACTAGGGGTGTGACGAGACAGTCAGCTGGCGAGACGAGACATGAGATTGAGTTCACGAGACGAGATTTTTACACAGTATTTTTAAGAAATCCTCAATGATGAAATACATGACTAGAAAAATAGTCTGCTGGTGCATTTGAAATGTTTTAACAAATCCTCTTGTAATGAATATCATTTCGTTTCTACTTTCTGAGTATGAATTATTATATGCAGTAAAAGCAACAATACTCAAGCACTGTAAAAGGTTTTGCTGCAAACTTCTCTTCAGTATAATTTTATATGAGTCTCTTCAGACCTTAGAAGTTAGAACTGTACATGATTTATGAGCCTCTACAACTTTTGACCTCCTAACTGAACCCCTTTCCACAGATTGATCATAGAAATAAAAACAGTATAAATACAAATGAATAACAGATTTCTCTTAGTCTCATTAAGTGCAAACAATAAGTGCAATCATAATCAAAGTACTCTCTCAATATTCAAAGTGCAAATAGACCAAATTTTTCTTCAAGCATGAGCTAAGCTTTCTACAGAGCTAAGAGATGGTTATAACTACACAGCCCAGCCTTAGATAGCTTTCATTTTGGGAGATATTTGCATGCATCAGGGAGCCGCATTTTACTTTTGTTTTTGCGATGGCGCGTACTCTGTGAATAGGGAGCGGTGGTGATGAATGCTCATTCTACAAGATATGACATTTGTCAGATGCTTAGGCTCTGTTGTGCAACGAATCCTCTGCCGTGGTCTTGTCAGTCATCTCGTCACTTACTCTTGTCACGTGATCAGTGAACTCGGATTCCTGCTGCACTACGTACGACTCTGCAGCTCTTGTTTGATGAGCTGGACGGGATTGAAGTGACCCTTATCCAACTGAATTAAATGGTTTTTATTTCTATAAAAAGCAAAATGCCAGTGGAGGCATAATGTAAACATAGTGGTGGCATATTCTATCATAATTTCACCCTCACACTCCGTCATGGCAATAACGTAAAAGCCTGTACACACCGGGATGAATATCGCAGCGTTTATCGCTAGCGTTTTTCGAGACGTTTTTTGTGTTCACACCCAAGCGATTTTCACTGGCGATGCGCAGAGTGAACGTGCAAATTCACTCCCTGGCAGTATGTGGCGCTTGTGCTTAACGGTAGTGCAAATAAACATATTTATGATATTAAGAAAGTTAAAGAAGGTAAAAATGCAGATATTAAATGGCATATATATGAGAGATGGTAGTCAGAAACGGTAGTGCAAATAAACATTTATGAAATAAATATTCTCAGCTATATTTCTTGAATGTAAAAGAAAAAAAAAAAAACAGCAAAAATACAGAAATAATACACATCTATTGGTATGGCCAAGAACTGGCAGAGCACCCATAGCGTGCGTCTCAATCAGCTCCCTAGTTCACTAGTCAGGGCACTGATCAGGGAGTCGACCACATTCATTTAAATGGTATACTGATACACGTCCTAGGAAGCTAGGGAGCTGTTTGAGACGCAGGGATAGTTTGTAGGGGTCTTCCTCGTCTACTTACTTTCTCTTCGTCGTCTTGTGTGCTCGGCAAGACTGTTTTGTGCTTGAGCGCCTCCAAGTCGTGTTTTACTGTAACTTCAGCAGCTCCAGGCACTTGAACAAAAGCACCAATCTCATTGGTCGGCCAGTTTTTAATGCGGCGCGTCAAACCAAAAAAACAAACCCAAGGCGTTTTTTAAAAAATGACGCTTTTATGCCTCGCGTTTTTCGCGTCGGTGTGCACACTCACATTGGTGCCCGTTGTTTAGTCACGAGGCGTTAAACGTTGGCGAAAATCGCACGTGATATTCGTCCCGGTGTGAACAGGCCTTAAGACAGCTTTTCACCTCGATGAGAAATCTCGTCACACCCCTATTTAATACGGGTAATGAAATAATTGTTCTTTTACTGGGACTTGTTGAAGAGAGGTGTGCTATTTTCTAAGCGATGAGACTTTGGTAAGCAGGACTTTAGACTTATGTCGAAGGAGGGACCCGCATTGCATGTCTTTGTGGTTCAAATAATATACCGATTAAAATCCAGCATGAAATGCAGCATGTTGCTTTGTGCATTAACTTCAGAGCTAGGGAAATCTGATTATGTTTGAACGTGACATATTTTGGTGCATATTGTGTGTTCAGCAGGTCCGTTTTGGCAGTAGAGATGAACTGAGAAACAGACAGAGATGAAGTGGTATGGAGAAGCAGCAGTAGATACCACTGGGTTGTGAGTTAGAAGCCAGACCAATATAAAACCTCATTACTGTCGCGTCATGGAAAATGTGTGCACTTTACACTCCATCTAGCAGCACTTTTGCTGGATAAGCACTGTTCTTGTTTGGCCCTTTGTAAAGGCCTGTTTCATTAAGGGCAGTTTTCAGCACCATCCTTTTAGTACAGGTGACACCTGCTGCCATCACCTCTAAACTTTTTCTTTGTCTTGGAAACCCATTCAAGTACTGCGTGTCTGTCAAAGATGGTTTATTAGATTTCAGTCAGTCTCTTCTGAACTGTTCAGAGAGTCATTAGCTGTGTTTGAAAACCTGGCGAGCTGCCTCACTTCCTTCTCCCTACATAGGAAGCATTCAAAACCAATATAGATCTGGAATGCTCTAAAATAGGAATCAATTATGTAGAGAAATAATTTCAATAGAGGTCACACTAGAGGCCTGTTTACACCTGGTATTAGGATGTGTTTTGGTCGATCGCATCACAAGCGCACAATGCTAAATACGGTTGTTAACAGGGTCTAAAATGTTTTAAGCTTGTCCATTTTTGACCACTTCCAGAGGTAGTTGAAAACACATACAACTGGATTGCTTTAGTAGTGTAAACACTCATATGTTGTGTCTTTCTACGCAATGTTTTCTTGTGTTTTAAAGGTACTGTGATGCAGAAGGAGGCAATTTTCATAGTCACTGTCAATGTCTTTGTAACGCAGGTCGTATATATGGGAAGAAGGAGGCTGGAACCGACGAACGTTCACAAACACTGTAATATATAAAATAAACCAACAACGAAACGAAAGTAAAATGCCGGCAGTCCCTCACAGCCAACTGCCGGCCACACAAACATAATAAAACATAACATAAAATCCAGGCCTGGTCCTCTCTCGTCCTTCAGTGTTGTCGCTTCTCCTTTTATGCTTCCGGAGCTTCTCCGTGAGGGATACGAGACCGGTGCCGAGCGCAGGTGACGTTCTTTAGCAATCACGGCACCAGCCTCGCACCATTCCCTCATGGCTCTTGCCCCGCCCTGCTTGTCACATACCCCCATTGCCCCTCGCAGGCCGGGGAGTACCTACGCGACTGCGTTCTACTTCCCCCGGGAGCCAGTCTCGGCGGCCGCAGCACCTGGGGGTAAAGACAGACGAGACGAGAGAAATGGTGATGGAAGCACAAGGAGCAACAGAGTCGAGAGAGGGAAGAGAGGGGAAAAAAAGATCTTGGTCCGGTTCCCGGACACACTGCCACTCGGTCCTCAGCCAGCCGAAAGGCTCTTCCTTGCGGTTCCAATGCAATGGTACTGGACGCTCAGTGGACGGCTCGATCCTCCTCCGCCCCCTGGTGGCCGACGCAGGCTCCTCCCGCTGAGGGCAGCCGGCAGCGAGTCCCCTGTTCCCTGCTCCTCCCCTTTATGGTGGACGGCAGCAGGCTCAGTCCCACGTCGAACGGCGGCGACTCCTCTGCTACCTTTCAGACAGCAGCTACCCCACCTCGACCCAGGAGCATGGCAGTGAGCTTTCCGTCCCACATGCTGTATGCTCGCTCCTGCAATTGCCCCGCCCTGTTTGTCACAATCTTTCTCTTTGGAAATTGAATCTCTCATTGAAGGTAAAGACTGAATGCCATAAATGCATACAGTCTGAGCCTTAATGGTGTCGCGAAGGTATGGTCAGCATAGTGCAGAAATGATCATTTCACATCTTCAAAGAAAGACTCCAAGTAAAATAACTCCTTTACTCACCTAAACTTGTCAGCAAGGCTATTTTACGTGAATGTGAGTGCATTAGCAGGTTTCTGAATCGCAGGTGCTTGATTTAGGATATGAGGTCATAACTGCAGCCGGTGATGAGGCCTAAACTAGCACATTTAGTGGAAGTAGACATTGACTATTTAATTTTACTTAACATCCACTATATTGGCGAGACCTTTTTGACGGATATCGGTTTACATATTGCACTTAAGCTTAACTGAGACTTGAGAATTTGTAGACATTTAAAAGGTTGTTGTGTCGACCTTGATTTATTGCAATATTGAGGTGTTCAAAATAAACATGATTTCTCATCTTACAAATCAATTGTTTCTTATTTTCACTGCATGTCTCTTAGGTGTTGAGGACTAGTGCACCTTTGAGCCTACATTCAGCACGAGTAAAATACTTAAGTACTGTTAAAATCAGATACTTTAAGACTTTTACTCAAATCGTATTGGAATTGGTGACTTGTAACTTGTAATGGAGTAATTTTTGCTGTAAGGTAGCTGTACTTTTGCTCAAGTATGGTTTCCAGGTACTCTTTACACCTCTGATCTCTGGTACACACAGCTCACATACACACAAACAACATTACCAAGCAAGACATTAAAAAACATGCCCTTGCATAAAATTTGCACCAATAAAAACTGCAGATGCAGAAAATGCAACTGAAAAAAAGGTCAGCGGCATAAACTGGCTGCAATTATAACAATACCGGCTGAAAAAACAGTCTGCACTCTGCTAATTAGCCAACAAACAAAATCTCTCCTGAGTCTGTATTTAAAACAGTGTCTGTGCCCTGTGCTCTAGTGTGTTAGAATACCAGATATACTCAGAGTTTTGTCTGGGTGTGCAGAGACTGGCAGACTGCTACGCACTTGTCTGCAGTTGAAAAATACAAATAAATAAATAAAAATAATAAAAAATTGAGATGATCGTGCCAGCCTCAGGCCTTAAAAGCATCCCGCTGAGTTTGGCAACTGGCACTCAGCACCGCTCCAATTTTAGATGGAGCTGCTCTTTGCCCAGTCTTTCTGAGGGACATTGGAAGCATTGAAGTGTTGGATAAAGATCACATGCTGGATGGTTTGGTAGGAAACTTATTCTTTATTAAGCACTATGCATAGTCATGTTCTAATGATTATTTACAGGTATTGAGTGGCACTTGCACTGGCAACCTTTGCAGCTGGACAAGCCCCCCCCCAATAATTAGAAATGGCCAAATTGCCCTCAATTGCCTAACAGCGCTCATCACTGTCTGAATGAGTGAGCTGGCCAATAAAAATTCAAAGAAGGTAGGGCTTACTGTTCACAGAAGACAAGTGCAAATTCCAGTGCAACGCTTTTGTTTTAGCAGTGGAAGAGTACGTGGCGAGTAAGTAGCTAAACATTAATATTTGACGACTGTTTTATGATTGAAATATTCAGCGATTGACAGTAATATTCAGTGTTGCAGACTACTCAACATTGTTATGAAATTTCACCATTTTGAATTGAAAACATTCTATTATTTGATTAAAATAATATGATTCATGTAAAAGACAAGAAATGTTTTGCGTTTTTGACATATTAAAAGACATACAAATAAGAGTGAATATATTTTTAAAAAAAATATATTATTTGCAAATAGGCCTAGTTTAAATTGATTACTTAATAACTACAGTAGGCCTGGAACTTTTACCGTTCTTTTTTTTTTGTTATTTCCTTAAATCCCTTTTAATCTTTTAATTATATAATTCATTTTAATAATAAAAAAAAGTTCAAGACATGGTTACGGCCTTGCTCTGCAGATCTGGTGAGAATTATAAATCCTGTCGAAACTATTTTGACTTTAGGGTTTTATAATATTATTACGATTTATAGAATGAGAAAAAAGGCTTTTGGTTTAGCATTAGAAGGTTATTTGCACATTTTGAATTAGTGGCTGTTCACATAGGATTTGTTCTCACATTCAAAAACATCTAGACGTAGTGCAGTGAAAGCTGACAGTATCATAAATTAAGTTTTCTTTTTTCTAAGCCAAATGAGTTCACAGTGTGCAAAAGGCCTAGAATAGTCCATACACCAAATTAAAAATGGCGTGGCTGTTGAGATTACGACTAGTGTGCTTAGTTTTCGCAGATAAAATCCCCGCCTTGGTCATAAATTGTATTACTGGCTCTGGGATGCTGTTCTTTAATTGGATCCTTGTAATTGGGCAAGTGGAGCTAAACAGCCGGATTCCTGTTTGTTTATACCTCTCCCCCATATTAGTAACGTGCTGCGACTCCTCAAACAGGCTGAGGGGTCACTAGCATCTAGCCAAAGGCATAATTAGTCACTCATTCTTAGCATATGCCTCACTAGTAGCCCTGGCCAATTATTCATGATTAACTTGAGTCACAGTGCGAGCGGTTGATTCATGCCTGCCCACACCGGCTCGCTATCTGAAAGATTCAGAGCAGAGAAGGAAAAAAACAACCAAAACAAAGCCTATAGGTTTTTGAGGAGATGAAAGAGGAGCCCTTGATGCGAGGGGCATTCAGCCTGCCAAGTGTCTGTCAAGTTTCTCAAGCACCCTGCAAAGTGTGAGAAAATTGGTAAAGAAGAATAAAAAAACACTTTCGGCCCAAGATTCATAGTGTTTGAAAGAAAACTGAGACCCTAATCTGAAAATAAGTGCTAGGAGATGAGATGGAGAGAAAGAGAGGTGAATAAAAAAGACCTGTCGGATACGTTCCGTATTGAATTTTCTCGACTTTGATCCGACTGATAGATATAGTTTAATTAAATCTAAATGGATGTCTCACCCTTGGCTTGTCAATAATAGTAGTTCTGTTTTTAACATTACGCTGGGGACAAAAAAACATGGACAAACTGTATTGAAAAACGTTTGAAAAGATATATGTCAAGGTAGAGAAAAGTATGGGATTTTAATGATTAGCCAAATGCTTAAGGGTTAGAAACAGCTACTTAAGATTCAGGCGTCAATGTGTTATCAGACCTGGGCTGTAATAAAATCGTGACTTCATTATTGTTATGAGAGCTTGTTCCACTTTCATCATGAGGCTCTAGCTGTGTGCTGTTCTGAATCTCTATTTAACTGACACCTTCAAGTAATAAATCAGTTGTTTGAGTCAGTTAGAATGTTTAATTGCAACCTCACATTATTTATAGCTTTCAGATACGCATATATATATATATATATATATATATATATATATATATATATATATATATATATATATATATATATATATATATAAATATATATATGATAAATATATATATGATATTATGATGTCTGTACATCTGCAAATGGAAATTTATCTGAATCGCAGCTTGCTGAATGAGTTGCACTAATATGAAACCACTTTCTCAACCCATTTTACATCTGTAATGTGTCGTATTTCTGAGTGAAACATGATATTCAATAGTAAAAAAACAAAAACCTGAAAAAATTCTGAACCTGATTCTGTCAATCTGGAAGTTATTTGATTGTTGAAATTGGACATTACACACCAGAATAGACCCAGATTTTAATTCAAGTTTGCAGTGCTACTGACATTTGTGAAAGATTTTTAATCAGGACATTGAAGCTTAAAGTCAAGTTCACCCTCCAAAACATAACACTCTCAAAAAATTGCTATTATTATATAACCTTTATTAAATTAACATTAATAATAATTACTGCAATATTGTAAAATTTTAGAAAGGCTAGAATGCCTAAAATGCTTAAATGCTTGAAATTTGATTTGACAATTTTCATAAATTTTGATGAAAGATTATGAAATCATTTTTTTTTTTTTTTTTTTTTTTCATTAAAACAATGTGTACTGATGATTAAGTAATGTATTAAGAAAGTAAATGGGGTCACCTTTAAAGGTCCATATATATAAAGGATGTGCATTAGACTTGACTGATTCCATTTAGGTGTGTTTAGAAAACCATTGACATGGCCATTTCACATGAGGCTTTTCAGCTCTGGTGATCAGCAGAGCGCTGGTCCAACACCCCTCTGTGCTCTGGGACAAAGGTCTGGACTCCTTTGCATGCAACAGAGCCCAAACAACCATGCATCATTTCCAGGCGATATCCCCCATGTTCTGATCATCCGTGCTACTTTATAGGGAAAGACACGTTCCTGTAACCTTGACAGATTGCACAAATGGACCAGAACTGTTTGTGCAACCTGAGTGTACTTTCCTAATACTAATTTCTGATCTTATTGTGCATGATCAGTGCATGGTATTTTTGAAAATGCTGGTTAACAATAATAGCAAATAGAAATAGATTAGGAAAGTTGGTATTTATGCAGAGGGTGAACTTGACTTTCAACCTCCATAAGCAAAAAGCCCAAAAAAAAGTGTTTTAGGAGGAAAAAATGTCACTTTATGAAAGTAAAATGGGTTGTAAATGTGTTTAGTTTGGTCTTTAAGGCGGTGGGTCATTACACAGCACTGGACATTTGGCAATTAACTGTATACATTTTGCATGCGTCTAAAATGAAGTTTCAGTCCAGCCTTGAAAGGAAAAGTGAGAGCGTCATTATATAGATGGTGAATTCCTGCCGACAAACATCCATTTTCTCTGTCATTGGTAGAGAAGAAGGGTAGCAAGAGAAAAAAACAATTGTATTTTGACCTGACACCAACTCCCTGATGAGAGCTGTCATTTCCTTTAAGGTCACGGAGATATATGGGATACAGGCAAGTAGTTATTTGAGTTAGGAGATCGAGAGCTTGCTTTTTGTCACCGTGTCTCTCCAGACACTTGAGCCACGTGCTTCTTTCCGTGCCCGGTGCCGCCCGGTCCGGGCGGCTTGGCACCCAGCGGGGAACGGGGGCTGTGACACTGACAAAGCTATCTAAGGCTAGCACCATCCGTCATCCCCTCCCGTTTAGCATGAGCTATCGCACAGTCCAAAAGATGTCAGTGAACCTTATCGCCAAGGAAACCTCTCAATAACTTATTCATGATTCGCAAGGCAATTGCCCGGGCTGCTGTTTCACTTGGCAAAGTAGTCGACATTGACAAAACATTCAAGGAACGCTCGACTCGACCTGTATCCGAAGTGCTCCGGTTGGCGCCGGATATCCATCTGGTCGAAATTCTCAGCACGCTCCCCTTAGGAGGCTTTCATAGCAGGTGATGGGTTTAAGATTCTTGGCAGGGAAGCATTTTAAGAGCAATAGTGGCTGTCACCAGACAATTTCCCTTGTGGTGGGTCTGCATCTTAAAGCATTAAACCAAATGACTTCTTGGTCTGGTTCAGACAAGCTGTTTGAGCAATGGCACCGTTCGAATATTTACACTTTAATATAGAAGCTCATCTCGGGGTCTGCGCTGACCATGGGGACATCCCGCAGATGCTTCTCTCTTTAATGTCCGTGCTCAATTAAAGGCTTTTGATTGAACGAGGCAAGGCGCTGGATACTCAATTGCAATCACATATGCAAAAGCTGTCAGAGATATGAAGCACTTCCCTCATGCTGTGAATTATATTGTATGCTCTTTGCATTTTATGAGTGCCGTCCCCATAATGCATTGTGCTGTTATAAGTAAATATATCTGGAATGACCTTTCTCTACATGTCAGAGTTGGGACCACTGAGAATGCTTATTAGCTCACTCCTTGTGTTTTTTCCCCCCCTTTTGCTCTTCGAAAGGTCCCGCCAGGGTGAAAGATGGAGAAAATAGATAAGTGCAGAAAGAGAGAGAGACTTCACCAGCTGTGTGCCTCAAACCCATTTAGTTCCAAGACTGTGATGGTTTTTCATCGAATTCCCTGACCTGCCTCGGAATTGTAGAAATGTAGTGACTTTTTTTCTTCTAAAATTAGTTGTGTGGGTCCTTATATCCTCAAATGGGCTTATTGTCCTTATTAAACTCTGTGACCATTTTGGATTTGGTTTGCAAGTATAATTTCGTTTGTGTATGACAGGATTGTGTAAAATTCAGAACTGAGAAATTGGCTTCCTTTCAATTCATGAGTGTGAATTTAAATTGAATGTGCCAAACCCCACAGGTAGTTGAATTGGAATGACTGAAAGTGGAATTGACAGTAATGCAATTTAAAGACATTCATTTGAAGTTCAAAGATGTTCATTTTAATAAATAATAAGAAAAATGTACTGAAAAATTAACAGTATTCAGATTTCTATTGGTGGCATTTCAAACATTTGGCTGTGTATCATAATGCCTATAAACCTTTTGTTTTTTACCATGTTTGTAGTTAAAAATCAGTTAAATTACTTTTGAATTTCAAATTTCCTTATTCAAATTTGAATTGGAATTCTGCATCCTGTTTGCTACATCAATTCAAATTCCCCAGTTGATGGTTTTTAAAATAAATTCTCAGTTTAGTTCTAAATGGTGCGCAACCCTGCAGCCAGTTGCATAAACTAGTCTTTTTTTTTTTTTTTTAAGTCAGTTACATAAAAATGTAGATCGGTCTATTTAGAATCCAAAAGTAAGATTACCCCTTGGCTAACTGCTAAGTTGTCAGAGTAGTTGAGACACAGGCTAAATGCAACTGGCAATACCGTAGTCACTCTCAAACATGTGATGGTTGACGTAATGATGCATCTTCAGGTCTTCAACATTACTAAAGCTTCCAGGTTGGTTTGTTGTTGCAAAACCAGCAAAATTGCAAACTGCAAAATTATCAGACAATTGAGCTAGTTTTTCAGTTCAGTTCTGCACATGCACCATGAGTTTAATATGGTTGTCACTACTTTAAGTTTTCAGGAGTGAATCCAGTTCTAGAATTCAGTTGTCAATTCCATAAATGAGCGAACTCTGTGTGTGCAGAACGAGATTAAGCGCTGGTTCTGGAGGTGTGACAACTGTATTTAGCTGCAGTGTGTACGTGACCTGTGTGCATGTGTGCGTGTGTGCAATACTTCACTGCTGTTTGCTCTACTTCAACTTCCAATTCCCACAGTCCTAGTTTCACTGTGTTCCTGAATCTGCTCTCTGACGCAACTCTCCTCCGTCTGTTGCGGCTGAGCATCCCGTGGCGTCTTCCCTTCCTCCTCGTGTCCCAATCCCAGTCCTTCCCGGAGCAACACAACACGCTGTTCCCTTCCATGCTGAGATCACAGCCCCCCCAGCCACAAACCCAACCGCTGCGTATTTCCCTTCCTACCTGTGTAGTGAATTCCCTCCAATGACACGTAAGGTAATAGAGGACATCCTTTTTTCCCCCTAGGCCTTCTCTCTGTTCAGTGTCATTGCATTGAAAGTCTTCTGTGAAGAAAAATGCTATGCTCAGTTTGGTTGAGCAAGATAAAGACGCTGGCACATGTTGCATGCCTTCCAAGTGCTGTGATAAGAAAGAGACAGATATTTGTTTTGACCAATATTGTTTACAGTTTTCACACTTTTTAAATTGATCAGTTATCAGATTTACCTACCAATAAATCGCACCATTTTGTGGGTCTCTAAAGAATGGCATTAGCGTTTTTGCTCACCAGCCACTGTGGCTAGTGGTTTTCCAAAGTTTCTAGCCACTCAGTATTTTCGCTGGCCACAATTTTGACATTGATACCATGCGAAAAAACCATGTCGATATTTGTAATATATAATTTGCCAGCAGGTATATTAGGCTGCTGTCACTTTAAGACCTGACACACAGATCCGTTATACTGTTACACATATGTTTTCTTTATCAACTGTTTATGTTCATTTAAAACATAACTGACTGTGAATACTTACGTTTTGACATTATTTTGTGTGTATTTGACTGTTTAAGCGCAATAAGCTGTGAAAAAGAACTCAATTTAGTACTGAGAGGCGGCTTTATGTGCGAGACATCTGCGAGAATGAGTAAAATTATGCGCAATACTCGCAATCCCAAGCCGAAATTCAAGCCTTGTAACACCAACAATATTCATCTGGAGCAAATAAAACAAGTGAGTGAGGAGAGGTGGGTTTGTGTTTCAACTTGCTGTCGGAGAGATGAGAGAGAGAGAAAGCACAGCTGGTATCGTGTATCTATTCTGAGGAAAATGAGTATTGGAAGGGTTTCAGATATTTCAGTATTGATATGTATTGAAAAATTGATATTTTCGACAACACTACATTGCACTTAGTTTATTATTTCAGATGCCTTTTTAGAAGGCTACAAATGAAAAATGTATATATTATTTAATCCGTGACTGCGTTATACGCCACTGCTGAAATCCACCCGCATTTGGCGGGATGGCGGCTGTTAATGTTAAGCCCTGGGCACCGGAACTTATTTAATGTATTGTTTGCATAATTACTTAAAGGCAGGGTAGGTAAAAAATGTATAAAAAACTTTTTTTTCAAAATTTGTTTAAACTTTATTTATATATCAATACATATTTAAAATGTAAGTACTCTGAAAAAGTATAAAAATTGAGTGTCTGTAGACCTCTCACGACTGTTTTAAAGACAGCTCATTATTTCCATTCACTCCACCCCCTCCCTTCTGGGCTCCTTCCAAAGCCACGCCCCCAAAACGCATGAACGTGCGACTCCGACCACTGAGCTGGAAGACGCATTATTTACCTGAGACGAGCGGAGAGGAAGGAGCACAGTGCATGTAGTGACATCATGTCAGAATCACATGTAATAAAAATAACTTTATAATTATGAAGATAAACATAATTTAATTCGCTAACGAGTTAGTTATCTATAAGGCAAAGCTAAAAACAGGTTGCATGATACACGTTTTTCCATTACCATCATTTACACTGTGATGAAGATGAATTTCGTGTAAGATTCATAACATATACGTTGTTCTACAGATAAACAGAGTAACATACACTCAAATATCAACTCACAACTGCATTGCAGACACAAAATAATAACACACACATACAACAAAGTGTGTACGACACACACAGATACAAGATAAAGACATCAGTAAACATAGGTAGAGAATATAAAAACAAAACAAAGGCGAAAAAAAACGTGCAGGTAAACTTACAGGTGAACATGGTAAAAGAGTTAGACAGAGGGTAAATATAGTTCTAAGAAAAGTTCCTAGATGCGGAGTAACGTTAGGCCTACTATCTGTTAAACATGTATTTAGTTATCTAAAGCAAAATTATGCACAATTCAACACTATAGCTATCATCTTGAGCTAGGCCTATAGATTATTTATCGTCTCTACTACAGCTCGCTAAGTAATGTTATGTTAGCTATATTACGCAGCTACGTGTGCTAATGACACATGCTTCATGAAAAAATAAACAAAAAAATATGTATGATCAAAATACAAAAAGAAAGATTTACCTGTCCAGTGGAAATAAAGCCATCAAGGAGTCACTTTTCAGCCCCTTGAGTTCCCTCAGTTCTCGCCATCGCTGGAGAGCCACGCCGATATTAACTCACGTTTTATTTCTTTGTTTATCCAAAGACTTTTTGTTCATTGCCTTTTCTTGTACTGTTACTGTCTTCCTTTTTTTGCCTGGTTTGCCTTCACTAACTGCATAGGCCGGTACTGTGAATTTTGCTTGCTGTTTCTCTGCCATTGTTTTGGTATTCCTAGGATCCATGCCTCTTGAATTCCCCAAATCAAACGTGCGCGCGCAAGTGGGCAGGTCATGTGTGGCAAAAGGGTGGTTGCCATGGTTGCGAGAGAGTGACAGCCGCCTAAGCCAATCCTATGTTTCGTCCCGGATGGAAATAATGAGCTGTGTTTAATACAGATTAAACGGTCTAGAGTCACTCGATTTTTATACTCTTTTTATCAGAGTTCTTACATTTTAATTATGCATGTGTATATATATATAGAAAGTTTAAACACATTTGGAACAAAATTTCTTACCTACCCTGCCTTTAACAGCAGTTTGATAAATAATAGCTATTCATTATCAAGCAAGAAATGTGTGGCTTAATAATTAGACCCAAATCAAAGATCAAAGAAAATGAACTGACAAGCAAATATTTTGCAAAACAATAGGCAAAACTTGTTATATAATATATGATTACTATTATTATTTATGCCATTATATAATTTTATGTCAAAATATTGTATTATTTTAAATGCTCACAAATCTATTTTTTAACAATTACCATCACCAATAATAATAGTAATAACAATAATAGTAATAATAAATACTTTTCATAATGCATATTGTGTTTTTATTGATGCAGTCTAATTATTATTTAGTTATTGTGGCAAAGAGCAGAAATAAAACTAATTAAAATTTAGTTTTGCATTTTGACTACTGGACAGTTATACAAGAATAATCTGTATCTGTATTGGTCAAAAAAGTGATATCTGTTGATCTGTAGTTGAGTTGCTGGGGGTGGAAATCTGCACAGGAAATTTTTACACTTTTTGACTCGCTCACCTCTTGTAATGAATAGGATATGATCGTTTGCATGGTCTTGTTGTTTTGCTACTTGATTAGGCTTTGGTGCATTCTCTCATCATCATGTCACATTAACACAGTGTTTAGCTTAATTAGCCTAAGTGTGGGGAGGGGGGGTGTTAAAAATGAGTCACCGGTGGGAAAAAAAATGATGTCCACATTTAGAGACAAGTAATTAAGAAAACACTGGGTTTCAAAAATAGGCTTGAATGAAACGATTATGGAGCTAAACAAGTGCACCTAATTACATGCTCACAAGGTGTTCATGGCAACATAGCGTTGTTATGGAAACACAGAAGTCTGCTCTGTATCCATGGAAAAAAATGACCCCAGCATTGTGCTGGAGGGCATTTCCTCATCAACACCGATACCTGCTGTGTGTGTGGGCATTCATGTTTACGTTAAGGTATTTTTATAAGCATATATATATTTCTCCTAGGGTGAATCTCACTAAACCTGTCAAGAACATTTATGTCCGGGTCATATTTCACCACAAAATGGAAGAAAAGAGATTTGACTTATTTTTTTTTCAGGGTCATTAAGAATATTTTCCATCGTGACAATAGATTATAACTTTTACATTCTCACTATCCTGATGCCTAATGTGACTAATGTGAAAAACAAAATTGTGAAGTGTTTATATGCCTTAGTAGTATTTTTACTGTCTTTAATCAAAGACTTTATATATAGAATAACAGAGCACTCATATTATTATGAATGAGAGAAAGTGCAATGTGTAATATGGCAGAATAAGTCCCGCCTTCTAAGTAAGAGCCAATCGCCGAGTGGTAAAGTCATTGTGTCACTGAAGCGGCCGTTAGAAGCTCCGGTTCCTATAGAAACAGTCAGACGCGCGCTTCCTATAGAGCCCCCCACTTAGGACTGCACGCGCGCATTAGCCTGATCCAGCCTGAAAAATGCATTTGTGTTGTCATGATTTGAGTGTTTAGAAACAACATTTATGAGACAGTTTTTCTCAGATTTCATTGGTGATTTCAAATATGAAATTTAATTGAAAGCTTGGCGAACAGCTTTGGAAAGTCTTAAGTGCACCTATCCACTCAGATAATGGATAAAATAGAGAAAAATAGATCAGAGCATAAATTGTTAACAGGGGTCTGTCAGGGATAGCGAAGCAGTCAAACTGGCCTACTAACAAGCTTTCCCTCACCATTCATTTGCTCTCATCTCTTCTTCATCTCTACTCACCTCCATTATACATGAGCCCTCTTATGAAAAAGTCATAAACGGCAGGAGTGGTTTCTCCACGCACAATCTCGCACCACACCGCCTGCCTTGCAGATTAATTAGAGGCAGCTGTCGTCCATTTCCAATAATTAATCACTGGAGTGGGAAACTCCTATTCCAGGAGAGCTTGGCAAGCTCACGAGTACGTTAGCTCCAGCGTTGCCTGTATTTGATCTTGCCCTTTAGAGGACCAGGCATTTCTAGATGGACCTTTTGGCGAAACAACTTTCTCAACTTTTTCAGAATGTTTCTTAACTGCACTTTGCTCATTCTCATATCATTGTAATTGATAGCTAATTTGCAAGGACAAAAAACAGCTAATGTTTCCCAATGTTCAAAGATTTAATATTGGTTGGGTGGTTTTTCTAGAGAAACAATGTTCTCTAAAGTACTCATAACTGCCTTTTTTATTAGGTTATAACAAAGCACAGCTGCTTGACACCTCATTTTATTAGAGGTGAACTTTCTAAGCATATGCCTTACACCGCTCTGCTGACCAAAGGTTGCACTCTTCTGGTCTAATTTCACAGGCCTTTCTCGAAATATCAGTGGAGTGCAATCTCAGCACCTCCAGCAGCATCCACTTTTGGCTCATGGATAGGAGTGTGTGCTATGAACCTGGGGAGAACACGATTCTTAAGAGAGGGGCATTCTGCCCAGTTTTCATTAAACCAGGCACCCATGAAGGGAATTTATGAATGACAATTAAAGACATGCTTCAGCATGTTTTAATGATGGTCTCCTAGCCAAAACCGGCAATAGATACAAAGGTTGCACTTTTAAATGGCCCAGTGGAACAGGGCTGACAGATACAATTTTGGTTCACACTTTTTAAACCTCTATTTAAACACATTTCAGTGATACACAAATTTTTTGTTGTGATTGTTTTTGTTGGCCAGTTTTGAGGAGATATTTTAAATATGTTGGGTTTATACATTTTTGAACTGAACTCTAGAAATCTGCTAAAGAAAACAATTGTAGAAAGGCTTTCTTTTTCTTGTATTGTTGTAATTTCAGAACTTGAAATTACCTAGGCTGGTTTTTAGAATTTACCAGTCATTTGCAGGATATGCAAAAAGGTAAAAAATATATGTGTTAGGGTTGTGTCGGTAGACTGTAGTATCGTGCATTGATGATAGTCAGAGATACCACTGATGCCTTTGACAATATCAAGATGATAATTGGCTCATTTTTCCATGAATGTATTAAATTATTATTCATCCGTTTCTGCTCTGGAAGTCTAAGGCTGCCCATAGAACCAAATGGTAAAAAGTTGTGAAATTTGGCTCACAGATAGAGAACAGTCTGAACTGTCCCCATAGCAAATTTGGAATCTCTAACTCAATCCCTCTAAAACGCTTTTATTCAGAAACATGCATATTTCAAAATGTATCACCTGAATGTATTTTAGGTATTTTAGATCTATCTTATGTTTAGTTGTAATGTTTTATATAATAACGTAAATTGTATGGATGATATTGACCTTTGTGTTTGCCATGTAAATAGCCATAAAATGGCATAGAAATTTAATAAACAAACAAACTCAATCCCTCTAGCGCCACCAGCTGTCCAAAGTTGCACTCACGTTTTAGCTAATAACCTTTGAACCGTAAGGGCTAGAAACAAAATTCTTTTTTCCTCTGATTCCTTGACTCAAGACCTTAACCTGCCAATTTGAATTTTCTGAAAAACCTACCTTTTCGAACTCCACCTAGGCCATTGCTCCTATTTAAAATTGAACCAGATCATCTTCAGACCATGCCGACAAAAAGTTATGGAATTCAAGTCGATTTGTCAAACCATAGCATATTTCCATAGCACATTAACACAACATTTTAATGATGCAAATAACAATACAATTACTACAAAATGATTACTAAAATGATATAGACCTAAAAACAGTCTTTAGGTCTGAACACACCACAATATTCAGTTATTGATGAAAATCAAAAGCAGCTTCAAACACAGACTTAAAAATAACAAAACTTGTTTAACAAGAAATATTGATTCTTCTCATTTTTTCCACTATCATTAATGTATGGTCTACAAAACATTATTAAGCCAATAAATTAGTATTTATCTGTGATCTCACAGGCTGACAATAGGACGATATGACTATGGGGCATATATGTATGTGAACACTATATGCATCTTGCCCATTTTACTGTAGTGCCACTGTAGTACAACTGTAGATCATAAGTATCAAAAATGGAGTGTTGCATTTCTCAGGCAGCAATTACTGTACATGTTGTCCTCAGCTGGCAAATAGCAATCTCCAGTGGCCTTGATTCTGTGAAGAAACTGCTTAATTCATTAGCCCCCGGATCGTGAGACGAGAAGAGGGGGATTTTAATTGCTACTGTGGATATAAACATTTAAAAGTGCATCACGGACATGGCCGTTTGGGTGTCAGGACTATTAAAAGATGTGCTTACTGTGACTGGGGTGGGGGATGTAGGGGGTACTAGCACCCTGCTGCGAATAAATTTAAGTCAAAATTCAGACATTTTCCATGTTTTGTACTTAATTAAATGCCAACCACCTACATATATGTGCTCTCTCTCTCTCTCTCTCTCTCTCTCCATATATATATATATATATATATATATATATATATATATATATATATTTTTTTTATATATGCTAACAATGAAATTGGATAAATGTATTAATCGTTTTGCAGCCTGAATGTATGTGTGTGTTTGCATGTAAAATAGATGTGCCAACACCAGCTTTAGTTCAGTCCTCCACTGGGTTATTCAGCAAAGCCAATAGTTTCATTGTTTCTGCTTTTCCTGTTTTTCTAGCTTGCACACACAAAGCGGCGGTGGCCGGTTTTGGTTCAGTGTCATTAGAATGGTAAAGCGTGGCGTCCCGCTGGCAGCAGTAGGCATGAGAAATGAACGGCTCAGTCTCGTCTGGGTGCCTGTTTGAATTTTGTTTATTATGCATTTGTTCTGTGCACTCCTACGCAGCCGGATCACACAGAAAACACACACCCACTCAGAGCAGTTAGCGACAAGGACTTCTAGTATTTTCTGATGACAAATATTCACCTCGTGGCTCTTCTTTACACAATAAACATTCATTGCACAAATGGGTGTGGAAATGAGGAAATCTGCTTTATTTGTCGACAGTGTTTAAGCAAAGGCTTTTTTATTAATAAGCGAGATATGGCTCTATATTTTTTTATTAGCTCCATTTAATTTGTGATGGTTTGACACATTGAGCCATAGAGCTTATGTGGTTGATGCTTGTTGAAGTCTGGTTTGTGCAATTTCCTGATCATGTTGTTTCTACCTTTTCTGGTCTTTTACTGTTCCAGTTATTTCTAAAGGGTTTTTAGCACATTGTTCTAAAGTTGGATTGTTCTGGTCGTGGCTGACATTCTAGGAATAGAATTAGAAATGTAACAATACACTCTCTTTGACAAACCACTTGATTTGAGGTATTATCGTCATTCGTAGCACTAATTATGAGCAAAAGAAAATAGCGATTCACTCAATCTTTGATCATTCTGCTCATTTTTTTTCCTCATTTTAGAACTCCAGGGATATGGTACGCTGAGCATTGTCCCATGATTCTGTCATCGTATGCCTTCATACCTTGTTCCTGTGAGTTCAGAGGTTTCACTGTGACGCACGGGACACGCACAAGTTTTTGGCTCCATCTTCAAAATCCCCTTCGCTCAGAGCACAAGAAAAATCCCTCCTCTCTCTCTCTCTCTCTCTCTCTCTCTCTCTCTCTCCCTCTCTCCCCATTCTTTAAATAACTCGAGTTAATGTGGAGCCAGAGGAATCGTGATGCTCAGGGAATGTGAGGACGTGCCATGCAGACGTTCACACACAGCTTTGCTTCCATATCTATCCCTTAAGTCAGGTGTGTGTGTGTGTGAGTGTGTGTTCAGTCACTGCTGGCACATTTGGCACAAACAGCAGCTCAGAGTTGAGGGTTGATGGAAAGGTAAATGGAGCACTCAGTCCTGAAATGCTGCCAGGAAGAGATTGGCTGAACGGCTAACAAAAGCTGTGTTTCTAATGTTTTCTCACCACTGTCAGATAAAAATGATGTACGGTAATCCCAAAAAGTTTTTGGACACTTAAAAATGTCTGAATGTCATTGACACTACGTATCGAAGCAAGTGTCTTCATCTTAGGGCTGCACGATAATGGCTAAACTGATATTTTTCTCAAAAATGATAATCACGATTGAATAATAATGACAATTGTTCTCGCAGAATTGTCAAATGAAAAATGTTTTTTGGGTAAATAACCAGAGGGACAACATGGCAGACAATTATGCTTAATTAATCGAGAAAAGCAAAAAAACATGATTAAAATACAATTAATCATGCAGTCCTACTGTATCTCTATCTACTTGGTTTGATGTTTTATATCCAATACAATGACATTCAGACATTTTAAGTGTGGCTTAAGTGTTGAAATATTTTTTGGTGCCACAGTATCTGATTGTGTTTATTTTAACTGTGATCTTGTATTACAAAACACAACAATGCTAAAACCATCTCTGTATCCCACTTAAATTTCCATCCAAATACAGGGCTCCAGACTAACATTTGAGAGCAGTGGCGCTGGTGCCACTAAGTTCTACAGAAGATGGCACCAGCACCTGATTTGGTGGTAAATTATAAAGGTAATTTAATCATATTACCATTGTTTTGCATTAACAAGTGTTGTTACTAATAATATTGTTACTAATAATAATGACATGCTTTTGACAGCACTAAGCTTTAATTGAGATGCAGATAAAATTAACTTAACAGTAACGTGCAAAAACGGGAAAAATGTAAATATTCTATTCTTATTAAATGTACCATACTAAACTGACCGACAGCTTCAGTGATTATAAAATGAGCGCTCTTTACTTGCTCTTTACTTTTGTTTTTTTTATGAGACTTCTCCTACTTTTTTCCTACTTTTAGTCAACCTGGCAGAAAAAAAGGTGACAAAATGCAACATTTTAGTCACAGTCTGGAGCCCTGAAATATGTTTCTTCATGTAATATTGTGTGATCATGCTTGGCTTCTTAGATGAAAACCGGACAATGAATAATCTTCATATAGCATTTTATTGAACATACACATGTGGCTGATTTAGATTTATAATTGTATTCTTTGTAATATTTTAGTGTTGTAAGTTTATCATTTATGTCAACTGCAGTTTGAAATGATCAGACTTCAAAAACATTTAGCTTTAAGTTGTGTAGTTGCATTCAGCCTGGTGAAGAACTAGTTAAAGACTTATGCCCCGGCGGTGAAAGTGATGGAGACAAAAGTGACAGCAGGTTTTTGGGTGAAGTGAGAGGTGATCTGGAGACTGGCCGGAGTCATCACACACTTGTCTTCTCCCTGCTTCTCTTCAGCAGAGATCTGAAAGGATAATTAACAACGCTTATGGCTGTCTCTCCTCAATGTAGTCTTCATTCAGATCTACCCCACGAAGGACTGAGACTAGCCTGACATCCACGTCAACTACCTGGCGAGCTTTTTATTGATATAGGAGGTAATATAAATCAGTCACATTACGATTAATGATTTTTGAATGCTGTTTGGAGTGAGTGCAGAGTGATTGTGGAGAGAAAATGCATGAAATTAGAAATCAGAGTGTTGAAGGCTATTCATTAGATTGGTGATATAAAAAGCAGTGTGTCTTGACACGGCAGTGAGCATTATTAAAAATACAGACAAAGCCGATGTGCAATATTAGCCAGATTTGTAAACTCCCAAAGGTCCTGAAAACGAATGATAAGCTTCTGAGAGTTGCTTTGTCCATCTAAAGGTCATAAGTCAAGATATCCATCCAGTCCACCTTTTTTCACATTGTGTCACCTAATTTGTCTGTCCAGGGAAAGTGCGGGAGATCTCCCCCTCCTCCTGACCCTGCGGTCAACTGTAATCTGCTAAGAGTTATGTGGGAGGTGACGTTCGCCAGCATCCAGATGAAGGAGGCAGGGACATGATAAAGCTTTTTGAAAACTCCAGCAGAGTTTGGCGTAGGAGAGAGATTCTCACCAGCTGTGTCCCCGGAGAGCTATTTTTTGCTATTAATGTGTCCGCTGCTCTCGCTTTAGCCTTTAGCTGTACAGCAGAGCAACGTGGGTAACTGGGTTAGCGGCCTCCCATTACTGAACTTTAGGAGGTGGGAGAGGAAAGGCGATGGGGTGTTAAAGAATGAGAACACTTTCTCCCGTTAACCTTATCACGCCATTCAATCTCAGCATCCTTTGGGAGCTCAACCAGATGCGGGAAGAGGTGGGAGGGAAGGACATCAGAGCGACAAAGGCAATGTGAGGAAGTGAAGGAGGTGAGTCAGACGAGGTTAGTTAATGAGTGAAATTGCAAGAATGGATTGGAAAATGACCTATGTTGTATCATTGTCAGGATCCAACTTGCTTCGCCCACATAAGCGTCGTACAAAACACCGGAGTACGTGTGCTAACCCCTAAGCCACAGTTTTTATGAACTTAAAGGCACAGTATGTAATTTTTTGCCACTAGAGGTCACCTATTCAAAACAAAGTCATAGCTTGTTGACGCCGAGATGGAGCACGGAATCATGGGAGAAGTCTTCACCTCACAGCCGGTGGAAAAGAAACGGGACGGGACTCGGGTAGAACTCGTGTTCATGGATGAGATTATTAACGTTATTGTAGTATGAAGCAGAGCAGGGCCGAGTGCTGTGGGAGCTAAACGAGGCCGCTGGAGCGATTGCTAATGAGAGACGTGAGCGACACACGGCTCGAGAGCAGCAGAACTTTTATTATGCCACAGTCGCCGCTTCTGCTTCTTCTGGTCAAGGGTATGTGGGGTAAAGCAGCGCTGTTTTATCATATTAGATAGGCGACTGCTACAAGACATTTGTTGCACACTGCAGTAAACCAGATCAATATTAAAATATCATATTAATATATCAAGAAAACGAGAATCATACAATAAGACTAAACGCGTTGAGCTATATAACAATGATTAGTATTCTGTCTATAAATGTATCCAAACAGTTGTTCCCTTGTCTAATAAAATATATAATATATTAAAGCGTCTTTTGTTTCTACAAAAAAATAGAAATCAAGGTTAAAGTGGATATGATGTCATTGATAGGCGACGCACGGACATGTTCCTTGTCCTGGTTAAAATTGCTTATTTCTCTGGATTTAAACATTGCTTGGAAACAGTTGGGATAATGTAAGTACACAAGTCAACAAAATATCTAACACTGTTCTAGTTGTTTTTGGACATTTGAATCCAAGAATCTTACATATTGTGCCTTTTAAGAATCTTTGGGAACCAAAAAATTTTTTGTCTGATTAGTGATATGTTTGGAGATGATATGGACACCATCTTAGAAATGTTATTTTATATGAGAATATTTAAATATAATTATTCATAATTACATATTTTATTATACATTTAAATAAATCAATCATTTAATTTGTGAAATGAAACAGAATAATACAAAACAAGTTGAGTACTATTGACATTAGTAATAATGTCAATATGTTAATAAATTCTTATCATCAGCATTTTTGTGAGAAAACTGAACTGAATACAAAGCTTCAGTCGATAAATCAACATTTTTTGAGAATGGCCCTGATGCAACCGTATACTCCAAGCCATTTATTTATATCACCATTTAAACATTTATATCACCTTAATCTCAAAGAGAAAGTCTAAACCATTACTCATGAAGAATGAACTTTGCTAAATCATTAGACACCTTTTTCGGAACGTTCGACTCCCATAAAATGAGAAAAAACAATGGTAAAAATTCAAATTCTAATAATTTACAGAACGTGTGGCCTGTGAAAACATTCCTTCCCATGAGGCCGAATGCTGATTCAATGTGTAGTTTTGTTTTGTTCTCGTTTTACCAAGTAGGGTATTTTTACCAGACGTACATACCTAAGAACAGATCGAAATGTACGACCTCTTGACAATATCAGTAGGATGGCTGCTTTGAATATAGGAGCTGGAGAGCTTCCCTAGTGAAGGAGAGCATGAGCGTCTCTGTGTGTGGGACTGGATGATTCAGCAGCTAAAGAGAGCCTCCAAGTGATTATTGGAACAAAAGGAGGCACAATGGGGTGTTGCGGGGTAGGAGGTTGTCCTGGAAAAGGAGGTAAACTTTTATGTAACTGTGTCGTGACATCGTTCCAAGGAGGACGCTGTGGGTTTTTTGTTCTTGGAACGCTATTTGTCACCAGTGTGTCATTCCGTGTCACAACATCATGTGGAGAGGTGATTTCGAGAAGGGACTAGGTGATTTGCAGTGCTCGGTTGCTGTAGGACAAGTCTCAGGCGATTAGTGTGGCAGAAATGTTGGATATAATTATAGGCAGAGATGTGGATAGTGTCAATTTAAAGTCTGTCTCTAAGACTTTTTGTTGTATGCATCCAAAAGGGAAATCTTAATTGGTCAAGGCCAACAGGTCAAAAATTCCTCCTGTCTCCCATTGGAAAAGACAGATGAGACATATAGGAAGGCAAACTTGGCTGCTACAAAGTATGCCAGAGAGCAGCCGGATCAAAAGCGCTTCTCCTGCCAAGACATGAAGCAGATCCGTACAGTATGTGCTGCCACTTACACCTTACGACCCGAAATAGGGACTTTGAGCCAACAAACTTTGTTGGTTGTGTTTGTGTAGTCAAGCTCAAGAGAAGCCTCACAATCTCTGAGATGTTATTGGGAACACTGACAGCAAGGAGAAAAGCGACAGAGAAAAAAAAAAAAAAAAAACAGGAGTGCGTTTTTAGGACTTGCTTACGTGAGCGTGCAGGTAAAGCGTCGAAAGGCTGAAAGAAAGAAAGAAAAAAAGGGATCATCTCATTCCAGCTCTATTCAGTCTGTTTCAGAGTCTCGTCTGTTTGAGTAAACAGTTTAGTTTGCATCTGGAATGTGCAATTTAAGAGGGTAAATATCCTGTTAAGCCCTCACGAACAGCAGCAAACCCAGAGGTTAGTTTGTGTTTGCTGAATCTGTTAGAGAAAAATGAAGCAGGATGCCCTGTCCCATTTGAGTTGTGCTGCTTGACAGTTCCTCTTGAAAATTTGTATATTTTCCACATAATGCTGAGTCAGCATGTATTGTGGCCCTTGGTGTCTAATGAGTATTCTCATTTGTTGCTTTCTGACAAATATCAGCACAATCTATTTGACACGTTTCGCATAAAAACGCCAAGCTTTCCCGCAGAGCATTGTACAGTGAGAAACAAAGTTTGTGAAAAGCAACAATAGGTTCTCTCTGGCTGGCTTTATGTTTGTGCATCTCTCTGCACAGGACACTGCATGCCGTTTGTTCGGTTTCTTTCATTTCTTTGTCTGACATGCCCTTGACTTCGTCTGCGTCACACACTCTTTCGTCCTCCAGTTGCTGGATCTTTGGGTCTGCGGAGGTGGAGAATATAGTCAACCATCCATGCTATTCATTCATCTTCATTTCCATTAGAATATGTTTTTTATTATTATTCTCCACTCTGGCATGTAGCACTTTTTTGTTCATCATTATTTACTTTATTTCATTGCTGATTAGTACCTGGCACATTGAATTGTAACACACTCTAATCAAAATTCAAAATTAGAAGCCAAGTAATAAAAGCCTTAAATGAAGGGTGGGACAATAGTTTGCGTTTAATTTATTTCCATTTATTTATTAATATTTAGTTTATTTATCCATTACTGTTTTAATTATTATTTATTCCTGATCTTCAAGCAGAATTGTTTACTGACTGAATGAAATTGGATTTTAAGTAATTGCAGAAGAGGTAATTATAAAGATGTCCACCAAGAATTCCCGGCAGAAAAGCCTGTAGCAGCAGTTCCTGCTGACGCGGGTTCAGTTTGAGCTTTTATCAGCTCACCCATCCCCCACAATTCCCTTTTAACCTTCCATCTATTGGCCTGACCTTGACTAGCACTTTCCTGTCATTCGCTTAAGGACAGAGCGCAGGAGTAACTAATGTTCCTCACCCTCTTTTTCCGCTCTTTATCTATCATTTTCTATTCATAACGTGCTTCTCCTTTCTTGTCTTTCATAAAATGACGGCAAACAGTTTGTGATTAAGTGATTGCAATCACAAAATGTTCTTCGATCACAGATTTGTTCCTCAGCAGCCTGAAAAAGGGTCAGTTTCAGCAAGAGGACGGATGTGTCGCGGGACTCGCATTCTGTATGGATTTATTTTATTACGTGATAGTGTTTACCAATAAATCTTTCTGAATTTCAGTGATGACCATCGAATCATCAGATTCTGCTCATTAGTATGCCGGAAACATCTATAAAATCTCCATAAAGCCTGGCACTGCTGAGGCAGTAAAAAGTTTATTTTCAACTTAGAGGGTAATGATTTGGTCCTTTTTCTCTCTGTGACTGCTCTGTTGCCTTTTCCTGAAACTGGATCAAACGAGACAGTTGTGTATTTATTTTCCACTCTTTTTTCCCCCTCCCAAGATAGAATTTCGATTAGCTTCATGGCATATTTTCAAATTAGTGATATTCTAAATTAGCATCAATTGCTTCCCGGCCCATTTGGTATCACTCCCAACCCGCACTCAACCCAATATCCCAGCACTTCATGAAAAAAACATGACTTTTCTTTGGGATTTTCATAAATCAACAAACAAGCAGCAATAAGCCTCCATTTTCTCATTTCAGCACAAAATAATAACTTATCAAAACAATTTGTCTTGCAAGAAAATGCCACATCCAGTGTTTACCGTCATTTGGAAATGGCAATTATGTATACAAATAATGCCACTGTTTAAATTTGAATATTTGCATATTTGTGAATATGCTTAATATTGCTGATTAAGATGCGGTTAGGCTTTCTGCCATTGTTTGATCTCGACAGAGGCTCTTAATGGTGTTATTAATGATGAGCAGAGTCGTGCAATGACATATTCAATCAACGCTGATGGTGACGCTGAAATCTCTGAACGTAGAAGCGGTGCCTAATTTGTTAATGGGCCGAAAATAGATGTTTTGTAGAATCTGCAAATTGCGGGCTTCTGGATTTAAGGTTATTAGTGGGTTTTTTTTTTTATTATTATTTATTGCGCACTTAATTTTCTAGAGAAATTTTTCCTGATTGTATGGTTTTATTGAAGACTTAGAGAGTAAAATAAAATAACCGAGTGTTTAACCTCGCATAAATGAATCGCAAATTATCCAGTCTTTTTTTTTTTTTTTTTCTCCAATGCAGTTTTTATGCCTTTTCACATCTCTCTCTCTCTAGTTTACTCTAGTATGTAGGTGGAAGTGCCGCCCATGGCAAGGGTAAAGCTACGGCCGGCCCTGTGGAGCTCAGCCCTTACAGCACATCACTAACAATCATTAGCTTTTATTTGCTGTTTGCTTTTGCCTAATAAGCCAAGTAATGCCATACTATACATCTTTCTTTCTTTATTTCTCTCTTCGGCACGGTGAGGCAGAGAGCGAGTAAGGGATGAGCAGCGAGGGAGAGACGAAGAAAGAATAATTCAGAGATGGAGCCGTTGTAAGAGTATCCCTTATTTAGACATGCCCTGCAGTGCACCAGCACAATTAAAATGATTCATACTCACCATAACTCGATAAATATTACACACAGCTTAATCAAAAATGCATATCCGTTTCACCTCACGCCGTATCCTGAATGTATGCCGTCAGAAAGATAGGGATAGAATGAGAGAGGGAGTGTGTTAAAATATTCACTGCTGTGGTTAAGAGATTAAAATGCCCTCATTAGAAAAACTGAACCTTGTAGAGGTTACTGTGTTCCATACCACCTGGAACCTTATTTTAGCCCAGAGGACTGATTAACATTGTGCCGTGCACACCACTGAAGCTATAGACCCCGTTATGGGCCTGTTTGCATTTGTTTTCACCCTCCTGCTTTTAAAACAGGGCCAATCAGGCTAAAAGGATAGAAGAGCAAAACTAATAAGCCAATTAAAGCAGAGGACAGTGAAGCTTAGCATGGAGCTTTGCTAATGTGTTCCTATGTCCAGTGTATGTGTGTGTTTTGTCTATGGAGCTTTAATAATTTATAATTCTCCTCCTCTTGAGATTCTTTTAATTAGAATGCTTAAGAGAAGTGCAGGCTTTTCCATTATCTAAAGAAGTGTGTGACCGTGAGATCTATTTTACCTGCATGGATGTTATGTTGATTACAGTGAGCTGGAGTTAATGTAGTGAATGTTTAAAATGACATTTTCACTCGTGTTTGTTATTTTATGACACTGCCTATTTGAAGTCAGAGTTACGTTTAGTACAGATTGGTGCTTAATATTATGCTCAGCTCATGCATGCTTTGTTACTGATTAGTGGTTGTACCGGTTACGTCCACGCTGATAGATTCAGTTTGCATTAATCACTTAATTGGATCATACATGTATATGGATGCATTAAATCAGTGAGGGGCTAACATATAACAGTCTGCTGTTACTAAACCTGATTTACTTAATGGATGCCATTTGAGATAAGCCATAAGCAGAGATGCACAGCAATTTATGTATGACGATGCCACCTGTGTGAGATGAAGCCGTGTGCTTGCCTTAGCATCAGTAACGCCAGAATAAAGTGATAAATCCTTCCATGTTAATATGCGTTTTGTCCTACCCATGGGTCATGTGCATTTACATGCATTATGCTTTTGACAGAATTATAGTGCATTCAAAGTATTTTTTATTTTTTTTGCAACATTTTTGTCTGTGTTAAGATTTATTAATAGGGATGCATGATATATCGGCCACCATATCGGTATCGACCAATATATGTTCACTTTTAATGTTATCGTTATCGGCCCAGTAAGAAAATATGGCCGATATATATAAGATGATAAATAATGGATTATTTCCTTCAGCTGAGACACTTCAGATGTGCACTGTTCACCATGATGATTTTAAATTGCTTGACATACGATTGGAGTCACTTCAAAAAATGAAAATACAGTTGAGTGCAACTTGTGCAGAGCAAATCTGTCATATAGGCTACATAAAATCATAATGAGAACATTATAATTGTGTGCTTGTGACATGGCTTTTAATGGTGAGACTTTTGTTTTTGTAATCAGACTCTCAAAAATTCTATAAAAATTTGGATTTAGATTTATCTTCCAATATATTGGTTATCTGCTTTCAAATATAAAGAATTATCAGTTATCAGCCAAAATGTTCATATAGGTGCGTCCCCTATTTGTTAAGTAACAAAATTGCAGTGCTAGCATTTGTTTTGCAGCTGTACAATTATAAAAATATAAGATCTGTAATTAAAACTTTTCTCAGTTTGCTTAAGTTTTATCAACATCTAATGAAAGAACTTTGAGACATCAATGCGTTACTAATGATTGTTTACCATTATTGGTGAAACTTGCTTTGTGTCCCTCGTGTTTGTATGACGACATAACTTGATTTTCATACATTTTCAAGTTTGCAATCTGATATCTAGAGCCTTTATATTGGACCTATACAAATAGTAAGTTGAATGGAATTTTTTTTGTCTCAATTTAATTTTTAATTTTTAAAATGTTAATTCCTGTAGCTGTGACTTCATATTTCTTTATTTTTTACTTGCAACTTCATATCTCAGTTGTGATTTTACAATGTGACTTTAATGTAAATTTCATCCCATAATTACTGTTTTTTTTTTTTTTTTTTTTCCCCTGAGATGGAAATGGACTTCCACATCAGTTTGCTTTCAGTGAGGACAGAAAAATTACTTGACGCTTAAAATTTGTCATGTTTTGTCTGGTTAGAGCCATGAGGACGTTGTGCTTGGAAGAACTGCTGATTGTTGCTGAGATTGCAATGGATGCCAATCCATGCCTCTGATAAACTATTCAGGAAGCATCTCCTCATCTATTTCCCATTTTCAGAGAGAGGGAGAGGGCAGATGGATCGAGAGAAAGAGAAACGATCTATCCGTGGTGCACCTGTGTTTTGGGGCTTGAAAAGCAGCTTTCCCAGCATTTTTGCATGAAGGCGTGGCAGCCAATCAGAGCTAATGACCAGGTTGCTTTGCTCATCAGCGATCGCCTGGGCGGATGGACGGTCTCTGTGCCTGCGTTTGGTTTAGCCACGCGGCTCATGCGCTACCAGCTGGAGTACCACACAAACTGCCTGATTAAAAGTAGCCCTCTCAAGACCCCTGAGTTCTCATCCTGAATGCCAAACTACAGGACTCCGGGACTGAAATGATAATGTGCTGAAGCAGCTCGGCCAAATATGGAATGAAGCTAATGGAGCATGAGGCGGTTCTTTTAGAGTTCTAGTTGTGTTGGAGAAGGGTGAGTGACGTCCTCTCTCTCACACTATCCCTATCAAATTAAAATAGATAAAAAGTGGTGTTAATTATAGCTGGATATGTTGTTGGCAGGTACTAAAGAGCTATAATCTGTATGTTTTAATGCCTTGTTTTCTCATTTTGGATTTGAGCATTTATAGTATAAACCAGGGGGTATAAACCACAGTCTGCAGAGTTTAGCTTCAGCTCCAATTAAACACACCTGATTCAGCTATTCAAAGTCAATCTACAGGTATGTGTGTTGGAGCAGGGTTGAAATTAAACTTTGCAGGACTGTGGCCCTCTAGGAGCACCTCTGGTATAAACAGTTATTTTTATGGAGGGGAAAAAAAAATAGAGTTCCCATGTCAATGGAAAATTTCAGGAAATTTTAAAAATACAATTTCCAGGCTTGGTAATTTCTGCATTAAAATCTCAGACCATTAATTCTGTCTTTTGAGAGACTTTTATCACAAATAATATTGAATGTTTAAATCTTTTAATCATTTAAATTTTAAGGATTGGTATTGATTACATATGGAAATCCTGTAAAATGATTTAAAGGGGTCCTTGATTATGATTTCACTTTTTTAACTTTAGTTAGTGTGTAGTGTTGCTGTTTGAGCATAAACAACATCTGCAAAGTTATGACGCTCAAAGTTCAATACAAAGGGAGATATTTTCTTTTACAGAAATCACTTTTTAAGAACTACAACAAATGGCTGGTAGGGACTACAACAAGCTTCTTTCCGGGTTAGTGACGTCGTAAACCTCCAAATTAACATAAACCATGTTGGCCATGTTGGGTTGCTTTAGAGAAGAGGAAGAGTTGTTGTAGTAGAGTGTTGTTGACTTGCTGTCATTTTACGCCGGACTGCTTCACAAACGAGGGTCAATTCAACACTGGATTTGCACAAAAGATTAACATGACGGCACATGATAGTCGATGAGTTGAATCAACTCCACAGCAACTACATAAATGTATCCACTAACCATTCAGAAACGTCCAGTTTCATTCTAAAAGTTGTAACTTCTTCCTGAGTTTCTCTATCAGTGTCGACTCCGGTTTGAACAATGTAAGGCTGAACACCGTTACTGACAATCCTCATTTTGGCTGCGTGAGATTCTCCAGCTTTGTTGTTGTTGTTGAGCAACCAAAGCGTGAGCTGTTAAAGCTCCGCCCTCTTCTGGACAGGGGGCGGGGAGCAGCAGCTCATTTGCATTTAAAGGGACACACACAAAAACAGCTTGTTTTTGCTCAAACCCAAATTGGGGCAAATTTGACAAGCTATAATAAATGATCTGTGGGAGATTTTGAGCCGAAACTTCACAGACACATGTGAAAGGGGGCATAATAGGTCCCCTTTAAAAAAAAAAAAAAAAAAAAAAAAAATGATTTTAAAAATATTTAAATATATTTAATACATTTTTTGTTTGGTAAACGACTTGAAAAGTCATTGAAAATTCATTAGTGGGATCTCTGAATCTGTGATTTATAATTACACTGGTTAGGAGCCAAAGAAATAAGTAGTTTTTAGTATTAGCCCAAATTTCTATATTTGTGCATTTCTACTCCATGCCGATTAGAGTCCAGCACTTTCTAAAGGCAAAAAGAAAGGCAGAGATTTTTTTTTTCTTCTTAACAGCTGCAGGAGACACCTGAGTAATAGCTTTCAGAGTTCCACAAAGGATTGGCAACAAACACAGGAAATGGGGAAATTTTTCCGTAGGTGCTCCGAGAACAAGTTCTGAGGTGAAATTAACTGAAATTCTTCAAACAAACTTCAAAACTCCCTCTGGTGGTCGCATCTCTTGGTCCAAAGCTGCGTTTGATGGAGGAGTGTGAGAGAGACAGACAGACAGACGAGAAGAGAAAGGCATTTGAAAGCTGCTTTGCTTACGTTAGTCCATATGGCGGCATTCTGCTGCCTGATTCACAGCGCAAGCGCATCCTTGAATTTTAAGCGATTGTTTGGGATTCTATTATGTGGAATCCTCATTTCCATTGCCTCTGTTCTTTGACCTACAGAGGATTACTGTGTCCCCTCTGCGTGGCTTGCTGTTTCATTCCCGCACACAGGCCTGTGAAAGATCACATCAGTTAGTTCAATTACTGCAGCCATAAAGAGCGCCGTGCATCTGCGTGCGTGTGAACGAGTCACGAAAACCCACCCTATGCAAAAAACATGCTGTCGCTCTCTCTCTCTCCAGGGCGAGCCAGAAAGAGCAGACGCATCTCTCAGCTTTGATTCCCCTCTGGGTCTCTCTGACTGCCTTTATAGTGAGCGCTTGAGTGCTGTCAGCGGCTGTGTGTCTCTCCGCTCACCGCAGAGTTCACGGTGAAGGTTTTGAAGCGGTGACACTGCTTCTGCGCTGATAACAGTGTGAAATTAAAATCCCTCTTTCTGATGACGAGGAGAGCTGTTTCGCTAATCCTCAGGGGTTTGAAGATTTTTTTTTTTTTAGTGTGTGCAAAGGGGACGAGTGGTGGTTAGAGGTGCTGGAGGGGCTGGACTAGGGGTGCTATGTTTGTACTAAATATAATTAAAAACATTAATATAAATACATGTTAAAGATATGCTACTGATCATAGTTTGGAGTATTTTGTTTAAAGAAATAAATACTTTTATTCAGCAAGGATGCATTAAATTGATCAAAAGTGACAGTAAAGACATTTATAATGTTACAGAAGTTTCTGTTTCAAATAAATACTGTTCTTTTGAACTTTCAAAGAATCCTGAAAAAATGTATTTTCATATTTTCCTCAAGAATATGAAGCAGCACAACTGTTTTCAACTTATAATACAAAATAAATAAAAAAAAGATAAGATAATAAAGATAATAAAATAAATATTAAGCATCTAAGCAGCATATTAGAATGATTTCTGAAGGATCATGTGACACTGAAGACTGGAGTAATGATGCTGAAAATTCAGCTTTGCATCACAGGAATAAATTGCATTTTAAAATGTATTAAAATATAAAATAGTTCTTTTAAATTGCAATATTATTTCACAATATTGCTGTATTTTTGATTAAATGCAACCTTATGCAACCTTAGAGAGACTTCTTTAAATAACATTAAAAAATCTCACTAACCTTAAACTTTTGAATGGTGGTTTATGACCTCCATGTATATCATATTTGTTTAGTATTATGATAGTCTGGTGCATTTTCACAGTGAATTGATGATACCGAAGGATGACACTTATTCTCTGCTTTTGCTCTGAATTTGGTGTGACTTCCCGGTCTAGACGGATCTTTTAGTCTTGCCTTGATATTTACTTAAATGCTTATGACCAAACCAGACAAATTCATTGAAGTTTATATAAAGTGTGTCCTTCCTTTTTAATGATGTATACTAATTTGCACTTGATTGTAATTTTAGACACTTAATGTAGTGGGGATTAATAGAAATAGAAATTACACCACATCTGAATTTCGTGTGTCGCATTTGCACGGGATAACTGAAGCCTGTGATTTTACTCAAATTTACTGACTTATCTCCCGGATATGATGTCATTTACATTTCACCAGTTTAAAATCTAATAGCTCAAGCTTTATACTTGATTTATTTGTAACACATTAACCTTGAATTATGATGTGAACCCTATTTTGGTATTGCTTGGAAATGTCTTGTTGTTCTAGGTCTAGCTGTATGATATATCATAAACAGAAGAATGTTCATTACCGCATACTGCTATACATATAATCCATCTAATTATTCTTTTTATTTTTGCTCTTCTGATGGTTTTCAGCTTTCTCTTTCTGCAAATTGTATAGTTGTATGGTGTATAGCGATATGACCCAGCACCCAAAATACTATCAAAACACTCCAACGCAGCCTCCATTCTTTGCGAAAGATGGATAAAAAGGCGCACAGGAAGCAAAAACCTTGAAAAAATAATATACGACCCCATTCGCACAGGACTAATGTTATCACAGGACCTTGGTGGTAGATCAACTGTGGGGAAATTTTTACTTTACAAATTACAGACATGGCCAATTCACACAAGATTAAGATCACAGACAACCTCCACAATTATTACAAATGACTAGAGGTCCCCAGATATTACTAATCCAGTGTGAATAGGGCTGAAGTCAGAATTGCGTGATGATAACTCGCAATTGCAAGAAAAAAGTTGACTTGCAAGAAAACAATTGTGACTTCATATATTTTTTTATATTGTGCAATTCTGAGAAAAAAAGTAAGAATTATGAGATAAAAAGTCACAATTACCGTTTTTTTTTTTATTATTTATTGGCAGAAACTTACTTTTTCACAGCACTCTAGGTAGGACCAGCTAATCTGAGGAACAGGAGTGCTAAAAGAATCGTTTGGTAGAATCTGAATCGGACTCGATTCCTTGTGCTTCCCAACCAAATGCAGCACATCAGTTGATTTTGTGGGTGAGGTGAGAATGCTATGTTGTTTTCTCTCAGGAGGCTAAAGTTCATAGCGGTCGATCGTTCAAACGCCCACCCAGAAAGTGTCTTCTCTGTCTCTCTTTCTATCTTTTTTCCCCAGTACTGCTGACAGAGGTGACAGAGTAGGACATTGGCGATATGGCATTAGGCGTCTCTCTCTCTCGGTCATTGTCTTTCTCTCTGAAAGGCTGTTTGCACTAAAGCTGCTCTTTAAAAATAGAGCCGTCTCTCATCCCCGTGAGGATGTGCCTTCTCACAAACAGAATAACATCCTCTTTCTCACAGGATATACCTCCTGATGTCCTTTACTACTTTCTCTCTCTCTATCCTTCTCTTCCTCGCTGAGTGTTGCTAATAAATAGAGTTCTGAACTCTTGAATTGCAAATGCTCTGATGTGGGTCATAAATCTTGTGTGTGTATGTGTCATAACTCTGAATCTGGTTTGTGTGCGTGCGTGTGTGTGTTTACGTCGTTGGTGACTTTAGAGGCACAGGGGCAGGACTTTCCAGTTTTAGGAGAGTTGCAAAGGGACCCCGAGGCCTGAGCGTCATGTTAATTCATTCATTTATTCATTGGGCGAGAGAGAGAGTGGTACACCAAAGGCACTCGCTTGTGTTATCTCAAGTGCCTTTTTTGCCATGCTATTTGTAAAAGAACCAATAACGTTCCCCCTTTCCCAAACACGCAGCCCTTCTCTTTCCCTCAAGAAAAGAGCACAAGAAAAATAGCCTGAAAGAGTGTGAAATGAAACACAAACGAGAAAGTGAGGCAGAGTGCACAAGCGTTTAGCGGGGTGTGAGGGGGCCGCTCTGTGGCCTGCCCTGTTAGTAATGGATTGGTTTTATGGAGATGGAGTACACGGTGGAGTTTGGTGCCAAGCACAGGGACAAACCCTCCTGAGAGTGGAGATGAATTAAAATTGGCCTAACCACCTCTACAAAATGGGGGTAGAAGGAACGCTTGGGCCGTGAGGAGCTGATGCGGGTAGATTTACTATAGCAAAAACATTTCATTTCTGAAAGCTGGCTTGTTTTGTTCAGCGACGCTTGCAAGTATTAAACTTTATCTCATATGATCACATACAGTCCTTTCACACAATTCATGGAACATTCAAACTTTACTCTCGCAGTGTTGTTTTAATTTTCAAACTTTTATGCGGTTTGCAGCCAGTGATTAACCGATAATCTCTAATCTTAAACTAGTTCTTGAACAAATTTGAGTTTAGAAACCATGTTCGATGAGTGATTTTTTTTTTTTTTTTTTTTTTTTTTTTTTTTTTGTGACATGTAAAATCGAATACCAGAACTTTTCTTTCTCTTTTGCTTACTTTTCAGCATTCACTGCGTTCTTCCCGACTAGTAACCTTGCATAACCTTATATATATATATATATATATATATATATATATATATATATATATATATATATATATATATATATATATATATATATATATCAAATCAACTTAAATAATTAATGTGGTTCAGATAACATAATATTTTGAGTTTCTGTTGATTAAATCAATTGCCTTCATTGCATTAACTCAAATTTTTAATTTCAATGAACTCAAATTTTTAAGGCAACAACGTAACTTACTTTAAGTTAAACAAACAATAATTTTTTACAGTGTGTGTGTGTGTGTGTGTGTGTGTGTGTGTGTGTGTGTCTATATATATATATATATATATATATATATATATATATATATATATATATATATAGTAATCTTGTATAACCTTACAATATAAAATCAAAATTTACTCACTTTATTTTTGTAACTATCTCTGATCTTGTTGTATACTACTCATTGGTGCATGTTATTCTACAATTATGATAAAGATGTTTTCAATCTTATCACAGAATATAATCTCCCCTTCTCTTCAGCTCAGAAATTAGCTCTTCTTTTCATCTGATGTCACCAAGGCTGCATGCATGCAAATTAAAAATATTAACCAGTAATATCTCAGCTCAATATCTCTTATTTGAATTTATATACATTATTTTTTATATACTGTATACCACTGTTCAAAAGTTTGGGGTCGGTAAGATTTTGATATTTCTTCTGTTCTGCTTAAAAAATTTAAATTTCGTTAAAAAAAAATAAATAAATACTAACCCCAAACTCTTGAACATTATGTATTTGTTTTTGCATTAAAATAGCGACATATGGAAATTAAAATTTGAGAATAATATTGCATGTATCTAAGCCAGTGTGGGTCGAAGAGAGTCTCTGAGCTAACCCTGTTACCCATACCGGAACATTAAACATCGTCTTATTCAGTTGCACCTACAGTAGAAGGAGGACCACCAGAGAGTTTTGGGCTCTGTTTCAGGAGGTTGCTATTTTTGGTGTACAGGTGCTGCGATGTTCTATGTAAAACTCATCGAAAGCTCAGCACACATGTGAAATTCATAGACGCTCGAGGAAAATAGATGAAAAACTTTCAGCATGGACACGATCTGGTGAACTCACATCTTAATGATATCTTTAGATGCTGCTTGACTTCTTTCAAGGAGATTCTCAAACACATGACCTTGTACAGGGCCCTTAATACTCCCATATACATCTGAAAATACAATTGAAATTCTTTATTTTTTGCACTCTTAAAGTCAGTGTAAATTGCCATTTGCAGCTCGTTTTACTTCTATAATGTAACATATTTCCTATGGAATTAGAAAAAAATTGTGATTTTAGTGATGTCAATGACAAAAATTGCCATCTGCATACAAGTTACGAAGCAAGTGTAAACTGGCGTCATGTCAATTACACTTTTTCCTTAAGTTTAATAGGGAAGGCACATGACGTAGCGTAAGCTTTTTGAACTGCGAGAGGTTTACGCTTTCTGTGTATGCTGAATATGGAAGGCGGTCTGGCGAAAGCTCTACATTCGACTTCATAACTTGTTTAAATATTGATTTTTTTTTTTTTTTTTTTTTTTACACAAATGCATCGCTTTGCTTCAGAAGGCCTTTATTAACACTACAGAGCCATGTGGAGAACATATTTATGATGGATGAATGTGGATGGTGTTCAGCTCAAACACATTGAACCCTATCACTGCCATTATAAAGTAGGGTTGTTCCGATTCCGATACTAGTATCGGAAATACCACCGATACCAGAAAAAATTCTAGCATCGGTATCGGCGAGTAATTAAACTCATGTACCGATCCGATACCATTTTCTTAAACAATATCTAGTTGTGCCTGCTATCTTTGCTTAACGCAGCAAATCGGAAATCAATTCTTCTTCGCGGCTCAGAATGCAAACACAGGAAGTTGTGCTGTGTTGCCTAAGCAACCACTGTTTTAGAGCAGCGAAGAAGTGAAAAACAGGGTTATTTATTAGAAATAAAACTAAATAAGATGCTAAACGAATTAAAGTGAATCTGAAGCCTACCTTTCTCATTCGGCAGTTTCCATTTTTGAGAGGAATGCTAAACTATTGGGCTGTTTGGGCTGTAAGCTTTGTACTTCACTCGCATTATCGACAACATCCTTCACATAACAGTCAGGCGGTGCTCACAGGACGGCAGATTGTTTTACAGAATTGAATTGAGCAGTGTAAAGTTTTATATGTTTGGTTGATTGTATTTTATTTTAATATTTAACAGCTGCGATATCAAGTAAGCAATGCAAGAATTTGTGTGCGCGTGCATGAGGTGCCGGCGTGACCACTGGAACGTTTTTTCCTAAACTGTACTCCGTAATTTATGGTTTATGGTCGGAATTTAAAAGCCAGACATAATTCATACATTTACAAAAGACATTTAAATAACGAAAACAAGCAGAATGTCTGTTTCCTTTCCTAGATCGTTGGAGTGCGCCACAATGAACCACTTTCGTTTTGTTAATCTGTAGACCTAATTATATGGTGAAATATTTTGCGTAGCCTATAGGCCTAAATATTCCCTTTTATTGTATATGTGTTATGTTAGCCTATAGTTTTATTCTGAACCGCTGCATGTGCGTGATGTGGCGTTGTGTGAACTCATGTTCTACATATCCTGTAATTTTCGCTGGTTTCAAAACGCACAACAAGCTGCATATTAGCCTACTTGACATTCATTTTCACTTAAATGTAGGCCTAATGCTTGACTGTTGGTGACATATATCATCGGAAAAACTAATGCCAGGGCATTGCCATTGTGACTAACCTATGATGACTTGACAGCGGGGCTGAGCGCGTCAGCGCGTGAGCTCACTGTAGAGCCTGAGAGCGGGCATTTCACTCGTTGGATGCGTCAGCGTCACATTTGCATAGGCTGTTCTATTTGAATTCATGATTGGTTGACTGCCAAATCAAAATATTAAATAGAACGAAAAAAATTACGTTATTAACCGGTTAATGGCCATTTCAAATGAGCGTTTCGGTTCAAAACGATTAAATTTGATTCAGTTTCCGTTTCCATTCCGGTCAAAACTTCGTTTGTTTCCGGTTTTCGTTTTCATTCCTTGAACCGGTTCAGAGCTCTGCACCCAGGTATCGGATCAGTACTCGGTATCGGCCGATAACCTGAGCTCAGGTATCGGAATCGATATTGGGAATGGAAAAGGGGTATCGGAACATCTCTATTATAAAGCTCGGATGCGTCAGGATATTTATTAATATTTTAGTGATTATGTTCATCAGAAAGAAGAAAGTCATATACACCTAGGAAGGCTTGAGGGTGAGTAAAGGTTGGGCTAATCTTCATTTCAAAGTGAACTAATCCTTTAAGTAAAATAACCAATGAATTGTTCACAACAAGACCAGGACCTATTCTTCTAAGGTGGCTGACAAAGGTTGTTTCCCAACAAACTAAACAACCTCTCATCTGCATGTGTAATCAAAATGCTGTGGGCTCAGGAATCCTGCCATGATTAGCACCATGTTTCCCCCCCTATTATACATATTTATTGCCATTTACTAATTGGTATCCTTCTCTTTTCTTCTCTCTTTCCTCTTTGCTGTTTCGTTGGATGCTCTGATGATGGCAATAACCTCTTCCACTTTCTCTTCTAATCCAAGGTAAGACATTAAATAAAAATTTTCCTCGCAGCTTCCTGCAACTCCAGACTAGATAATGAGGCTGTTTTAACTGAGATAGATTGACACAAGACATCTTTTTGAGAAGACTCCAAGAAACTTCGCTCCAGGGGTTGGACTGACGCACTCATAGCCGTCCAGTTTCAGCCATGCCAGCTGGCCCCTGCCAGAGTCCTCTCATACTGAGAGTCCACTCTCCCCAGATGAATGCTCTGCATTCAACTGCAATTGCGTATTCTTTCTGAGGCTCATGTAAACATTTATCAGAAACACAAAGCTGGAAATTGCTGTCTGTCCCTGTTGCTGACACATTGTCCTGCATTTATTTATCTGAATATCAAACTGTGGCCATCTATCTATCTATCTATCTATCTATCTATCTATCTGTCTGTCTGTCTGTCTGTCTGTCTGTCTGTCATGACTTGCAGTTTTCAGTTAGTGAGTCAGATGTTGATTCAGTAACCACTTTGACTGATTCACTGAGTTCATTCAGTGAATGATTTGTCAGAGTGATTCAAACTGGAACCTTGTGCGTCATTTGCTTGTGAATTAGAGTATGCTGGTCACGCTGTGTGAATTTTTCCCCTCCTTTAAAAAACATGTTGTTTCCCATTATTTTGCATTACATAGTCTTTTTTTTTTTGATCTCATCACAATTAATTCAGATTGCAGTCCACTTCCTGTTATGGCACTGGAGATCCTGCAGTGGCTGAAAAGCAGTGCAGCAGATGCTGAAATTCTATTTTGCAATACACAAATAATAAAGCTAGTGAAGATAGTGACATTTACTTTTTGTTTTTCATTTCTTCCTCTACTCAAAGAGTCATAATTGTGTCTGAAGAGAATGACACTCGCTGATTTTGTTGCTGTAAGTGTGTGTTTGTATGAAAGTGTGTGTTCAGCTGTGGTCTGCCCTAGTGAATTTCCTCCTGTTTGATCATTATTTGGCAAAGCATGAATGTCCTTCCCTTCACTTTCAGCTACACTTCACTGTAGGCCCCACGGGACCCAAAAATGCCTTCTGATTGGCATCTTCTGATGTCCCCCCTCTGTGGCACGGCTCTTTTTCTTTAACTTTTATGATGTCTCACCTTCACTCGTTACCCTTTCGTCCAGTCTTTCTTTACACTCAACATACTTCACAGCACAATAAAACCATGCAATTCAAAAGTTAAACTAAGACAAAATAAGATGCAGAATTGATAAAATGTAATCGGAAAGTACCTGACTTTTGATGAAATACGGCGTCTGGCCAGATGCTCTTGACCCTGACCACTTCACACTATATTCCTTTTTTATTCCTACAAAGGACAAACCCCTCCTTTTAATCAGAGTTGAGCCACAATGTTGTTAGAAATATTGCCCTATTTGGGCTGGAAACAGGCTGCGAGCGTCGGTGTCTCCGATTAGAAATGTGTAGAGAGAATCCCTGAGTAAGCAACTAAATAATGGTCCACTGGAAACATCACAACACAACAAGACAGATTCAATATAAAGAGATGAAATCTATTTTGAGGGGAAAAAAGTATATTGGGTAACAACGGCAGAGATGCCAGCTTGTTTTTGCACAGGGATGTGGAAAAATAGAACAAAGCAGGCAGGGTTACTCCAGATTTTTTTTACATGAATCTTAATAGAAGAATTATGTTTAGGATTCTGAACTGTTATGACATTTCAGAGAAGTATAGCCTGGTGTCTGAGTGAACTATATGAAACACTAAGTTAGAATTGCGTTGATTTTATAATATATACCACTATACTTTTTAAAATAGTTTTATATATTACACTAATATTATGCTAGTGTATGATTGTTATATATAATATTTAACATAGTTTACATCAAAGTATGTAGTAAGTATTTTAAAAACAATACTTGAAAACACAATATTGATCAGGTGTCGTCATAACAATGACACTGTACAGAAATCCAAACCAACACACAGTTCAGTCATAAAAAATTAATAAAAATCCTTACCTTGGTTTTTCTGAAAGGCCTTTTCAAAAAATAAGCCTTCTTTTGTATTCGGTTTGACCATGGAAATAAAATATGAATGTACTATACAATGCAACATTGGGTTCTTTGCATAGTGATAAAAAATATAACTTTTTAACATGAAATGGCATTTGCATCTTTCTTTCTTTCTTTCTTTCTTTCTTTCTTTCTTTCTTTCTTTCTTTCTTTCTTTCTTTCTTTCTTTCTTTCTTTCTTTCTTTCTTTCTTTCTTTCTTTCTTTCTTTCTTTCTTTCTTTCTTTCTTTCTTTTCTTCCTTCCTTCCTTCCTTCCTTCCTTCCGGCCCAAGTCAGTGTTTATCCTAAAAAATATTTTTTTCTTTAGAATAGCATGCACTGATGTCTAGACCAGAAACATTTATCAAGAAACTAACTTTTATTCATGTTGTGTTTAACTGTTTCTCTGGAATATTCCGGCTCTGAAATTATTTTTTCTTGTGTTCAAAATCTGTTATTCATCTCCTGTTGTGTGGCAGACTCAGAAAACCAGCAATGTAACGCTACCTGATTGATAGGAGAAAAAGGGGGGAAAAGACTTTTAAAGGAATCCCCTATTGCGAAAATGTGATGTGAGCAATTTCTCACCTCAAGCGGCTTCGTGAATGTGTGCATTAGCGTGAGAGCTTTCTCCACACTTCTGCTTAAGTGTGAGCCTAATAGCTATGTACACACTGACAGTGCTTTTGCAAACTCTGACACTTACAACATCGTTCGGTGGTTTGTCTGCATGGGCATGTTTAGTTCTGTTTACTGATTTTACTGATGAACAACAGACATATTTTGGTGTAACACTAACATTATTTAATGAATACACACTGTAGGTTTATAGTCTGAGCAATAGTTCTAGTGATGGTTGCCTTAATGATAATAATAACAGCAGTAAAATCCTTAAACCATCACACAGCTTGTGAACTGACATTTATGTAAAGCTGTTGTTTGGTTCATTAAATAAACTCACACAGTCAACATAGAAAAGTCTCTGTATGCTACATGAAGCCATGGCTGTTCATATCTAATGTTGTCTTTTCCTGTCATTCAAAGAAAATTAGCCACTCATGAGTTTCCGGAACGTGCTCCTCGCTTGTTGTTAAAGGCTGTCAGCTTACTTTGTGTGTGAGTTTGTGTGTGTGTCATGCTGACATGCTATAATTGTGACCGGGAGTTGAATCATCTGTGAATCAGCTCTTGTATCATAACTCATCTCAGCCCCTATCTGTGACCTTTTCTCGTCGGCACTCTTAATACGATGGCCAGACATGGGAGCTCTTAACAGGTACAGATCCATGATTCATCGTCAGGCCCCCGTTTCTGCCTGTTCTGTCGAAAAGGCCAAGTCAAGTGTTGTCAAGGCCGGCAAACAATGGGGAAGTGACACTAGTGGAGAAGGTTTCTGAGCACGGCCTCTGCAAATAGGGCAGCTGTTGATATTTTTGCATGCAGGAGAACTCGATGATGGTAAAAGTGCTGTGTTGTGCTAGGACTGCATGGTGTACAAGTACAAAAAAAGAAAGATTAGGTCAAATGACGCACTATATGCACTCATACAAACCCAAATTAGTTGACGAAACTCAAAAAATTTGAGGTAATCAGTTACATCTTTTTTTTTTTAAGAAATTCAGTTTAAGTAAGCTGAACTAGCAGATTTCAATTTTGTACTCAAACATTTTAATTGCTCTTAACTTGACATTTTTGAGCAAGTTAATTTATACATTTAACTTAAAATTATCATGTAATCTCAATTTATATTTTTAGTAGTAGCTATAACTAGCTAATTCAGCAAATGCTAACTGATAACAATGCTTTGATAACATTAGCATAGCATAGCAATTGCTGAAAGAGTACGGCACTATAGAACATTTATGCCTTGATGGTAACCCTCCCAAAAACCCAACATAACAGAAACTCTTCTAAATTAGCATAGCTAAACATTAAACACCACTAAATCTCCCACTTAACATTAATCTTGCACACAAAAAAAACAAAACAAAAAAAAACAACAACAAAAAACACTTAATTTTAGTATTAATTCTCCCTTTCGAGTGTCATGGCAAAGCATGCTGGGAAATAAATAATCCTAGCCCAGTTTGAGGTAAATTTAAGTTTGTCTAAATTAAAAGAAACAACTTTATAAAACTCAAAACAATTAAACAATTGAGATTACTTAAAATGTGTCTGTTTCATGAATTCAAAAGAAAAAGAAAGTTCTAAATACTCATAAAAGGTAATTTGATTAAACTAATTTGTTTAATTTGAGTTTGCCCTACTCAAACCAATTAATTATTTTGAGCGTTAGGGTTTACATTGTGTACTTATGCACTATGTACTCAACCGTGTAGTGTGTGAAGGTTATTTTGTTATTCAACATCAAAAGTCTGACAGCATAGAATAGTGCATAAGTACGTAAATTGGGACACACATATAAACTTATGATACCATCTTTGTTCATTCATTCATTCCTTTTAATAATATGTATTATTATTATTATTATTATTAACAAAAACAACAGCAACAATAATAATAATGTTTTGTTAGTAATATTAATTAATATTAATGTGATTGTCATTGTTAATGTTTATTGCAATATGTATTATGTTATATATTAGGCTATTATAGTTTAATAATAATAACATCAATAGCTATTTATCAATAATAATACTAATACTAATAATTATTTTAATTATTATTAACAATGTTCCATACTATGAAAATCCATCCACCATCTGACTGATTTTGGTAGTTTGAACCAGGCATGATGTTACCTCTATATCAGTTATCCGAGTCTGGTGTTTTTTTTTACCTCATTACTGTGTTGACATCCTACCAAAGTCTACGTTTTGCTTCTTTATTTCCGGCACACAGGATGTCGAGCTTGTGTTATAGCCATTTGCGGAGAAATTCGCTATTCAGACATTAACGATGTTGGCACAGTACTATCCCAGTAATCAGTTAGTAATCAGCGGGGAAAAGGCTTCAGCGCTCATTCATTAGGCCCAGCATTAATATAAAGCTTGTTATTAAACCGCTTTACTCATTACCGATGACTGTTTCCATTAGGCAGGGAGAGTGGGTTTGACCCCATGAGTGGATTGTCAAATGAGGTGCACGGAATGTTATGGATAATAAAATCCAATTGACCCCTCTGAGGGATCACAGGACGAGTATTCTCTCCATTCCTTGAAGTCACGCCAGCCATTCCAAGCCATTATATCTAAACGCTGCTGTCTTCCAGCGCAGCTTGCTCACTTATTGCGTTCTGTATGAGTCTGGTTTTCATTGTCCTACGATTATACCTTAGAAACAACAAACCTGGTGATAACCCCCTGTGTTACATCTTTTTTTTTCTTTCTGTTGATTTATTTAACTCCTGGGCCCTCTTTAAAAAAAAAAAAGTAATTAAAATATGGTAATGACAGGAAGATGAATGAGAAAATTGTGTTTGACTAGGCTTCTCCGAGCTGTCACAAAACCTTGGCAGACACTGATAGAGCAAGAACCGGGAGAGAGCGAGAGATGGAGGCGCACTGTTAGAATGCCAAATCATTTCACGCTGCAAACACAACAAGCGGTTCGACGCATACGAAGAGAAACACACATATACAAGCTGCGACGCACACACTCTCTCAAATGCACGGTTGCATCTGGAGAGAGAGGGAAAACTCATTAGCACACAGGAGGGAAAAAAACGTGAGCCGCCACAAACAACAAGGAGTGAAAAGCAAAACAAAGACCAGATCACTGTAGCTCAGTGACTCTGCAAACAATCACCCTGGCTATGGGGTTCGCATCTGAATGTTTCTTTCAACTGCCTCCTTTTTTTATCATCCATAAAAGAAGCTTTTTTTTCTTCCTTTTTTTCCTTTTTAACTTCCCCCTTCAAAAATAAAGATGGCAAATGGGCTCACTCTGTAGGAAATTTTAGTAGTCAATAACAATTTTAATACCACAGCAAAAACAGATGTCATTTTTCAATGTTAAAATAGTTTCTCTGTTGAATTTGCATTTATATGCTGTTTCCCCTGGTTGACTTCCCTGCTTATATGAGAATACCAGCAAGCCGAGCAGCAGCATTGACTCAACCAATGACATGAGTTTGGGGGCGGAACTGTCAGCTTTTCTGACCAATGGCAGATGTTTG